>NC_139967.1:3614744-3702244 GCF_963993115.1 Abramis brama | reverse complement strand
GAAGCCAAATTTTTAAACGCAGTGCAGCTGCACAGCAGACACGAGCTGAGCGTCTAGCACGGTCATTGGCTGTACTGCGGCAACTGCACAAACCTATGGCGAGGCGTCTCAGACGCGCGAACCAATCAGGCCGCTTCGCTTCGCCTGTATAGCCCTAATTTAGCCATAGAAATCAGATTTAATCTCCTTCAGCGAACTCTCCACTTCGCTGACCTCCGGAACTAGAAATCTCTTCGCAGCCGTCGAAAAGCCTTCAGCGGGACAAGCCACCTGCCTTGCAGTTCTGAGGACACCGGCATTCGTTTTCCTGGACGCCGCCTTCAGCCCGCTGTCCTGCTGTGCCATCCGGCGCGCTATATATCCTTTCAAAAAGCAAATATAGTGTGTTCGCTGCTGCAACGCACTTCTAAAAGAGTGAATTTCTGAGGCATTGTTCAAATGCCTCGAGTCACCCACGCTTCGTGCAGAGGCCCTCTCTTCGGCTGAGATCGTCACATCCTCTGCGCTTCCTATCTGGGCCCTGACCACGCGGAATCTGCACTCGCCAAGGGCGGCTGCCCTAAGTGCGACAAGATGACGAGATAGCTTTTCAGCGGAACGAGTGACCTGCGTGAGAGTGTGAGCTCCAAGAGAGCTACCCCGCCCCCGTTTCGCAAATCATGCAGAGCCCTCTCGAGCATGACCCAGATGGTCACTATGAGTGAGTTTTCATGACGCTGAGAGACGCTGAAACTGTCACTCACATCGACTGTTCTCGGGTGGGAACATGTTGCTATCTTCTCTGCTCGCGCTAATGCCTGGTTCAGATTACAAGATTTTTTGTGTCTGTTACGACAGTCACGGTGTCAGATTACACGATTTTGACTCCTAAAATCTTGTCGTGTCGTGGACAAGAAACATGTCAGACTACACGTTGCTTTCCGACCAGTCATCGTGTGCCGTCACACGCACACATTCACTCGCAAACATTCACTCGCACGCACACACACACACAAACACACACACACTCACTGTCCCTCGCTCACTCACTCACTCGCACACACACACACACTCGCGCACACACTCGCTCACTCGCACACACACACACACACACTTGTGCACACACACACACACGCTCACTGGCGCACACACACGCTCACTGGTGCACACACACACTCACTGTTGCGCACTCTCACTCACTCACGCACACTCACTCTCGCTCACATACTCAACCCGTCGTGGAGGACCATTAAAAAATTAAACATGCTAGTCTTTCTGTAGTGATGTCGTGAAGCATCGCAGCCGCGACGTAGGTTATCGCCCACTATGACACACTATACGAGATGAAACGATCGAATCTTGCGTCCCGACGCTCGTTGTCGTTTACGAATCCCCACGACACCCTACGTCAAACGGATCGTGCCAAAATCGGGCTAAAATCATGTAATCTGAACCAGGCATAACTGTCTTACGTCATTCCCCCCCTGTGGCTCAGTGGTGGAATCTAAGGGTTTCGTGCCAGAGACCCGTATTCGAATCCCGGCTCTGGCAGCAGGTGAAATTTATATGAACATTTTAAAGTCTGTTATAGCCCAATCGGAGGCGCAATTGATAACTCACAGATCCTGGCTCCTCAGCCATCTAGAATGCCTAGGTCTCAGAAACAGTGCTTCCAAAAGCACACTATCTCCCAGCCAGAATATATCTTTCCTGGGATAGACTCGAAAGATACGAATGAGAGCACGCCTTACTTTCAGAGTAGGCGCTTGCGCGCCTCTCAAGAGATTTCAGAGGATGATGGGTCTCATGGCCTCAGCATCATCAGTACTCCAGCTGGGTCTACTGTACATGCGTCCTCTCCAGCGCTGGTTAAAACCCTGTGTACCGACTCACGCGTGGCAATCTGGCCACTTACGAATCAGAGCGAACCACAGCTGTATCAAAGGCCTTGCTCCCTGGAAGGCAGCCGGCTGGTACCAGTCCGGTGTGAGTATGGGCGTGATTTCAGAGAGAAAAATGATCTCGACAGACACCTCCAACCTAGGTTGGAGGGCCCTTTACGAGGGCAGGCCCATCTCCGGCCTATGGTCGAACCCCGAGAGGCGCCTACACATAAAATGTCTAGAGATGAGAGTGGTCACTCTATCACTGAAAGCTTTTCTCCCATACCTAAAAGGCCACCACATCTTGGTCCGGACGGACTACATGTCTGTGGTGTCCTATATAAATCGCCAAGGTGGACTCAGGTCGTACAACCTGCACACCATGGCCAAAAACCTCATTATATGGGCTCAGCACCACCTGCGCTAGCTGAGGGCGGCACACATGCCAGGAATTCTGAACCAGGGTGCGGATATGCTATCCAGAGACAAAGTTACCCCAGGGGAATGGTCTATTCACCCGCAGACGGTTCAGCTTATATCGAGCATCTCGACCTCTTCGCCTCAGAAGACAATGCTCGTTGACAAACTTTTTTCTCGAAGAGCAAGGACGCGCTAGCCCACGACTGGCCAAGTCGCCCGCTGTATGCATTTCCTCCGGTCACGCTGCTACCTCAGGTCATCGAACGGATCAGGGAGAGCAAGTGTGCAGTGCTCTTAATAGCCCCTCTCTGGAGGACCCAGTTTTGGTTCTCCGATTTGGCGCAACTGCTGGAAACAGCCCATGGCCGATACCGCTGAGTTGAGACCTCCTCACACAGGCGAACGGGAAGATCTGGCATCCCCGTCCCGACTTGTATGGCCCCTCAACGGGTATCCGGGTGTCTCCCGAAAAGGGTGCTAAAAACCATCACTGAAGCGAGAGTGCCTTCAACTAGGCGTCTTTACGCTCAAAAGTGGGTGGTTTTCTCCGGCTGGTGCGCAGCACAGAGAACGCGCATTGCCAGTGCAGATCGCGTGCCACTTTCGCGTGCCAATTAATGACACTGAAAACGTAAATATGCAAATGAGGACGTTAACCCAGGGTTTAGGATTGTACAGAGTGAAACGTCACCATATTAATACCCATGATTAATTGTTAACACTTGGTAAATTATGAGCAGTGTGAAACGTGAAGCAAGATAGATAACCCTGTTTACACGTGGTTTACAATGACCCAGGGTTAACTGGGTCAAGTGTGAAAAGCCCTTCTGATAGGCTGCTGGTAAAAATGCATTTTTGAGCTGAAAGCAACTTGCACTGACAGATCTTAAAATATGTTTGTGCCATTGTTTTGTCTCAAGAAGCACACCATGTTTATAAAAGCTACTTAAATGTCCTAATAGAACTAAAGCCTAATCCTGGCTTAATTAAAGCCCTGTCTGCGAAACCAAACCAGGCCATTATGAGATAAAAGGCGTTGTAACTCATGTGATGTACAGTAGTAAAAATGCATTTCCTGAACCATCCCCATTGTGCCCTTGAGCAACACACTTGCAGTAAACATGCAATCCAAACTGACTCTTTTAACTTCCTTGTTAAAGTGTAATCTAGTAAAAGTGTAATAACTTGTTCAACTCTGAAATTACTTTATGGTAACACTTTAAAATAATGTTCTACTATCATAATGCATTAACTAACAATGAGCTTATTTCTTATCTTTGTTTACATTTAGTTAAACTGTTCTTTGTTAGTTCATGTTAGCTCAAGTTATCAGGTAAAACTTGATTTTAATAATGTATTAGTAAGTACTGAAATTAACATGAACTAAGATTAATAAATGCTTCAGAAGTATGTCTCATTGTTAGTTCATGTTAACTAATGCTAACCAATGGAATCTTTTAAAATGTTTCTTGTTGAACATCTTATTCCTCTCTGAAACATCATGTTACGGAACTAAATAGATTATAAATGCTGTTTTCTAATCTAGCTTAAATTTCAGCCTGGAATGTGTACTGTAAAAAACATAAGCTCAAATAATTAAATTATTTACTAAGGTTTGCAATAATTCTGGTTTTAGTTGGAATAGTTTTTGACATTTCGATGTGCTTGTACTGTTTTTTTGTAGGCCGAACACCCGACCTGAGCCAGGATCTCTTGGACAAGTTCACTGCCTTTTCTCTGGAGCAAGGCATTCTGCCGGAGAACATCGCCCTCCTGCCTAAAAATGGTAAAACATTGTGTCTATAGTAAGCAAGTAGCTGATGAATAACCTCTTCAGACCTGACCTGACCATCTTTTCTCTCTAGACGAGTGCCCTTAATGTGCTGATTTGAAGATCCTCTCTGAATCCTGATTCCTGACTGACTCATGACTGTAGTGAAATATTTAATGTGCCCTCTAGTGTTACACTCTCATAGCAGTCCCTTTATCCCTCTTAAAGTTCTTTTCATCATTTACTATCATTTCTTCATGAGTTTTTGGACCAATAAAATCTTTTTTGAATCTCTGTTATGTGGCTTTTTTTTTTATAGATCATGAGACTAACATACACTTTTAAATATAAAATTATTTATTGGCATCGATGGTTCCATAAAGAATCTTAAACATCTATGGAACCTTTCCATTCCACAAAAGATATTTAGAGCGGAAAAAAGTTGGTTGTTTTAAGAATATTTACAAAAATGTTCTTTGGTGGATCCAATGGTTCTTCTATGTAATCACTGCAACAAAACAAAAAAACTTGCTGCCTTAAACATACATGTTGATTGTACTTAAACATTTAAATATATTCAACTTAAATGAAATACTTAATTTAATTACATTAAACTGACTAAAATAATCTGTTTAACTGAGATTAAAATAACCAATTCAATTTTGAATCTATTCGGACCATTAAAGCTGCAGTCGGCAAGTCTGGCAGATTGGGTCGACTTTTTGAATGATTTTGAATGTTTACAACTCTCATGCCCCTCCCCCACTACCAGCGAGCACCCTCCCATCGAGGTTGTGCTCGTGCGTGTGTACCTGATTTTCTGTGAACGCATCCATCTCTTCAGCATCAATCAACACCATGGACTCGGAGGTAGGCTGCCCTGGCTAATCTATCCATAGATAGCAATAACCGAGGAAATGGAAGCTTGTTAGTAGATTTTCTCTCCGCCATCACGCTTCATGCAATCTTCAGGCGAACTTCAGGCGTGTCGTGTGCATGTGATATTGTAACGTGCGCGTCTGCGTGAGGGAGAGGGGATCTGTGGCGTGTGCACGACCTGTGATTGACAGTCAGATCTCACACCCCCCTGCGCTGATTGGACCCGATGATCAGAGAGCGGTGGATTTTTGCAAAACAAATAACACGCTCCAGGTGGAGTTAGAAGCTCTTTTTTTTTTCTAAAACCACCTTATTTATGTTGTTCTGTCGGATTATAGTGTCTCTGCACTCACGTCTCTGCACTGCACTCACACCCCTGATTCCCTCCCCCTGTATACCAGTACCTGTTCAGTAGGATGGAAGGGTCGGACATAGGCACAGATAGACTCCGAAGATGTCTATTGACCAGGTAATGGCCAGGATTCTTGTTTTTTCCTTGACTCTTCCGACCATGTATTCTTCGTTTTCTTCGTTGTGCCTTAAAGCAAGTTGTGATTCTCACGAGATTTGGCGGGGCGCCACCTCTCAAACTTGCATTGCTGGTTTTGCCAGCGGGGTCCCCCCACAGCTTTGCTTATCGGGATGATTCGCCCTACTATGAGTTTGTTTACCATCGAAATTACTTCGAAGCTGTTATATTAAAGGGGACATATCATGCTAAATGCACTTTTTTAGCCCTTAAATGCATTTTGTTGTATATTTGGAGTGTTTAGAAGTACAGAAAAGATGAAATTATTCTCTTCAGGTGCTTCGTTGATATCTTTATATTCTGTTTTGATCATATTTTTCAACCTGTTCCGATTTTTCTGTTATCTATGACGTTTTTTTAACTATTACGTCACAGTATTTGCAGCGGAACTGCCAAATAAGGACATTGACTTCCGGCCCAACACTTCGAGCAATCCGCCATTATTATTTCTCGCTGCAATTTTGTAGTCCAAGCTAAAGGATGCAGAAGTTACGAGAGGGTAAGTTAAAATGTTCGGTTGTTGGATGTAGTAACCCACACGCTTCATTACACCGTCTAATGTAGATGAACTGCCGCGCTAGTGAGCATGTTTAACTGAAAGAACGAGCAGAGACCCGGTCGCGCGCGCGCACTCTCTCGGAGCCGGGCGAAAGTGTAAACAAGACTTCACCGTCTCCAAACTAGACGCTGTCTTGCTCTCTCTCCCTCTCACATATTAATCAAAATAAATCAACACGGTGGTAAAAGGTCGGAAGACCAAAGTTTCATGTATAAATACAGTAACACACCATTGCGATACATACATCCATATGAAGACGTTGTTCTGCAGGTTCGTCGTCTTCATTTTCATCTCGCTCCGGCTCCGACTCTGGCTCGAACATGTAAGGCTGGCTGGACAAGTCTTCCGTTGTTGACATTTTGTTAATAACGTGTGAATAAAAAGTTTCTGTGCCGCTAGATAATGGTATCTCTGCTATCAGACTACAAAAATGGCCGAACGGGGTGGAGTTGAACCTCTGCAACCTGGAGAGGGGGCGGGGTATGAAGTGTCTCAATTGTATTTAAAGAGACCGCACCAAAACGAGTTGCTCTCAGACGCACATCAGAAAAGGGGTAGAAAAGGGGCCTGTGGAGCTATAATAATGAGGAATTCAGACCCAAGCATTGCAGTTCCGCTTTATATAGACTACAAATGTATGATTTATATGTAAAAAGGAACAATTTAAAAGCATGATATGTCTCCTTTAAGGTACAAATCTTACATAGTGTGCATAGTGTGTTAAAGGGCACCTATTATGACTCTTATCACAAGATGTAAAATAACTCTCTGATGTCCCCAGAGTACAGTATGTATGTGAAGTTTTAGCTCAAAATACCCAACAGATCATTTTTTACAGCATGTTTAAATTGTCATTTTTTGGAGCTCAGAAAAACATGCTGTTTTAGTGTGTATCCCTTTAAATGCAAATGAACTGCTGCTGCCGGCCCAGGGGGCGGAGCATCACGAGCTCACGCTCAGAGCCAGGACAATCTCATCTGATAATATCAGAACAGAAACTCTCAGTTGCGGTGTTCATTTCGACTCGGACAATAATGCCCACAGAGCCAGAGAATATATGCTGTATGGAGATAGAACAGGTATAGTTTAGTTTAATTATGGTTCTAACTTATTTGTCATCTGCTTTTATCCACTATTAATACAAGCCTGCTGTAGCAGACCCCATCTGAATGATGACCAAAATATACTGACGAGTTCAGTGAAGTTTATTGTACATCACACAAAAGATGAGCGTTAGTTTTACTCCAATGAATCACTGTAAGAGCTGAATAAACACAGTCAAAGAAGTGCGCATTAAAGTCTTATCCATAAACTCTCTCTCTCTCCCTTTCATTGTCATCAACATACATAGCGAAGTACACAAAACACTCGTTACAACTAACTGTAAACAAATATATACACACCTTTTCAGTGGGTGCTTAATAAACTGGTAAACCTTATATCCGTAAAATTACTCGATGAGCTGTCATAAAGTGCATGCTCTCACTTTCATCTCTGCCGTGATCAGTAACATTAGGCCTGTCGCTCCGGAGACCGTAAGCTGGATCACGAACAGTACTGATCCATCCTCGAGTAACAACGAGAGTAAATGAAGACTTTTAGGCCAGTTCATGCTTACATCCAACAACAAAACACCTCAATCACTTAGGAGACATTCTTGTCTACAGCTGCTCAAGCGTCGAAACAATGGCAGACTCTGTGTCCAGCTCACTCAGGGCGGGTCTATGCCCAAACTGTAGTGTCAATCAACAGTCATGGGAGGGGCCTGTGCAAAGTGACGTCAAATTGCCCTGAATCTGAGAACAGCTTGTTCTGAGACAGTGCTTATGATTTATGGGGATTATAAAAAAAAGCACTGGGTGGATTTTTATCATTATAGGGTGGTTGTGTACACACACTGCCAACACACATTTATGTTCAAACACCATGTAAAAGTGAATTTTACATAATAGGTGCCCTTTAAGCCCTGTCTGTGAAACCAAACCAGGCCATAATGCAGGGATTAAAGTTATCCGTCAAATGCAGGGTTCCCGCCTGTCCTTATGTCTTAAATTCACTTTTCATAATTTTAAGGCCGTAAATATGCTTACATTTCTCAAATAGTGTAATAAATGTCTTAAAGGGATACTTCACCTCTGGAAAGATTAATGTGTATTTAAAATGGGTCATTTATGTAGAAGAAATGTGAAATTATTTTTGAATTTGGAGCTTTCTAGACTGAGAAAAGCCAGAAAATGTATTTTTGGCTTATGTGGATGAAAGACAACAACTCCCAGAATGCACTTGCTTCGATGCGCTAGGAGGCCACTCCCAAGCCACGCCTACCGGTAATGACGATTTTTGCGTCATCAGAGGATTTTTTCCAGACAAAAAATACATAAATCTCTCGTCTCAGGGGGACATGAGGGTGGAAAGCACGGTAATTCGAAAATACTACAGGTTTTCTACTAATACAAAGCTTAATGCTAAATCCTGAAGTATACCTTTAATTTCAGTTTGAATAGATCTTAAATTAAGGAAAGATGAGGTGTATTTACCCTCCTGAGGGTATATGTGTTCAAAGCCTGGAGTGGAGCGAAAGCACGTTTCTCTCTGAACTCTTAAGTGTTCTGTAATCCCTGCACTCTTTTAGTCCAGTCCGGGTTTTCCATTCCCGCTAGGAAAAACTGCTGCATGTTCACTCCATTTTAAATATTAAAATGTTATTTTAATATGTTTTTTTTTTTTTTATATCATGAACGTCTGAATTTCTCATTTATTAAATCTAGGCAATTGGTTGATGAAACATATATTAAAATTAAGATACAATTTATACAAAATGAAATTAACTTTAAAGAAAGTGATTTATACAAAACAAAACTTAATGAAGTGGTCAAAATCATGTCTGACCCACTCCATATGTCTCCCGATATATTGAGCATCTAATGATCCTATCCTACTCATGCCCAGGGCCGTACCCACCATTGAGGTCAGGACCTCGGCCATTTTTCGATGTGCATATAATGAAGGTTGTGAAATAAATGTTAACTCTACTTTGGTGCTGCAATGATATTGCATTTCGCCATGATAACCGACTTCATATAAGCTGCTTTAGGGTCCGTTCACATGTTTGTGCTCTCACGTTCATTTTTAAATGTAGATGCATGAAAAGTGCGCCCAAAAATAGAGAGCGTTAAAGCTGTCTGTCGCAAAAGCTGACTTGTTTTCCCAGGCAAGGTGAAAAAAATCTAATCGAAGTAGACTTTAGGGCTTTATGTTCACAGAAGGTGCGAGCCAAGCGCAAATTCCAGAGTGACGCTTCACGACATGCTTTTAGTTAACATTTCATTTAGCACAATGCTAATTTCCATCCGTAGTCCCAGACATAGAAAAACAAAACAAAAAAAACATATACAAACCAAAAACATACATAACAACTAATAGAGAAAAAAAAAAAAGAAAAAAAGATTTAAAACATTAAAAGTACCTATACTACAGTATATAAAGTACTTTATAAAATCTAGCATTTTCCTTCCAGGAAAGGCTGGGTGACGACCGTGAAAGTATGGTGACGACTGGAGAGACAGTGGACAGCTCGGAGAGACGGCAATCGGTGCAGTAAAGGTTAGCACCCTGAGCTGCAGCTCCCGTGAGGGGGCAACCACACTTTGCTACAGAAAGCCCTACAGAAAGATACCCCCAGGAGTGCCCGAGAGGGGGGGAGGATGAGCACCCCAAATGGACAGATTTCACGGTACCTGATATACGCAATGGATTTTCGACGACGACAGCAACCTGCTTTTGTGGCAAGATCTGTAAGAACCTCAGAGGCCTGAGGATCCACCAGGCCAAGATGGGCTGCACAAGGAGCAATCAAGTGGAGCAACGCACAGAGCCAGTGCTAAGCACTGACCCTTGTGAGACAGAGGAGGAGCAAGAACCGGAGTCACCCCACAGTGTCCAGAACACCTAGCAAACCATCAGAACACCGTCGGGTTTTATGGCCTGCTGCAAACAAGGAGGCCGAGTGGCGGCAGTTTGACAAGGATGTTGAGGCTACTCTAGATGCATCATGCAGAGGAGAAGTTGATCAGCGACTGCGGTTAATGAGCACACTAATCATCAGCATCGGTGCAGAGAGATTTGGCATCAAAGTACCGAATGCTCAGAACATCGCTAGGCCAAACCGGCGTGAGACCAAGATCTCCCAGCTCAGGAAAGAGCTGAAGGCCCTAAACCGTCAGTATAAGAGGGTGAGCGAGGAGGAAAATCCAGCCCTGACAGAGCTCCGGGACATCCTGAGGCAGAAACTCATCTCTCTATGGCAGGCTGAGAGGCACAGGAGGAGAGGCAGAGATAGAGCTTGCAAGCGAATGACCTTCGTTGCAAATCCCTTTAGCTTTACTAAGCAGCTGCTGGGGCAGAAGCGGAGTGGGACCCTGCGATGCCCAAAGGAGGAGATCAATCAGCACCTCAGTGACAAATACAGCGACAGCAGGAGAGAGGAAAATCTGCCCACCTGCAGAGAGCTACCCACACTACCAGAACCCTCTTTCCAGTTTAACATCAAGGAGCCCACCTTGGCAGAGGTCAGGAACATCGTACGAGCTGCACGTACCAGCGCAGCCCCAGCCCCAAGTGGAGTGGTAAGATCCCCCTGTCCAGATCCGGCATTCGTCAACCGCCAATCATGAGGCTACATGGACGATCTGACTGTCACATCAACATCACTGACAGGGTGCAGGTGGCTCCTCTGCAGTCTGGAAAAGATCACGCGATGGGCAAGAATGATGTTCAAGCCAGCCAAGTCCAGATCCTTGGTCCTGAGAAAGGGGAGAGTGGAGGACAAACACCGTTTTTATGTGGATGGAGTCACTATTCCAACAGTGTCAGAGAAGCCCGTGAAGAGCCTAGGGAAGATCTTCGACAGTCGACAGCACCCTGAAGGACAAGGCAGCGGTGGAGGCAGCCCACATGGAGTTGAAGACTTGGCTATCAGTGGTGGACATGTCCGGTCTTCCGGGGAAGTTCAAGACATGGATATACCAGCATGGTATCCTGCCAATACTCCTGTGGCCACTACTGATTTACAAAGTCCCAGTATCCATTGTGGAGGGCTTTGAATGTAATATCAGCCAATACCTGCGTAGATGGCTGGGTCTGCCGAAGAGCCTGAGCAGCATTGCTCTGTATGGGCACAACAACAAGTTGCAGCTTCCTTTTACTGGCCTGACCGAGGAGTTCAAAGTCACCAGATACAGGGAGGTGTTGCTTTATAGAGACTCTGCTGACACCAGAGTCTCTTCCGCTGGCATCACGGTTAGAACTGGGAGGAAATGGCGAGCGCAAGAGGCAGTCGACCAGGCAGAAGCGAGACTGAGACATAGTGTGCAGAGAGAGAGACGACAGATGGTGCAGGGAGAGATTCGTGCTGAGGTGGAGGAGGAACGCCTAAGTAGGATCGTGACAATGCGCCAACAAGGAGCCTGGGCCAATTGGAATCATGCAGCTGCCCGGAAGATCACCTGGACAGAACTATGGAAATCTGAACCCGCAAGACTTAAGTTCCTGATCCAGTCGGTGTATGATGTCATCCCAAGTCCATCTAACCTTCACATCTGGGGCCTAGCAGAAACACCAACATGCCCTCTGTCCCCGGTTCGTGGTTCCCTGGAGCACATCCTGAGTTGCTGACCTAAAGCACTAGGAGAGGGGAGGTACACGTGGCGCCATAACCAGGTGCTGAAGGCAGTAGCGGACACCATCTGCACCACAATCCGGGAGTCTAAACATCAAGTCCCAGTGAGGCACAACATCTCCTTTGTTAGGGCAGGGGAGAAACCTCAGGGAGAACATAAGGCCTCAACTGGACTGCTAGCCATGGCCCGTGACTGGCAGTTGCATGCGGACCTTGGGAGGCAGTTAAAGTTCCCAGAGCACATAGTAAGGACGTCACTGAGGCCAGATCTGGTCTTAACATCTGACTCAACAAAGCAAGTTGTGCTAGTGGAGCTTACTGTCCCCTGGGAGGACAGGATGGAGGAGGCTTTCGAAAGGAAGAAGGCCAAACATCTTGAGCTGGTTGAGGCATGCAGAGGGAGTGGATGGAGGGCCGGCTGTGAGCCAATAGAAGTGGGCTGCAGGGGCTTTATAAGTCAATCTGTGCATCGGGCATTCGAGCTCCTTGGCATCAGAGGGTTGCGTGAAAGAAGAGCCACTAAAAACATCAGTGAGGCCACTGAAAAAGCCTCAAGGTGGTAATGGATCAAAAGGGGAGAAGTATGGAGTAGCGCGCTGCTTGGACACAAACCGGGGCCTGATCAACCCCGGTTGGGTCGCCCAGGTGTCTGTAGATCAAAGACCCGAAACACCCTATGACCCTGGGTCCTTCACTAAAGATGTGTCCAAGCTGCACCTTTAAGGTGTTTCAAAATCTTATTAAAATAATTATTTAAGGTGCATAAATGCCTGTGCATAGACATCCTGTCAGGGATCCACCAGATCTGCACACTCCGCCCACTTGTTCACTCTCCCCGGAATACTGATTCACCACACCTGTACCTCATCATTCACTCCCTTAATATACAACCCTTCACCTTCTGTTCAGTGTCTGGTCTCGTCTTTACATGGACACACAAGACTACCTGTAACACTGTTACTTACCTGATCTACCAACCAAGATACTCATCTTCATTCTTCTTTCCGATCTGCCATCTGCCTTCTCTATTGATCATCTTCATCATCCGTTCTCCACTCTGGTTTCCACTCCACCTCAAAAGACATTAATATTACATTTCAGCTAAGTTCTATCTTCATCTCAAGTTTGCATGACCTACTCACTATTACATCTGCTGGTTCCGTGCTTCTGTTCTCAATAAACATTAACATATATTTACTCACCTGTTTGAGTCTTCTCTAAACCTGACACATCCCAAAGTGCTTGTTGTAAATATATAAAACTACCTATCTGTCTACCTATCGAAATCTACCTTCTTACCTTACATTTTTGATTGTTTTTCAGCTATCTTTTAAGCTGTTTCTTAAATTAAACAAAAGTAGGGCTACCTCTAATTTCCGTCGGCATACTGTTCCAATTTGTGCAGCCTTTAATAGAGGACGTTTTGTGCAAAAGTAGATTTTCCAAATTGTACTGCACAATCAATTTTGAACTTTGGTTGATGCATTTGTAAGGTTTGTAGCTATTATCTTTGCATCTTTACCATGTATGAAGATCAGACAGCTGGCAGCTTGGCGATCATTAATGTACATTGAGAATAATAGAGGCCCGATAATTGAGCCCTGTGGAACTCCAACAAGATTTCTAAGAAAAAAGGGATTTGACACCATCTATATTAACACATTTTGTTCTATTTGATAAGTATGATTGAAACCATAATATAGAACCTGTGGAAAAGTTAAAGTGTTTGAGCTTGGTCAGCAGTACTTGATGGTTGACTGTGTCATACGCCTTCTTAAGGATCTAAAAATACGGCTCCTACACAAGGACTCTTATCCAGTAAATCTAGATCTTTTCAATTTGTTTTGCTATCCACTTTTCAGCAACTTTAGAGACTATTGGCAGGATGCTGATTGGCTGGTAGTTGGCGACCTGTGTTTTTGACCCTGATTTAAAGATAGTGGTAATAATTAATGGTAATTAATAATCTAATAATGGCCTTTGACTAATTGGTTGATTAACCATAAGAGTGATAGGTTGTACCAATGCATCAGTATTGTTTTTTAAAATACCATGGACATCCATAGCTTTGCAGTTTTTGAGAGCATCAAGATCTTTTTTCCTCTGTCTTCATTTATAGGTGTAAGTAAAATATTAGAAGGAGCGAGGGGCCTTGTTTTTTCGGATATACTGTCTATAAAGTAATTATTAAACGTGTTTGTCATGATCGTAGGATCTTTAATCAGGGCATTATTCACAACTAGATCAAGGGCTTTAATTTCCTTTTTATTGTGTTTACCTAATAGTTTATTTAAAATTTGCCATGTTTTTTTTTTGTTTTTTTCATTACCTCTTGTACTTTCTTTAATGGAAACAAAGAAATCTGCTTTGGCTTTTCTTATAGTTTGAATAACTTTGTTACATGCATGTGTGAATTTTTCCCTGTCAGTGGACAAACCAGATTTTAGGTCTTGTTTGAGCAGCACATTTCTTATTTTCAATAGATTTTTACAGGTTTAATTTAACCACGGTAGATTATTTCCCTTCTTGGCCTACAGCTCCCCCTGCGGGTGAAGGAGGACATTACTTATTTGAGCTTATTGATAAAGGAGTTACAACTGCTTTCTAAATGTAATCATATTTAATAATATTATTAAACTATATTTAAGTAATATTTCCTCCCAATCAACCATTTTAAAGGCTGTATTGAGGTTCTGTGTTTGATTCTTCGGTATAAAGTTTAATTTAACATCAGAGGAATGAGGAGCACTCTTTAATTTTAGATAGGCTACCTCTGTTTTGAAAGCTTCCTAGAAAATAAAATAATGTTGTGGTCTGACAAACCAGTCAGAAAATTAAAAGTCTTAATAATTCGGTTTGGCTTATTGGTGAACAAGGTCTATTCTTGTCTGGGAGTTATTTGTTATTCTAGTTGGCTTTTCAACAAGTTGTTCCAGGGGCCCGTTCTTCGTACGTTGCTTATTACATCCGAGATCAAATGACACATCCAAGATGATATCATCGTGCGAATCATGATCTGGCTAACTCGGTTCTTCGAACACACGTGCCGGATATGTTTAGTATCGCTGGATTGAGTTATCTGAGATAATTGCGCGTTCATGCGCTGGTTAAAATGGGATATATATCGATAGTAGAAACATTGATCAGCAACGCTGCTATTGGCTGCTCAGCGTGGCCAAAGAGCGCGCTCAGTTTCAGATCAAAACGCCAGGGAACACCTCAAAGTCTGCAAAAGCCAGGAGAGAGGGCTGGCAAAAAGTAGCAGACAATTTAAATCTGTAAGAAGTGGCCATGTTAGATGTTTTTATCACTTATTAGCCTATATTTTTGTATTTTAATAATTGCATAATTACTTTGTGCATTGTAATGTCAGTCACCACACTAGAACATGGGAACAAATAAAAGTGAAGTACAAAAATATTCTACATAATGGTAATTTTTAGTTATTATAGTCTCTTCTATAAAAGGCACTGTTAAATAAATGGTTGTCTGTTTATAAAAGCAACCAAGAAAAAGGCTGAAAAAAAAAATAGAAAAGATCTTAGTAGCCTACACTGTAAAATATTTTTTGCTGCATTAAATTAAGGCAGTATAGTCATTTCAACTGTTAAATCTTAAGTAATGATGAATTGCTTTGACTTGTGAAAGTGAAAACTGATAAACTTATGTTAATGTAAAAATATTTTGCCATGAGTTATTGATCACATTTTCCCCTAGTTTATTGACATTGTGTTTTCCTCTTTTGTGCACTTTTACATAATACACCACCACTTGTATCTGTTCACAAGAAAGTGGTGGCTGAAATATGTGCAGTAAGTGGACATTTTCTAACTTTCCAAAGGAAAAGAAAGTATAAGACTTTGTAATGTCCATTTGTTTCCATTGCACTGGACAGTGAATAAACCCTCTCAGATAACTGTCATATTGAGGAGCTAGCCTACCTGCAAGTGCATAAATCACTTTACTTAATTTATACTTGTATGCTTTATGGCTGCAATATAAGTTGCAGGATTCCACATCTACAGAAAGGCCTACAGAAGAGTCTGCACAGACAGAGGAGACATAGGCCTACAGGTGGGCAGTGTATAGCCAACTTTTCCTTTTTATTTGTTGCATGAGGCATGTGTCTAATATCTCTTGTTGCAGGCACTTGACCACTGGCTTTTCTTTACAAAGAACAATTGAAATAAAACTCAAGGAACTAAGCATATTTGTCTTTTATTAAACATTTAATGAAAAGTGTTTTTTTTTTTTTTTGCCAATGTTGTGTAATATGGCACATGCAACAATGTCACAGGCCCTGTCAGGTGTGCAACCCTCAGACTTTTCAGACACTGAAATCTTCCCTTTAGCCAAAGTTCATTTCATTGTGTGCCCTTGTCCTGGCTAGAGCTGCATTGTAACTGGTTTGGGTCAGGGAATGGGGTCATAAAACACCTGTCTGCAGGCAGGAACATGTCATAATCACCTATGAAAAAATGCAGTTCTGTTAGGATCAGCATAAGTGTATGTAATACAGTGAGCTTGATATTTAATTGTGGAACTTTTCTTACCACTTTAAAATAATGTGCATAAATGTGAATCTCTGAAAATTCTTAAGTCATGCACAGATCCTTGCCATTTTGCTTTCACATTTGTGATATGGAAGATTTTAGTCAACTGCCTTTTTTATTTGATATAATATTACTAATCTGGAATATTAAGAATCACAATAGTAACTGGGCTGCACATTTACACTGTGAACCCCCTTTCTGTTCACATAATCCCCTTCATTGAGGCCTTGATAGCAGTCATATGGTAGCCTATAGTCTATGGTACCAATCACGTTAGTGAAGCCTGAGTGACATATCTGTAATCGGCATGGTCATGATTGTATGATCTTCATAAAAAATTATGATAGCCTAAAAAAAAAAAAATAATAAAAAAAAATGCTTTACAACATTGGGTCTTAAGTGGCTTGGAAATGCCACAAATAAACCTAAAACTGTTTTTTAAACCTAAAAGCGACAAAAAACGACAATCTCACGAGTCACGAGAAAAAATATATATCTCAGAAAGTGCACTATCGTGCGCTGGACTTCCCGTATCAGCTCCGCTTATGAAGCCGCAGTCTAATCCTGTTAACATGAAATAAGATGCTCCCGAGCAGGTTTAAGTTTGCGCACATGTTGCTATTACAGCAAGTCCAGAATGAGCGTTGAAGAACCAAACAATCCAAGATCATGCCAAATCGCCAACAATCAAATCCAGCTAAGTGAGTTAGCGACGTATGAAGAACAGACCCCAGGTTAAAATAATCTGTGGATCGTTTGCACACCTCCATCCAGTACGTATTGGATCATCCAGCTACGTCATCGTGCTACAGGCTGCAGCGAGGGGTGTCTCATGCAATTTTGGTCCAACATCCAACAAAAAAATAAATAAACCAAAGAAAATTAAATCTAAAGTAAACGGTAACCGTGCATCCCTAAGGGGAAACACAGTTAATTACAACAAAGAATTATTTACAATATATAGAAAAACACATCAATAAAATAAAACACACTCAAAATGCTGCACATAATAGAAAAACATTAAAAAGTTCAAATTATACCAAACTATACCTAAACAATACCTCTAACATCCGTTATTTTGACTGACACTCAGGCAACAATCAGTCAGAATAAAATCACTAAAACATAATCCTAAAAACAATTTCACGGTGTGTACGGTGTGTAGGATGTTCAGCTCTCAAAGACGCTGCGCCAACATTTAACATCTGCTCGTCCAACACTCCGCTACTATTCTTCTGAAGTGCTCAATCTGCCGCAACATCATTCACACATGACTCGCAATCAATCGCAGCAAAGAGGAAGCGAGAGAGCAAACTAATCTACCATCAGTTGAAGTTTACTGTGACTGTTTATGGTTGAAGTTTTAGATATGAGCGCCATCCACAAATCACGATCAAGGACAAGAAGAGAGAGAGCGAACAAACCTCACTTTCCTTATATAGCGCTAGGGCTGATGGGACTTGTAGTGCCCCAGCCATATCCCATTACAAATATTAATAATCAATTATAACAAGTAATGATTGGTTATTAATATTTCATAGAGCTAATTTGTTACATCATCTTTATGCCGATGACATTCAGATTTACTTGCCTTTTCCATCTGGAGGATCAACACCTCATTAATCTTTGTTAGGCTATTATGTCTTGAGGAGGTGAAGTGCTGGTTAGAACAAAATCGTCTCCAGCTAAATGTGACTATCTGAAGTTATAATTTTTGGGCCAAATCAAGGTGACAGAAACATAACAGATGTTTTGAGTCCATGGTCAATAAATGTGCGGCCCAAGATAGGGAATTTGGGTGTAATTTTGACTTATCCTTAACATTCGCTGATCAGATAAAGGGTGTGAAAAAAAATGTTTTTCAGTTAAGGACTATTGCAAAAATTAAATCTTTTTTGCTTGCTGCTGATCTTGAGACAGTGATTCATGCATTTATTTTCTCCCGCTGAATTATTGCAATGCAATTTATTTGGGAGCAAATCAATCTCTTATTTCGAAGCTCCAATTGGTCCAGAATGCGGCTGCAAGGATCCTCACGATTCACGAACACTAGGAAAAGGGAGCATATTACCCCAGTTTTGGTAAAGCTGCACTAGCTTCCGGTTATATATCGGATACATTATAAGGTGTTACTCTATATTTATAAATCTGTCCATGGCCTGGCCCCAGAATATGTTACTAATTTAATTCACATGAATTCATGTAGACCTAAACGATCACTTAATTGTTTACTTCTCGCAATTCCTAAAACTCGCTTGAAAACTAAAGGGGATCCGGCTTTTTCTGTTGACTTTTTCCAAAACTGTGGAACACTCTTCCACCTGACTTCAGATCTGCATCCTCAATTGACATTTTGTTCTATGGATTATAACTCTTGATATTTGGCAGTTGTATTTCCCTTCTGTTATGTTTGTTTGTTTTTTTGTTGCTATTATTGACTATTGTCTTTTGATCGGTTTTATTATTATTTGTTATTATCTGTAGACTGTTTTTAATTGTACAGACCTTTGGTCTTCTTTGTAGTGGAAAGGGTTATAAATAAACTAGACTTGAGAAATGATTGTCATTCCCGCTTTTCTGTAAAAAAGAAAAAAAAAAGTCATACAGAGAGCTAATTAAATCCTAAAATTTGAAAAATTAATGTCATTTTACGTTATTTTATTTTTTTATTTTACTTTTTGCTTTTAAAGATTTGGAATGTGTTTTTATACTTATTGTTTCAGCATAAAACATTGTTAGAAAGGTGAAGTGGATTTGGTGTTGTTCATATAAACACACTGACACAGGCACTGAAGGTTTGAATATTGAGTTTAATATTGAGGAATGAAACAGTTTTCAATAGTTCCTCTATACAGTATGGCAGCTCATTGTGTGTCTGTAATTAGATCAGACAGACTATTTTCTGCATGCGGTTGTAAGTATTCAGAAGGCGACCAGAGGGTCAGGTTTGGTTTTAGGGTATTGGACCCCCTTCACAGTCAGTTTCCCTCCATTGCAAGAGAGATCGTGATACATCATCGCATGAAGGTATGTAGTTAGTCCAACCTTCACCTAACAGAGAGAGAGAGAGAAATCCACATGGATTTATAATTGATCTCTTCCATGTAAAACTCTTTTCACATTGATAGCGACCTAATCACATTAATTTTCCATGACACAGCAAACATATTTCTACGAGTTCTGCTACAGTGACCGTTGCAGAGATTTGAGTGTCCAGCAACGCTACAAAGTTGAGAAAAGTTTTCTCTTATACAAATGCAGAGAAACTTTATACAGTGACGCATTTTACCTTTCAGAGAGGACGGAAAAATTACTGGACACATTTAGGACACACTGCCACAGCCAGCTTGTTGATTTTAGAAACATACAAATTGTGCTGAAAGTATTTCAGTGAGTAAAACATCAAGCTCAAAATCCATAAAAACAATACAAAACACTCATTTACCTTGACCAGATAGTTTGTTCCATTCACAGTCTGATGCTTATAGGTTTTAGGAATGAAAACATCAAACTTGACTCCAGCCTGCTTCTCTGCCTGAATAAACAAATGCACATTTTATATTAATCTGCATAATAATAATTTGTATTATTATATAAAAAATATTTAGTTTATTGGTAGGGAGTTAGGTCTATCATTCAGAAAACTCATGTAAAAAGTCAAAAGTAAAGAAGTTATTTAAAAAATAACAACAAATAATTTCCCCAACACATTTCCAGCACCAAAATATATAATTTTACTAGACTGTGTTTTAACAAAATCTGCATTTACTATATGAGTGATTTTCTGTCTCCTACCTCAATGCAGATCTTCTCCACCTCGTCAGTGACAGGTGCCTCTTTGCTCCATCCTCCAAGGTTTGGCAATTCTGAAGTCATTGTGCTGGTGATCAAAGTCTGGATGAAATAAACTGTATTATCAGTCTGTCTCACAGATTGATTCTGATCCACTATTTATGCTGCCAAAATCATATGACATCAGTCGTCATTGTAATTCCATGTGATCACATCAAAGGTGCTGAATAAATAGGTGGAGTTTCACTTTTTTGCCGTTGTGAAATATTCAAAAACTGTTCTTTCTTCTGTGGAACAGAAAAGAAGAAATTCTGAAGAACATTGGGAACCAGTTGAACCAATATTGGTTTACACAGTTGTTGTTACCGTAGAATAAATAATCAATATAAAAATGAAGCAAACCGGCACAGTGTATTATCAGTGTAATCATGGCCGGTGACACACACAGCATTCATAGAAATAAAATTAAAATATAATAATGTTATATGTATTTTTAATAATACACATTACAAATTATATACACAACAGATATTATTTTGCAGTTTCATTTTATTTCCAGTCCATTATTAGTATATTCTGGCACATTTGATTGTGTGTGCAGGGCCCTTATGTGGGCTCACACACTGCAGTGTAACCTGTGATGACAGTTACTACGTTCTGCAGACATGCGATAGAGTTCTGATGTTCCAGCAAACAGTTGTGACAATTAAACGTATAGTTTAGAGAATATTAGGACTGTTTTGAAAAATGTGCCAAAGCAATTGAGAAAACTGTAGTAGTTTGGGGGAAAACAGCATTTTTTTTATGTTTTAGATTAGGACTAAGACTTTTGATAATTTACTGTTTAGTAGGTCTAATACCAAAGTGAATGAATGCATCTTAAGCCCCTTTCACACAGCGCTTTGAACCCGGGAAATTGCCGGCAAATTGCCAGAGCGCCTTCTGTGTGAAAGCAAACACGACCCGGGATTAATGCCGGGATCGATGCCGGGTTGGGGACCTAGTAACATTGCCGTGTTCAGTCCCGGAACGCGCGCTGTGTGAACAAAAGCCGTAATAATAATGCCGTGTCGTAGTGATGACGCTGAAGCCGGGATCGTTCGCCAGCTGTGAAACGGTACGTAATGCGCAAGTTTATGATCGAATCAGAGAAAAAAATGCACAGGCGTGGTTTCTCGAGAAGGAAATCGCAGCTCATAAGCAAACTTCAGACGCTGCTGAGACATTAAAGTCACGTCGATGTCACGTGTCTTTACGGGATTTTTACGGCTTGTGTGTGAACGCACTCTCTGATTCCGGAAAGTCACTGTGAATGAACCAAAATCAAACGAACCTGGGTCAAATCCCGGGTTACTTTATCCGTGTATTTTCCGGAATCTCTGTGTGAAAGGGGCTTTATATTATGTAGGTTTTCTTGTTTTTCCAGAAAAACAAAACAAAAAAGTTTTGACATATATCTCACAATGTATGCAATTTGTGTGGGCTGCACTTCAGTGAAGTTTCATCAGATATAGTTAGAAATCCATCAGGCGTGACACTGTACATGTCAACCGGCAAATGCAACTCCCAAAAAAAATATAGCTGCAAGCAGCAATTATCGGGACTAAGCACAAGACGACGATAAGACATACCAACATGGCTGGGAGTGTCAGACCAACTGCAGCAAGGAGCAATTAAAAAACATTTAAGATGATTTAAGGCAAAATAGCTGAATATTCATATATACAGTAGCTAAAAAAATATGATTGAATGGTTTATCACTTGCGACCAATAGGTGGCACAGTTATGAAATTGATGTGATGTGGTAAGAGTGAAGTGACAATGACATACAAAAGTTTAGTGCAATTTGTCAAGGCATTGCAGAGATAAAGCCTGAATAATCCTTTTCAACACAAAATCTATAACTTTTAGTCATTACTGTCTGGAAATGATTCGATTTTGGTGAAAATCGGACAAGCGGTCTAGGAGGAGTTTGAAAAAGTATTGAATGAAAATCAAGATGGCGGACAGGAAGTTTGGCCAAATACAACAAACTGGTATCTATGTTCTCGGCTTGACCCAAGAAATATATTAAGACCAGTGTCATTACAATAGGCAGATTTATTAAATTTATTTATTTGGGTAATTTTGTTATAACCTTTGACCAAAAGGTGGCGCTGTCTCAAACTCTTTTGAGTACCTTCAGGGCATGGTGCACACATACTGAGTTTCATAATGTTACACCATTGTATTCACTAAGTATAGCATTTTACATCTCAATACTGTATTGAAGTCAATGGCAATTTCATGTTTTGTTCTATTATAGCACCAACAAGGTGCTATAATAGCACTTGTATAATAGCACACAATTTAAAAACACAAGGACCTATTAATTATAATGCCATAATAGTAGTATTGTATAAATATAAGTATTTGTGACTGTCCGACAAGTGACTGTCTTCATGAGTGAACATTTGAACCATTAAATGAACACATTAGTCCAAAAACAAGTTGCTGAAACCAATCTTTGATGCTCATATAAATTGCTCATTTGCCTCTAGACACAGAAGTATCGCATTGGCATTTGATTGAATTGTAACATCTATGCAAAATAATCCTTGAATCATTTCTTATTTAAGGCCATTCCCATTTCAAATGTGTGACTGTGTTTTGTCAACAATAAACAAACATTCTTCATTCCCATTTTGTAGTGTGGATCATTCATTGTAGCATTTAAATTGATTCTCGTGTTTAAGAATCTGTTATCTCCTTGAGAAATAATTTATGCCACTGCCCACATACTGTTATCCTTTTCTTTTCTTTTTTACCTTCAAACACCTTAAAATCCATATGTGTAGATGAGGAAAATAAAAATGCCCACGAACCCTCATGAACCCCCATAGCAGGATACCTATAGCAAGGACCTCCGTATTTATAAAATCCTGCGTACGGCCCTGCTCATGCTGTTCACTTTTCATATAATCAACATGGATACAATTTTAAAAAATAACATTATATTATTCATTTATAATGGCTAGGTGAAAAACATATTATATTGTGTATAGTTTGTGATATTAGCTCATTTTTTGGCAAAAGCTCTGTTGGCTTTTATTATTTGAGAAATAAAAAGTTGTGTTAAAGTTATGCAAATGGTTAATTATTTGTATGAATACATCACAAAGAGTCAAGTCTTGTTAAAGCATTAGATTGAAAACATTGACATTTCATAAAGTGTGTAAATAATAGAAAGACAGTTCAAAATGGACTTTCTTGAAATGCAAATGTTCTTTGAGGTTTTCATTTGTGGAGGTAAAGCATGTACTCAATATACTTGTTATACATGCTAATTACAAGAAGAAGAAACTGATCTTAAACTGTGTGTGTTACATTCTGTGGAATGGGGTTTGGCCGAGGAAATATTTTCAGTCAAAATATTTTTTTTGGCTTCAACCCCTGATCATAATGAGAGAGAGGCATTGTAACTCATGTAGTGAAGCGGAGTCAGGTAAAAATGCATTTCCTGAACCATTGTGCCCTTTAGTAACACTCTTGCAGTAAACATGAAATGTCCAAACTGACTGTTAATTAGTCATGTTTTTCTTTTATCAATTTGCTAAAAATGTAATAACCTGTACAATTCTGAAATTACTTTCTGGTTGCACTTTAAAATAATGCATTAACTAACAATGAGCAAAACATTTGTTACAGGCTTATTTATCTTTGTTTACATTTAGTTAAACTGTTCTTTATTAGTTCATGCAAGCTCAAGTTATCAGGTAAAACTTGATTTTAATAATGTGTTAGTAAATACTGAAATTAACATGAACTAAGATTAATAAATGCTTTAGAAGTACGTCTCATGTTAGTTCATGTTAACTAATGCTAAACAATGGAACCTTATTGCAAAATGTTTCTTGTTGAACATATTATCCTCTCTGAAATATCATGTTATGGAAATAAATGGAATATAGATGCCGTTTCTAATCTATCTTAAATTTCAGCCTGGAATGTGTATTGTAAAAAACAAGCTCAAATAATTAAATTATTTACTAAGGTTTGCAATAATTCTGGTTTTAGTTGGAATTGTTTCTGTGACATGCCGATGTGCTTGTACTGTTTTTTGTAGGCCGAACACCTGACCTGAGCCAGGATGTCTTGGACAAGTTCACTGCCTTTTCTCTGGAGCAAGGCATTCTGCCGGAGAACATCGCCCTCCTGCCTAAAAATGGTAAAACATTGTGTCTATAGTAAGCAAATAGCTGATGAATAACCTCTTCAGACCTGACCTGACCATCTTTTCTCTCTAGACGAGTGCTCTTAATGTGCTGAAGATCCTCTCTGAATCCTGATTCCTGACTGACTCATGACTGTAGAGAAACATTTAATGTGCCCTCTAGTGTTACACTCTCATAGCAGTCCCTTTATCCCTCTTAAAGTTATTTTTTATCATTAACTATCATTTCTTCTTGAGTTTTTGGACCAATACAATCTTTTTTGAATCTCTGTTATGTGGCTTTTTTTTATAGATCATGAGACTAACATACACTCTTAAATATAAAGTTATTTATTGGCATTGATGGTTCCATAAAGAATCTTAAACATCTATGGAATCTTTCCATTCCACAAAAGATATGTAGAGCGGAAAAAAGTTTTCAGATCATTAAAATGTTCTTCACAAGAAAAAAATGGTTGTTTTAAGAATCTGAATCAGAATCACATATGCTCTCAAGTATTTTTTGCAGTGATTACATAGAAGAACCATTGGATCCAGCAAAGAACTCTTGAATTACATTAAACTGACTAAAATAATCTGTTTAACTGAGATTAAAATAATCAATTATATTTTGAATCTATTTGGACCATTAGGTTTTGCATTGTGACACTGAAAATAATTTGTACTCTTATTTTTTAATTCATTTATATAGTGAAAATCTAAATACCATGATACTTGCAACCAAAGTACAAGTAACCAAATCAACCAAAAGTAGTAAAATCATTTTTATATTTCATTTTACAGTAATGAAAACACTATTTCAACATGAAAATGTGCTATCTTTAATTCTTATATAATTCCTATGTTTACAATTCATTTTTTCAATGATGATATCATTAGTGTAATCTGTAAAACTTTATTACTGTAAAAGTTACTGAAATACAATGATTTGTATTTAAATTAACATAAAAGTAAAACAAAAAATACTACCATTATGTTTTTGTTTATCTCTGAATTATCTAAACTGTCATAAATCTTGAAGGCTTTAGAGCATTCTCTTTTCAAAGACGACACTTAGCAGATTATTGCTGAAGTAAAAAAAGTTTTAAAAAGAGAACTTAAAAAAGTTTGAGTTTTACGTTTATTGTTATGAAAAATGTGGAAAAATACTATTTTCAACTTTTATATGAAATATATTTTTCAAAAACATGGTTTTGTCTAAACCCGGTAAGCAAACAGGTAATGTACCTCTGTTCTGACGTTGAGAACGTTTAGGTTCAGGAATTACTTTAATTTTCACTTTCTGCATCAGATTCGCCTGAATTTACTGACCCAAGTACTGACTGACCCACTGAACCATCAGCTTACACCTCATTGTCATGGTCCCAAATACCAGTGTCTAATCCATCCCCATCTTCCCCTCGACACCCTGTGTTTGTGTGCTTGTCATGTGCAAATGTAACAACAGGGACTGCAAGAATGTAAGGATCTTCTGAGTCAGTGTGTTCCTGTTCTGTATGTTCTCTAGATTTACGTCTAGATGTGCAGGGTAGTGGTGATGACTGAAAAGTTCAATGCTTGAGTTGATCCCCATACACAACTTTACATGGGCCCCCTTTCTCTGGACGAATTGTGTAGACCGGAGTATCTGCATGATACTGTTTCAGCCCAATGTAAGGTAGGGATTCCCAGGGGTCTTGTATCTTCTTCCTTCCCCTATGTGAATGGTTTTGCAACAGAACACGGTCACCAGGTCTCATGAGTGCTCCATGTGATCTGCGATCAAAGGCTCTTTTTCTTTTTCTTGAAGCCTCTTGTGCTGCATGGTTGGCGATTTCAACAGCAGTCTTTAAAGGGGGGGTGAAACACTCATTTTCAGTCAATCTCATGTTAAACTTGAGTACCTATAGAGTAGTATTGCATCCTTCAAATCTCCAAAAAGTCTTTAGTTTTATTATATTTATAAAAGATAGATAGGCTGTACCGAGTCTTTCCGGAAAAAAACGAGCGGCTGGAGGCGTGCCGTGTGGGCGGAGCTAAAGCTGTGCTGACGCGCCGATAGCTAACAACACTCAGACATTTGAAGCAGACAAGCAGTTTTACTCTGCGGTTCCAACGCACGACCGACCGTGAACCTTTATCGTTGCGACTGCTCCATCCTTAAGCATAGACGATCTGCAAATCCGGCGTCGAACTGGGCCTTGTTTATAAAACAATCATCGTCGAAATGCAGGGAACAAACAATCTTGCACAACTCCATTGATGCTCTGGAAAAACAAACTCCATCCACTGGTCCCTTAACGCTGGGTTCTTTGGGAATCTGTGCAGGGTTGTCTTGCCCTGGCAACCAAAAACCCACTTCTTTGGTGACATTGACTTCCCTAAAGCCGAGCAGAGCGCTTGGATGGCGTACTGCTTTCGCTCTCTTGCTCTGGTCTACGGTCGTGCGCGCGCCCGCGACCTTCCGGGGGAAGTGCCCTTAGGACCCATATAAGGAAATTACGCCCCAGCTGACGTCACACAGGCCCATACTCGAAAAAAAAACTTTCCGAAACTTGTGACAAACCGGAAGGAGCATTTTTGGCACAGAAATAGGATACTCCTTCAAACGTACAATTTAATTTTTGAAACTTTGTCCATGTTTAGCATGGGAATCCAACTCTTTAACAGTGTAAAAAACTCAGTATGCATGAAATAGCATTTCACCCCCCCTTTAATCTGTTGTGATGGTCTTTCACCCAGTCATCAAGACTGTCAACCCAACTTCTCCAAGTCTCTCCAACCCAGAATCTCCAGCGGCATACAAGCATCCCTCCTGAACATCAAATAGAATGGCGAATAGCCGGTTGAAGTGTGGGTTCGGCTATTATAAGCCATGACCAACTCAGGGAGATACTGCTTCCAGTTCCTTTTCTTTTCTGGAGGTAATGACCTTAGCATGTCGTGCATAGTTCTATTAAATCGTTCACACTGGGAATTACCCTGTGGGTGATTGGGTGTTATGTGACTCTTTCTGATTCCATAGACTTTACACAGCTCTTTGATGACATTGGCTTCTAAACATCTGCCTTGGTCGGAATGCAGTCGTGCAGGGCACCCGTAGTGGACAAACCAATGCTGTATCAGTGCTTTTGCCGTGGTGTAAGCAGTCTGATTTCTGGTTGGCACTGCCACCGTGAAACGAGTGAACATGTCAGTTAAGACAAGGACATTCTCATATCCTCCCACAGATTCCTCCAAGAGAGAATAATTCATAGCGAGGACTTCCAGTGGGGCAGAAACATTAGTGCATGCATGTCATTGGGGCTCGAATTTTAGGGAAAACATCCTTTGTGCAAGTGCATTTCTTGCACTCATGAATCCAACTTTGAACATCCTTAACCATTGTTGGCCAGTAATAGCTTCTCCTCATGCGCTCCAGTGTGCTTCTTTCTCCAAAATGGCCTCAATGATCATGCTGACTCTCAAACACCTTGAAACGCAGGGATTCTGGAACCACCAATTGACAAATTTCTTCTCCGTCTCGTGGATCAAGGATGGTTCGGAACAGCAATCCTTTCTTAAGCTTGAGTCGAATGAACTGTCTAGCAAGTTTTTTAGATTCCACATTCATGCCTCGCTGCTCGATCGAACTCAGATTATTGTTGGTCAGTACAGCGCGGTAGATAGGTCCTATACTAATGTCAACCTTTTGTTGCTCTTCTATCTCACTCCAACTATGTCCAGGAACTTTCCTTGTCACTGACACCTGTACCGATGCTTGTACTTTCTGCTGCTTTTTGGAGACTGGCCATAAGCATGTGCGCACTTCCTTTGAGTTCATCTTAATGAAGTCTTTAGCAGAGTCCTCCTGTTCTGGCTCCTTAACTGATGGGATCCTTGACAATACATCAGCGTTTGTGTTTTGTCGTCCTGGCTTGTAGTAGACTTCAAAATCAAACTTGGCTAACTGAGCCATCCACCGTTGTTCGACAGTACCTAAATTCACCGGTATTTTTCCAGGTAGCACAAAGGGTTATGATCGGTGACCACAGAGAACTTTGAGTAAATCAAAGATTCTTTAAACTTTTCAGTCTCCGCCCATTTTAGGGCAAGCATCTCTAGCTTGAAAGCACTGTAATTTTGATCGTTCTTTTCTGACCCACGAAGGCCTCGACTCACATATGTGATCACACGCTCAACTTCTCCTTGTCGTTGACTCAATACGGCCCCAAGATCATGCAGGCTCCCGTCAGTTGTGAGTACGAAAGGATGGCTAAAATCCGGGTACGCGAGGACCGGTGGACACATTAAGCACTGCTTGAGTTTGTCGAGTGCAGTCTGGCACTCGTCGTCCAGTTAAAAGGTTCCATAATTTTCCCTTTTACTCCCTTACCAACAGTGTTGGGAGTAATGCGTTACAAAAGTAATGCATTACAGTAACTTATTACTTTTTGCTGTAACACAGTAGTGTAAGGCATTACTAATCAATTTTCAGTAATATTTTACTCGGTACATGTTCAGTAATGCTTGCGTTACAACACACTTTTAGCCCAAAATTTAATTGTTCAAAAAAAAAAAAAAACAGCCAGACATTAACAATTAACAACAAACATTAACGAATGAAAAATGCAAGTAAGTTATTACCTGTTCGTGGTCAGTCAATAGCCACGTGTGGTGTCCAAGTTTGTAAATAACGACTAAATGACAGCTTCTGATATATTTGTATTGCGATTTATTTCATTCATATCCCTCTTGCTGGTGTACCTTTGTATTGTGTGACATAGTCCAGTAAAAGCATGTTTAGGGCAGGTTTTACAGGAGTGCCGCGAGGCATGATTTCGGTCTCTGTGCTCGCGCTGGCCAGTGGAAAAGCGGTTAATGGGAGAATATGGTAGAAGACTGTAGGCCTACATTTGCAAGATGGACGTAGGCCTATGCACATTACTCTGTTTGTTCTGTGTTTTCTTTCTAACTAGAGAGCAGTCTGTTTTCTTTCGTTTTGAATTGTTCTGTTTAAAAGTAGACCTGTCTGACTGTGAGGCAAGTAGGCGCTGAGTTTCGGTTCATTTATGAGACGAGCTCCAGGTTCACGCGCCGGCGCCTCCGTGTCCTGATTATCTCTTGGCTACTATATTAACGTATTTATTAAATCCAGGCAATTGGTTGATGAAACATTAATTAAAATTAAGATACAATTAATACAAAAAAGAAATTCACTTTAAAGAAAGGCTTTGTGCTTTCTGTTTGAGGTCTCTGTGAAAGTTTTAAAGCAGTCTTTTAGTGCCGCTTTCAGAGCGCTCACGTACGTAACTGAGAACTGTCCCGTCCGTAACATTATTTTTTCCTCATAAATGCGAACACGAAAAATAAAATAAAATGAATATATTATGTTCTGTGGAGAGCTATTTCAAGTTTTTACTGCAAATGTCACTACCATAACGCTGGAATTGCCCAATTTTAAAGAATTTATCCTCAACTGGTTTTGTGGTGTAGGTCTACGTATTTTATAATGTTAATTTCAAATAATACTAATAGTAATTTAAAGATGTGGTAGCTTTGGATCTGGACGGGAAGGATAACTCTGGGGGTTGGAAGGGGTGTGTCGTGACGTGATTCTGCCTTCACACACTGCACACCGTGACACAGGTTCGTGAATCTGAGTGTCGCGGTTTCATATCGCATCTTTACAGCCCTAGTCATTTGATTTTAGAATGTTAAGTTCTACTTCTGTAGTTATTTTGGTGAAAGTAACTCAAAAGTAATACAGGAGGAATGTAAACGCATTACAATTCTGAGACAGTAATATTGTAAGGTAAAGAATTACTTTTAAATAACAGTAACAAGTAATGTATAATTTATTACAGTTTGGAAGTAACTTGCACAACACTGCTTACCAACCAGAGCATGAAGTGGCCGGGCCAACTGAGCAAAACCAGGAACAAACCTCCTGTAATAACTCATGAATCCCAGGACTTGCCTCAACTCCCTAACATTCTTGGGTACAGGCCATGTTTCCAATGCCTGAGTTTTCTCTCCGTCCACCTGTATTCCCTTGCAGGAAATTAAGTGACCCAGGAATTTCACTTTGGGTTTCAACAGGAAGCACTTGCTGAGTTTTAGCTTCAATCCATGTTGTCTCAACCGGTTGAACACAATTTCCAGTCTTTAACAGTGGCTATCAAAGTCCGTTGAAAAGACAATAATGTCATCGAGACAGATGAGTAATATGTAGATGCGCGAAAAGTGCGCCCAAACAGAGAGCGAGACCGTCGCAACGCTCACTTGTTTTCCCAGGCAAGGTGAAAAAAGAAAATCAAAGTAGGCTTTAGGGCATTATGTTCACAGAAGCTACGGGCCGAGTGCGAATTCCAGAGCGACACTTCACGACACGCTTTTAGTTAACGGTCAACTGTTTACGATAGAAGTTTTAAACGAGTAGCAGAAACAATCAGTTTGCAAAGACTGTATTAATCAAAGTTCAGCTTTGGGAAGATAAGATATACAGGTTAAGATTAGGAGACTGCGAGAAGAAGAAAGAGAGAATGTGATGGAGATGAGAGAGGAAGAGCAGGTATTGCATACTGTGCCCATAAGATTTACATCATTACAATGTATTCCTATTTAACACATATAAATGTTCTTTGCTAATTACAGTGGAAAATATAAGCTCAATTTAATAACACAAGCACCTATTAATTATAATGCCAAAATAGTAGTATTGTATAAATATAAATATAAATATAAATATTTGTATATGGTCCTCGAATATGTTATATTTCATGCCCCCGAACCCACATAGCAGGATCACTATAACAAGGACCTTGGTATTTATAAAATCCGGCCCTGCTCATGCTGTTCACTTTTCATATAATCAACATAGATTAAATAAAAAAAGAACATATTATTATTTATTTATAATGGCTAGGTTAAAAACAGATATTATATTATAATTCTTCATACTACTTTTTAATCAAGCCAATTCAACATTGGTGTGCATGATTACATTCTCCACCCCGCATCCCGGGTATAAACACGGAAGTGGATGCACGCACCAGTTGCCTTTCGCTTCGGAGTCGATCGGATGTCTCTGAAGTTACTACTGTTTACACAGCAAGCGAGTGCGTCAGTGTTCTTTGCGGGAAGACCTCCCAGTGTTGGTATTTCTACAGTGCGAGTGTAGCGGTAATCGACATGACCATCTTGGTGTTGCAATCGAGACTTGCCTACGTCAAAAGCGTACCTACCCAGAGGAGGGCTCGGGCGCCGTCTGAGCTGGGTGATCTGAGGATTACAGTGAGGGGTAATCCGCCTGGCAAAGCCCCGTGGATCCCTCACTCCTCTTTAACACCGCAGCCGGTGGAGTCCCCTGATGAACGCGTTGGTCCCTCTATAGTGGACCGACCAGACGTTTCATTTGGGGCTCCAGAGGACAGGATGTCAATCGCAGCATCGGAAGGGGAACTGGGCTCTGGAGATGACTACTCGGCTGCACTGCCTCCCTCTGGGAGACCAGTGTTGCCTGAGCTGGATCCAGAGATGACAGCTATGCTGAAAAAGGCTGCTGAGGTGGTAGGGCTCAAGTGTAGGTCAAACAGTAGAGCGTTGGCGCTTGCAACGCAATGGTCATGGGTTCGATTCCCAGGGAAAGCAAGAACATAATAAGAGCGTAATGTAAATGTGTACCTTGAAATGCAATGTAAGTCGTTTTGGATAAAAGTGTCTGCCAAATGCATAAATGTAAATGAGTGGAACCCACCAGAGTGTGGATGATTGGTTTCTCGGGGCGGGCCGGTCTGGTTCTCAGCCCGCCGCCCTGGTACCTTTCTTTCCTGAAGTGCATGAGGAGCTTACGAGGGCATGGACGGCACCTTTCTCTGCCAGAAACCGCCTGAGTAGCTCCTCTCCCCTCACTACCCTTGATGGGGGAGCGGTGAAGGGTTACGAGGCTATCCCTCTAGTGGAGCAGTCTGTCGCGATGCAAGGCCTGTAAGTTCTTGTCCATTCTCACTGGCAAGGCTTACAAAGCCTGTGGGCCTTCCTCCCTGCATGCCATGGTGTTGCTTCAGGTCCTCCAGGCCCAGGCACTCATGAACATGCACGAGGGTAGTCCGGACCGTGAGCTCATGGATGAGCTCCGCACTGCAACCAACCTCGCCCTCCGGGGCAAGAAAGTTTCCAGCTTGCGCGATCGGTACGGCGATGTCCACCCTTGTGGTCCAGGAATGCCATCTCTGGCTCAACCTGGCGGATATGAGAGAAGCGGACAAGGTTCGACAAGGCCCGGCGCTTGCTCAAGTTCAGTGATAATTATCACACTAGGTGTTAGTGTGATAATTATCACACTAGGTCTTGTGTGCGCATGTCGTTGTCCTACTGGCGAAGGACACGATAGTGCCGCTGCCTCCAGCCAATATGAAGGCCAGTTTTTAAGGAACTCATCCTTCATGTACCTAGTACAAGGTGGGTCGTGACCATCTTGGCCCTGTGTCACTTGAAATGGGCCCTTTTTCAAAGCCTCCGTCCAAGTTACTACACAGTCAGGCGTCGCAGGATGCTCCGCCACCAAGTTTGGTCTGCAGCATTCGACCTGAATGACATGTACTTCAGATCTCTAGCCTTCCGCACCACGGGCCATCCTGTGTGTGCGTTTGAGGGTTCAAAGTATCAAGTACAGATTCCTACCCTTCGAGTGCTCCATTGCCATACTCATTGGCTGAGTATCTCTTTTCCAGTAAGGAGATGGACTCAATTTAACACGTGTCTGGTCGGTGCTCAACAGAAGTGAGAAAGGGTCCCACTGAAACAAAATTTTCAGAGGCTCCTGGGGCATATGGTAGATGCAGCCACATGGCTTCCTCCATATGGAGACCACTTCAGCACTGGCTTAAGGTCGAGTCCCGAGGTGACCGTGGCAGAACAGAATGCCCGGTTTGACAACAGATCACTCCGGCCTGTAGCCAAACCCTCAGTCTGTATTCAGTCCTTTTGTTTCTCCAGGTCACAGCCCTGAGAACGAGGTCCATTAACACCAACTCAGGGGCCACGTACAAAGGGCATGCTTTAACAGAGGCCTGGGCGACCTCCGACTGCATTGGTATCCATTACCTTGAGTTGTTGCAGTTCACCTCACTTTGAGCCACCGCTGCTCAGCGAGCTGGTACTGGTCTAAAAAACACATAGCGACCGTTGCGCTGAGCTTCCCTCGCATGTCATAACTTGCCCATCACCTCCTCCTTGGAGTCAGAAGCTTCTGAGGTCGCTTCATTACACTATTTCTTTCGGCCTCCTCAATCGTGCCACCCACAAACCCCATGACAGCCTATGGCCAGGGAGAGTGGAGACTCCATCCCCAGGCATCCAGCTGGGCAGGTCTGTCCCTTGGTCAGACATTAGCTCCGGCTGGTGAGGCCCCGCAGAAATGAGTACCTCAGTGAGCCTTCTAAAAAGCGACTAGTCGATTCATTATCGCTTGGCGTCCGCTAAAGTCATTGATTCTCATCGCACTCAGGTGTTGAGCAGAGATGCTCCTGAAGCTCAGTGATCTTCTTCACACATGGTGTTGAGCAGTGCTCCTGTCTTGTGCACGCATGTCGCTTGCACGTAAAGTGCTAGGTCAGTGCAGTAGCTAGGAAGCACGTCTTGATCGCCAGGTTCCTGAGGGAGCAAGGTAACTAAAGGCCTTGCGCCCCTCTTTATCCTCTTGGGCCTTATCTCTGGTGCTACTGCACTGCAGAGACCGCCCCTGAGCCACTGCAGGCAGTGAGTTAAAAATTATGTTTTTAAAGAAACAGTTCTCCTGCCCTCATGGTCTCTAGTAGAGGGTAGAGACTTGCTCGCTTTCGGTCAACGAGTTGTGCCTGGAATTCTGTCCGGCTACACTCTCATGAGCTAAGACCCCGGCCTGGATGTGTGCCCAAGGTTCCTACTAGGGCTGCACGATTAATCGTATTTTAATCGCGATAACGATTTCTGCCTCTCTCGATTAATTTTTAAAAATCGTCACGATATTTGCCCGCTCGTTTTTTATCCTGAAAACGCTTTTTTATTAGACATTTGCATTATCTTGCATTGTAAACAAGTCCCCACTAGCACTGATGTTTGTGGTTGCCAGATCAGAATAGCTTAAATCTCCCAAATTACCCAAACGGAGCTTTTCTCTTACATGTTATGGCCTGTGTTTTACTTAGTCGGTGCAATCTGGCAACCTTGCGCGCGCCCTCTACTCTGCGGAAAAAGCACTGATCTCCACAGCGATATGCTGTTTGCATGAAATTGTTACACAGCCAGTCTGTTTCTTCACAAGCCACTTGTGCCGTTTGTGTGACTAAATCTGTTTCTAAATGAGTTTCGCTGTTCTATTTTTTGTTGAAGTTTACGTTTTTACCAGTTTTCATGATGTGAATCAGTTGAAAACGACAGCCACTGACCGTTTTCAGTGTGTATAAGTAGACTGTTTTTCTTTGCAGTACGAATTTGCTGAGCGATCTGGATCTGTAGCCTGCTTTGTCTCATTTTCAACCGAAATGTGTCGCTTAGAAGATCTAATGTGAAGACGCATCACAAAGCGCTCAACGTTAAATCATGCCATTTGTATTGACTTGCTGTCTGAGGAAGTTGTAGTTGGTTAAGCGCAAATACTCGTGCAAAAGCGTTAACTGTCTCTTCTCTTTCTCTGTAGTTTCTCAAATGAGAATAATCGTGATTAATTATCGCGATTATAATTTTGAGCAAAATAATCAGGATTATCATTTTAACCATTTCCCATTTCCCCTAGTTCCTACCTCTCCCTAAAAGGTTGGACCAGGTCAAGTCATCTTCATTTATATAGTGCTTTTAACAATGTAGATCGTTCCAAAGCAGCTTTACATTGATAATAGGAAATTTCTTTACAGCAGCTCTAGAATAAAGTTATTGTCCAGCTAAAGTTAGTTTGATTGATTCACTTCCATCGCAACGATCATTAGTTATTAACTTAGGGGACACTAACACAACACCGTTTTAACAGAAAACTCTTAAGTTCTTTCTGCGCAAACTTCAAAAACGCAAACCAGTGAGAACGCTGATGGCGTGCACATGCGTATTACGAGTTCAGTCAATAGGGATGTGCGTTTGAATATATGTGCGCAGGCGTGTAGTCCTTCCCTACAAATCAACCCTTAACATACTACTTGTCTGGCCTTAAAATTAATAATACAGAATTTCTATCGCTTCCACGTAGCCACGCGAACTGGAATTATCCCGACAACGCTTTATCTGTAGAGAGGTAAAGGGAGGGGAGGGGAGGCCTTCACAGGGAAGAGCCTAGTTGACACTTCAGGACTGCGTTGTCGTCGCGTCCAGGTGCAGGTCCTTCATCAGATCTGGATACGGCCTGGATCTGGCGGACTGTGGTAAACCACGGGATAAACAGAGAGACTAATATTAGCTTAGACGCCATTCTTCTTATGATGTAGCAAGTACAGGATTTATGGGGACTTGTTCCCAGTTCCAGCTGACCTAAACTATGCAACCTAACATTGAATTATAGAAGTCTATAATGTGTTATGTGTATGCTAGGCCAAAGAGATGTGTTTTTAATGTGTTTTTGCTTCCCGGACAATGTTAGGAAGATTGTTCCAAAGTTTTGGTGCTAAATAGGAAAAGGATCTACCGCCAGCAGTCGATTTTCAGTCGATATTCTAGGTATTATTAACTGGCCGGAATTTTGAGATTGCAATAGAGTGAAGGACTATAATGCGTTAATTGAAAAGAGTCATGTGATCGTGGTTTGTGTCCACCTGAGTTGCCCTCACTCGCCTCTGTCGATTTTTCAATGATGAACATTTGAGTTTTACTCAAGTATACTCTTTGAGTATTTCATTTGTGAAGGTAAAGCATGTACTCAATATACTCCTAATTACAAGAAGAAGAAACTGATCTTAAACTGGGTGTGTGACAGGCTGTGGAATGGGGTTTGGCCGAGGAAATATTTTCAGTCAAAAAAAATGTTTTGGCTTCAACCCCTGATCATAATGAGATAAAAGGCATTTTAACTCATGTGGTGAAGCGGAGTCAGGTAAAAATGCATTTCCTGAACCATTGTGCCCTTTAGTAACACTCTTGCAGTAAACATGAAATCCAAACTGACTGTTAATTAGTCATGTTTTTCTTTTATCAATTTGCTAAAAATGTAATAACCTGTACAATTCTGAAATTACTTTCTGGTTGCACTTTAAAATAAGGTCCCATAATAATGCATTAAATAACAATGAGCAAAACATTTGTTACAGGCTTATTTATCTTTGTTTGCATTTAGTTAAACTGTTCTTTATTAGTTATCGGGTAAAACTTGATTTTAATAATGTGTTAGTAAATACTGAAATTAACATGAACTAAGATTAATAAATGCTTTAGAAGTATGTCTCATTTTTAATTCATGTTAACCAAATGCTAACCAATGGAACCTTATTGTAAAATATTTCTTGTTGAACATCTTATTCCTCTCTGAAATATCATGTTACGGAACTAAATGGAATATAAATGCCATTTCTAATCGAACTTACATTTCAGCCCGGAAATGTGAACTGTAAAAAACATAAGCTCAAATAATTAAATTATTTGCTAAGGTTTGCATTGATTCTGATTTTAGTCGGGAATTGTTTCTGTGACATGCCGATGTGCTTGTACTGTTTTTTGTAGGCCGAACACCCGACCTGAACAAGGATGTCTTGGACAAGTTCACTGCCTTTTCTCTGGAGCAAGGCATTCTGCCGGAGAACATCGCCCTCCTGCCTAAAAATGGTAAAACATTGTGTCTATAGTAAGCAAGTAGCTGATGAATAACCTCTTCAGACCTGACCTGACCATCTTTTCTCTCTAGACGAGTGCCCTTAATGTGCTGATTTGAAGATCCTCTCTGAATCCTGATTCCTGACTGACTCATGACTGTAGTGAAACATTTAATGTGCCCTCTAGTGTTACACTCTCATAGCAGTCCCTTTATCCCTCTTAAAGTTCTTTTCATCATTTACTATCATTTCTTCATGAGTTTTTGGACCAATAAAATCTTTTTTGAATCTCCGTTATGTGGCTTTTTTATACTGTATTTTTAAGAGTGTATGTTAGCCTCATGATATAAACTCTTTATTGGGATTGATGGTTCCATAAAGAGTCTTTAACATCCATGGAACTTTTCCATTCCAAAAATTTATAGTGGAAAAAATTCTATGGAATCACAAAAATTAAGAGCATACTGTTTACTTTCACTGTTAAAAAAAAAAAGTTGCTGCCTTAAACATCCAAGTTGATTGTACTTAAAAACAATCAACTCTTTGTTGCTCTTAAACATATTGATGCAAGTGAAGAAAAAAGGAAGACCAGGCTGGCTCTAATTGTTCAATCTGAACGAAATACTAAAATGAAATCACATGGAAGTATGAAAATTATGTAATAAACAAAAATACAAATCATTTTTTTGTTTCTCAGTTGTTTAGAGTCCAGCTCTGCTCCTCCTCAGTCTCTTTATGAGAAACAATTTTCTTATAATTTGTCCAAAATATTTGACTGGTACCATATTCATATTAATGCATACAAATAATAAATCTTAGGGACTTCACAGTAAATTGCTTTGGCTAAAAGCATCTCCCACATGAATAAATGTAAATGGGAAGCATTTGCAAAAAGACCTTGAACCACACTTTCATAATAAACAGAGAATGCAGGAAAATACTTTGCCTTTTATTTCCTTTTTTATCATTTTTAAACAAATGTGAAGATACATCCATGACAACACAAAGTTCTGAACTCCTCTTTCCAAAGTGTTTACATCTACACTCTCTCTTTACAGATCTGTGTACAAAACAATAAGTTATAGTCCCATAGATTCCTACTTACATTTAACTATACAACAAAGTTTAAACGGTGACCAAATAAATATCTGCAGTATAAAAATGATCACAGGGAGAGGGAGAGGCCCGGGAACGTTAGGAGCAGTGACCGATTCCCTTCCCGACCAATGGCATCGTTTGAGCGAGAAGAACGCGTGGCCCTCATTACTAATGGTGCTGTTCGGACACAAACTGAGGCTTTTTCAAGTTCCTTTGGAAACCTCTAGCCAATCACATGCAAAGCTGGGTATGACATCATCCATCACAGGTTAGTGGAATTTTGATCCAAATTGATTCAATTAACGTTACATACACACACACAAAACAGAGCATTTCCAACATGATTTGCCGTGTCAATTCCAGTTTTTAGTTCGCCTTCGTAACTGTAAGGGATGCCAGCTTGAGTGAGGTCTGACGTCGACTATTAAGTCAATTAGTGGGTATCAGGAGGCGTGTAACTGCATTGACCATACATGAACACAGCCGAACAGTATCATCACTATGAACGGTCACTCGAAGTGTTAAAGGTGAGAGGTTATTGGCAACGGCAAACATATCTGATGCATTGCTTTGACAATAAACCAGGAAACTCTGCTAACACACAATCATACACATACACACAGAAATATGATGATTTCTAATCTTTTTGTAGTTAGACTTTTTGAATAAAAACTCATACTGCACGTTGTGTACACTGATGAGAGGAACGCTCGGCCTGATACTGTCAAATAGGGTCATCAAAAATGCTTTCGCAAGACATGATTGGCAAACTGAATCTAATATAGTGATAGGAATTCATATGGCTGAATCTCTCAAAAAATTTAAATAAAAATACACCAAAATTCTCAAGTCAAATTTCATCCCAAAAAACAAGAGATTCAAATAATCAATTATATTTTGAATCTATTTGGACTATTATTTTTTGCATTGTGACACTGAAAATATTTTTTTCTCATTTTTTATTTATTTTATATAACAGTAGAGAAAATTTAAATACCAATACTTGTATTGCAGTAAAATAATTTTTCTATTTTATTTTACAGTAATGAAAACACTATTTCAACATGAACAGTTGCTATTTTTAATTCTTATTTAATTCCAATGATTACAATTCATTTTTCAATGATGATATCATTACTGTAATCTAAAAAAAAAAAAAATGTACTGAAATACAATCATTTGTATTTAAATTAGCATAAAAGTAAAACAAAAAATACTACCATTATTTTTTTGTGTATCTCTCTTGATTGTTGGGTTAAAAATGACCCAGGCGGGCTCTTGACATGACAATTTAGTCAACATGTTTAGTAAGTTCTGTGGTCCCATACATCCAAGTGAAATGCATTTAAATCAGCTTACAACATGAGAAAACATTTACCCTTGCATGATTAAAATCTGTTACCACAGAATTCAAGCTTTCTTAAAATGAAAGAGGGAGCATCTGGTCTCATATACCCAAAATGCATTGCTGCAGTCTCATAGAGCTATGCTATGAATGTCCTGCGGTGGGTTCAGCGTGCGCTCAAAATGACCAACAATGATAGGAAAGTGAAGGCAGAGAACTGTGTTTAAAACAACTTTGTTCTGGAGGTGAATGGACTTGATCCAGCAAGTTAAAACTAAATTAAAAAGAAATGCAGCAGTAGAGATAGTTCTGCACAAACCTTAAAGGAATAGTTCACCTAAAGAAAAATTCTATCATTATGTATTTTCAAAGAGATTTTTAGTAAAATGTCCAAAAGTCTGCTTTTCATACCATATATATATATATATATATATATAGTGACTGAAAAGCACCAAAACGGACCAAAAAAAAGCAATAAAAGTAGTATATATGAATTTTATGTTGCTATATATATTCCAAATCTTCTGACTTCTAAGAAACAGAGCAAAAGTTAAAGGTATAGTTCACAAAAAATTTAAATTCTGTCATTTACTCACTCTCAAGTTGTTCCAACACTGTTTTAATTTCTGTATTAATAACAAAGTATTTTTTTTTGGTCCCCATTGACTTCCATTGTATTTGTTTCTACACTATTAAAGTCAATGGGGTCCAGAAACTGTTACCAACATTCTTCAAAATATCATCATTTGTGTTCAACAGAAGAAAGAACTTAATGCAGGTTTGTAACAACTTGAGGGAGAGTAAATGATGACAATTTTTATTTTTGGTTGAACTGTCCCTTTAATTCACATGAAAGCCTACATTTTTAGCAAATACTGAGTAATCGTATGACCATATGAACTACTATTATGGATTTTTTTGGTCTTTTTATGAGCTTGCCCTTTGTCGCTTTAATTAAAACAGCAGCTTAATGGGAAAAAACATGAATGTGATTGTGAGTAAATGACTTTTTCACTTTCAGGGTGAACTATTCCTTTCAAACATATTAGTCGTTCGTTACAGATGTAGTTGTTTGATTCTTCAACAGATCAGTCATGATAAACGCTTCCTGCTATCATTAAAGTTTTGAGAGACAACACATTCCCCATTACCCTGTCCTGGTCATACTAACATTGCAAAATAAGACTGAGTTTTTAGTGCCTATGGAAAACAGCCTGGTAATTTCCAACGTTTTTCTGAACATTAAAAACATTTCCTGGTGTCATCTGACAACGTCCACGTTTTTAAACGGCGATCAAGCAGACGGACATGCTAGTAAAGTGCAAGATTGAGTGAGAAATCCATGACATGGTCCTATATTCAAAAAGCATTTCAGAGAGTTTATGCGCTCGGAGGATTTTAGTTACAACACGCTTGATGACAGGATGAACGCAAGACTCAAAAATGCTTCAGGAATATGCACCTGATCCCAGAGGCTGGATGTACATATTAGTTTCATCTGTTAAGGTACACAACCAAACATAAAACGTCTAAAGTTAAAGGAATAGTCCACCCAAAACAAAAACGTCATTATTTACTCACCCTCATGTCGTATGCGGTTTTATTTCCTAGAGAAGAGAGGAAAATTTCAGTGTATAACACCTTCAATTTGGGGTTGTCCTCACTAAAATGTATCACGAATATAGTGCATAGTCATAAAGACTATTATTATGGTGCTTTTTAGAGCATTTATGATAAGAAACACTGGTAACACTTCACAATAAGGTTCATTAGTTAACATTAACTACGTTAGATGGCATGAACTAATAATGAACTGCACCTAAACAGAATGTATTAATCTTTGTTAATTGCAACATTTACTAACACTTTATTAAAATCTTGTTAGCATTAGTTAATGCACTGTGAACTAACATGAACAAACAGCTTTATTTTTATTAACTAACATTAACAAAGATTAACAAATACAGTAACAAATGTATTGCTCATGGTTAGTTCATGTTAGTTAATACATTAATGTTAACTAATGAACCTTATTGTAAAGTGTTAACGAAACATTTAATATTTATATAATACATTATCATAAAAATTTATTAAATTAAATATTAAGCCAATATAATAATGCAAAAAAGATTAACCAGGATATTCTCTCACTTTTTTTTTTTTTTAAATTAACTAAAAAATCCTTTTAAATTAACCTTTTACATTCCTTGGTAGAAAGAAAGTCTTGCCGGTCTTAACATGAGGGCGAGTGAATGACGACCCCTTACATTTTAGGGTGAACTGTTCCTTTAAGACTGCAAACCATGTGATCATTAAGCATAAAGCATGTTCATATGCACGCTTTCGCATACAGACACAACACACACACACACACACACACACGCGCGCGCGCTGCTATGCATGAGAGGTCTTTGTAAGAGTTTGCTAACATGAGGGATTTCGAATCAATGGTTGTTTAGTGTCTTTATGGAAGTGAGCAGGAGGAAGAAAAGGAAGGTGTTCATTCTCCCGGCACCATGTCTTTATGATGTCTCATAATGTGCTGGTTTTTCTCCGAAGGTCTCCGGAAGCCCTTCGAGCAGTACTGACAGCGGTGAGGATAGTCTTTAGTATGGATGGAAATAACGTGTCTTTTGAAGCCAGACGCGTCTCCCGTGCTGTAGTCGCAATACTGACACTGATACACACGCCTTTCCCGCGGACCCTTGGAGCCAATGGCTTTCTTTACCGAGGGCGCTGCTAACTGCGCCGCCCCTATAGTCCTCTTGGGGGCGCTCTTTTCTGTGGGCGGGGCTTGTGGTGGCGACGACTCGGAAGTGGGCGGAGTCGGTTGTTGTGGCGTTTGTTGTTGCTGCTGTTGCTCCTTCGTGTGAACGGATAAGATGTGCCGGCTGAGCACGAACGGATCAGCGATCTTAAAGTTGCAGTGGCGGCACTGGTGCAGTTTCTTAGCTTTGTGCGACGCGGAGTGTTTCTTAAGCTCGGACGGCCGGTGGAAGCCTTTCCCGCAGATGGCGCACTTGTGCGGATAGTCTTTAGTGTGCACGGAAATGACGTGCCGTTTCAGGTCGCTGGAGTTGGAGCTGCGATGGTCGCAGTGGTTGCACTGGTGTCCGCGAGCGTCCTCGTGTGTCGTGGCGTGTTGCGTTAGCTCGTCCTCCTCGGCAAACGTTTGACCGCAGCGTTCGCAGCGAAACGGAAGCTCGCGGCTGTGCTTCGTTTTCACGTGCGTTTTTAGGTTAGACGAATCGGCGGATTTGTAATCGCAGTACATGCACGAGTACGGCTTCTCGCCGGTGTGCGTGCGCATGTGTTTTTTTAGCTCCGACGGGTGGCGGAAACCTTTCCCGCATTCCACGCATATGTGCGGGAAGCTCTTACTGTGAACGGCCAGCAGGTGGCGATTGAGCAGCCCTTGCTCGGCAGTCTCGTAATCGCAAAACTTGCATTTGTGCGTCTTTGCCGTGGCGGCAGGAGGAGAAGGTGACGCGATTGCTGTGGGCGTTTTCTGTTCGCGGTGGTGGTGCTGGAGACGGTGCGAGAACAGCGCCGCCTGCTGGTGAAACTCTTTACCGCAGGTCTCGCATTCGAACGGCGCTTTGTTGCTGAGCGCGTGGACCTCCATGTGGTTGTGCAGACTGGCTTTTTTGTTGGTGGTGAAGTCGCAGTCCGTGCACTGGTACTTCTTGCGACTCAACACGTCCTGGTGGTGGTTGCGAGTGTGTCGCTTCAGGAAGCCGCGGGATTTGAACTTCTTACCGCACAGCATGCAGGGGTAGACCGTCAGAGGCTGTCCGTACGGGCCGATGATGATCGCTGGGGAGGAATGAGAGATACGGACAGTGAGAGGATGAAGGAAAATCTGATTTGTAGCCAATAGCTGATATTATGCAGATAGAACTAAAACTATTAAAAGAAGCATTTATGAAATAAAATATATTAAATTCAATTCACATTTATTTGCATAGCGCTTTTCACAATACACATCGTTTCAATGCAGCTTAAAACATACAGAAAATGGTCCACATTATACTTTAGAGTGATCTGTTATCAGAGGTAACTGTCTAAGTTACGTATTTTCAAAATGTACATATACAAATCACAGTTAGCTAAAATTGTATTAATTTAAACAATGTAAGAATTTACGGCAGAAACAATGAGCTCATTGATATATGCATTAGATGAAATACAAACTGAAGAAAAATGTTGCCTTGACACTTAACTGAAATGCATTTAAGTTGAAGAACTAAAATTACTAACTGGAAACTGGAAATAAATAAAAACACATAAATAAATTAATAAATTAAAGTTATATTTAATAAGTTATATTTACAACCACATATGAAAATGAAAACTGAATATATATATATATAAATAAATAGTAGTAAAATAACACTAAATACAACATACAAATTAATGATGGCAATTTACATTTACTTTATTTATTTAATTCCACCAGAAACCTTTTGAAAACCTTTGAAAACATGTTAGTTACAAATGGTCTTATTTTTTCAACATCAAGGTAAAAATTCATATATTTTTACAAAGGCAAAATGTATATTTCTGCTGTGACTGGTCACATTTCTTTTAGTTTTTCACCATCATTTTGATTTCACTAGATCATTTTAAATGGTCCCGCAGTGCAATAGATAAAAGTATAAACATACCATGTAATCTCTTACTTAACCTCAACAAAAACTGACTGTAGTAATGATAGTAATTGTAGTAATTTAATTAGTAATAATTAAAAAACTTGAAAAAATGCTTTTTAAAGAGTTTCAGTGCATCACACTATAAGACATTTCAGGTATTGAGCTGATATATATATATATATATATATATACACACACACACACACACACACACACACACACACAAAATATAGGCACCACTGATAAATGTGTGAAGTTATTGGTCATTCCATCAATGTTTAGTGTACATTTTAATTTGCTTAGTGAATTTTAAGTAAACATTTAAATAAACTTTATTAAAAGAATAGAGAATTCTTATTCTCTATCATTAAATCATCTTTAATGATCAGACACTAAAAAAATCTGTTGACCACTAATCAGAATCATAATAGGGCTGTCAAACAGGCTGAAAAACTAAATTATTTTTTTTTTTTACTTATATTATGCCTTTTAAATAAAAATTTAACTTGAATATCGGCAATATTTCAGTTAAGGGAAAAAAGCTTTTGGCTCATCTCCTGAGGCCACAAGAGGGCGCAATGAGCGAAATATTAATGTTGTTTATTAATATAACAACATTAAATTGTTTATTTAAAGCAATTAAATAATGACTGTCTGTAAAAAGTGCACAGCAATTATAATGCTATATAAATTTCATAAACAATTATGAACAAAACAGCATATTTTAATACAAAAAGCCAACGCGCTGATCTAGCGCTTGTTAACATAGAAAACAATGGAAAAGTGGTGCAGAAAATGTGTTCTGTGTGAACGGCTTGGTTCTGGTTTTGACGTAACCAAGATCTTCTCTGCATTGAGCGTCTCTATTTCTGCAGTGTTTTGAATGAACAACGCATCAGCGCCACATCTAATGGGTTCAACTGGATAGGCAAACAAAAACATTAAACACAACGATGACTCTTGCAACATCATCACATCTCGTGCGCCACTGATAAGGCTGCCTGATGCACACCTAAAGCTCAAATGCACCGTGTTTGCATATGAATGTGGATTTTTATTTTACATTTGACGAATATTTGAAATTTTAATTTTAATTTGGCATAACATAACATCATAACAACAATTAAAAAGCTTTGATTTTTCTCCATATAGTGACTTCAATGGGGGTTGAAGGTCCAAATGTGAGTTTCAGTGCAGCTTTAAAAGCTCTACAAGATCCCAGCCGAGGAATAGAGAGTTTTATCTAGACAAACCATCGCTCATTCTCTAAAATAAATAAATAAATAAATAAATATATATATACACTTATACATATATGCACTTTTTAACCACAAATGCTGGTCTTGCACTAGCTGTGATGCGCCACGCATCACGTAATCACGTTGAAAGGTCATGCGTGACGTAGGCGGAAGTACCAAGCTAGTGTTTACAAAGTGAATGTGCAAAGACTAAGTCAAGTGCCCTTTACAATAAAATAAAATAAAATAAAATAAAATAAATGGTAATACAGGATGATTTTTGAAGTTGGGAGGAGAAAAAGAAATAGAGTTTTTCACCCAACGCTACATTTTTGAACGCGCGTGACCTTTAAACGTAATTATGTAATGCATGAAGTCATGGATGTGCAAGATGAGCATTTGTGGTTAAAAAGTAAGTAAGTAAGTAAGTAAGTAAATAAATAAATATAAATAAATAAATAAATATATTTTTTTGTTTTTTTGTTTTTTTTGTTTTAGAAAACGCCCGATGGTTTGTCTAGATACGACTCTTATTCCTCGGCTGGGATCGTGTAGAGCCCTTAAAGCTGCATTGAAACTGCAATTTGGACCTTCAACCCGTTGGACCCCATTGAAGTCATTATATGGAGAAAAATCCTGGAATGTTTTCCTCAAAAACCTTAATTTATTTTCGACTGAAGAACGAAAGACGTGAACATCTTGGATGACATGGGGGTGAGTAAATTATCAAGATATTTTAATTCTGAAGTGAACTAATGCTTTAAGCAGGTGAGTGTGCTAATACCTGTCTGGACCTGTCGGGGTTCAGCTCGTCTCTTCTTTCCGTGTTGCCGGTTGAGTTTGTCCAGTGCATCCGACTCGTCGATGTGCAGTAACGCGCTCGCTGCTCCGTTACGGTTCTCACAGCCCTCGTCCGCACCTGCTTATGACAGATACATCAGCATAATCAAGAATTATTTATGATTAGAAGAAACATCCTAATGAATGCAAGATCACAACGGTATTGTCCTTATAAATGCTCATATCAGTCAACCACTATAATCAAAGACAACATGAGTGCATGTTTCTGCAACCCAGTTTCTACTTCCAAACATAAAAAGCTTTGAATGCCAGAAAAAAGATATGCATAATTAAACTCAGATTAACCAGCACCTCCATCACATTTGACATGAATGTTTCTAATGTTAGTCCAGCACATAAAAGAAAGGGTATTTTGACATTTCATTACTGCTGGGTTGACAATATCAGTTTCTCGATTTTAATTGGCTCTCATTTTGACGAACTGATATTCCAAGAATCAATCTTTTATTCTATGCTGTTTTCAGCTGATGCGCGAACATACACATTATTTGTAGCGCCTTCCATCAATAAATCAAATAAATCAAAAATATACTTTTTGCCTTGTTACTTTTGATATGAAAAAAGTATTTCAAATTCCGTCAGTTTTATCACGAAATTCAAACAATAAATGTCGTTTTGATTTTCTTTAATGTGGTGAGACACTTTACCCGTTTAACATCTTCTTTATTTAACGAATGTTTGAATAAATCCGTCATGACAGTCAATGTTTAAATGTTTCTATTTAAAAACAATGAATTGGAGTAGAAACATATATAATAAAAAAGTTGTTATTATTATAAAGACATTATAAAAACTGTTGTAAATATGCAATTTAAATGTTTGTATACATTTTTATTTGACTGTTTATTATTATATCTAAAAAATAAATGGCAATTGAATTTAATAGTTTGGCTTTGTGTTGTTAATTTTAAACTTTAATAGTATAGAATTATACCAAATGACAGGGTTCCCTGTATAGTTACAGCATTAGTTGAGATTATTTTCCGTAGAGAAAAATTGACATGTACTGTACCTGATATATATTCAAATTAATCAAATGGAGAATGAAACAAATCATGAGTCAATAACCCAGCCCTACATTTCATGATTCCTGCATGCAGGCATTGTGTTGTTTGTAGTCAATAGACACAGGGTTATTTAAGTTCCCGTTTTACTACATGATCTGGGTTTGTAGTGTCAGTGACATGAGGAAGCGCTTTGAGTGTCCTGACCGTATGCAGCTGCCCACGCAACAGGCATGAAGTCCTTGCTCAGCGCAGTGCCATCATACGGCCTGTCATGAGGAACCGGCTCCTCGCCTCCAACCACCACCTCCATGTACACCTCGTCCGAGAGCTTAGAGCCTCCTGCACACACACACACACACACACAACACGTCACGTCAAGCTGATGCTCAGACCTAAATATTCAATAACAGTGTCGGAAATTAAATAATAATGTTGGCAATGACAATTCAATCCTTCAAAGTTTCATCTTTAAAAACATATTGCATTTTGTAACTTAGTAAATCAAACAGAAGTACATCTGGGACAATAATAACTGGTTCGACAAGTTCCCAGAAAGTTACATAATTTGACATTTGCAGAACAGAAAGAATGAAGCAATTTGAGCAGAAACTAAGAGGCTATTTGAGCGTTTGCAGCCGATAATCAAGGAAACGTGTTATGAAGAGAGACGGGCGGAGATTACTAAAACCTTAAATCACAGTGTGAATTACTTTATACCAGTAATGCTATACATCACAATATAGTTATTTATGCTGGAAATCATGTTTGAATGCCTATTTTTGGATAATCCAGTGAAAGAAATACTGAAATAATGTTAACTGGAAGAAAAAAGAAAAAACATATATTTTATGTCAGTTACTTATCTAGGCAATTATTTGTAGTTTGTTGAATTACTAAAATTACTAAAACTGAAATAAAAATAAGAACTAAAGACATAAAAAACTAGTAAAATAGCCTGTTGTAAGCATGTCCATTTATTGTTATATTAACATGCTAAGTAATGATTTTGCTCAGCAACCATAAACAACAAAACTTTGTGTTGAGCTCATATATTCAATGCATGCAATTAAATCTGCCTCGGTATAAACGTCAGACCTGATGCCACATATCTACTGTTGCATTGTGTATAGAGTCACACCGCCCAGTAAAAGTCTCACCATCAGTCTGTGTATGATGACCGTCTCCCACAGACATGTAGACCATCTTCTCTCTCAGCGGCCGAATCACAGGCTCAGCCAGAGCGACGGCCTCATTCTCACTGAGGTCCACCGTCTCTCCTGTGCACAAATCAAGCATCAGACAATTACTCACCTATCTGGTGTTATTAAAATGACACACAGAACCCTGGACCACAAAACCAGTCACATGTCGCACTGGTATATCTGTGGCAATAGCCAACAGTACATTATATGGGTCAAAATTATCGATTTTTCTTTTGTCAAAAATCATTAGGATATTAAGTAAAGATCATGTTCCATGAGGATATTTTGTAAATTTCCTACCGCAAATACATAAAACATTTATTTTTGTAAGTGAATGCAGCACAATCATGAACATAAACTGAGAACTTTAAAGGAGATTTACTCAATGTTTAGATTTTTTTGCACCCTCAGATTCCAGATTTTCAAATAGTTGTATCTCGGCCAAATATTGTGCTATCATAATAAACCATACATCAATGGAAAGCTTATTCAGCTTTCAGATGATGTATAAATCTCAAAAAATTTACCCATGTGACTGGTTTTGTGGTCCAGGGTCACAAATAAGGGCTTTTTAGGGATGCACTGTGTTTACCAAAACATGTTTTCATTAGGGTAAATGAACTCTGTATGCTGCTTTAACATCACCCACTGTTTCAGTCAGCCCTCTAAAATTATTTCAGCTTTTTGATGTTTCGGACGTGTATTTTCCGATTGCTGAAATTTGCATCACTAGGGCTGTTCCCGAAATCTCCCCCTATACACTTAAAGGGATATTTCACAGCTGGAAAGATGAATGTGTATTTAAATTGGGTCATTTATGTAGTAGAAATGTGAAATTATTTTAGAAGTTGGTGCCTTCTAGACTGAGAAAAGCCAGAAAATGTATTTTTGGCTCATGTGGATGAAAGACAACAACTCCCAGAATGCACTTGCTTCCCTGCCCTACGAGGACACTCAAGCCACGCCTACCGGTTACAGAGGGCAGTGTCGGGAGAAATGATACACCTCGACTCGAAACTGAAAAGACGGCGTTTTATCGTGAGATCCCCCTATGGGCGGGTTGAACACATGCGGGACGAGCTCCTCCTACTGGCTGGAGTCTCTCGCCTCTGGACAAAAGAGCCTTCGATGATGATAAATGATGATGTTTGCGTCATCTGAGGTTTTTTTCCAGACACACAATACAGAAATCTCTCGTCTCAGGGGGACATGAGGGAGGGAAGCACGGTCATTCGAGAATACTACCGGGTTTCTACTGATACAAAGCTTAATGCTAATCGGTGAAGTATCCCTTTAAATATGGCACAATTTGTAGTGGTGTCCGAAACCATAGTGCACGTTATCGAGTGCACTCAATCTATCCCACAATGCTCTGCAATAATGAGTGTACAACTGATTTTTATACATTTTCCAAACGCTGTTCCAATGTGGCTACAGAGTAATATCATGCAGGTATAAATTCCTTTTTTATTGATTAAAAAATTGTTTAATTAAGGTTTATACATGCTAGTTTCCATGAAAGAGTTTAAGATAAATCTTCTCATCTGGAGCTGCCAGTTTGATAAATTTCAAATAATTATTAAACAGCAAGCACAAACTATGCAAAAGCGACAGCCCTTCATTCATTCCTTCAAGTGGACTATATTAATGGAGTAATGTAGGGAATAGTGGACTATATTAATGGAGTAATGTAGGGAATAGTGAATGAAGGTATAGGGGGCGATTTTGAACAAAGCATGGATTTTTTCTGATCTTTACTTGCCCTGGCAACATTTTCAGTGGCAAAAATGAAAAATGTCTGGATGGGTCCCAACAACTACCTCACAATACGATACAAATTCTCATGATCATGATGCATATCATAATTGGATCACAAGTGAAGCTGTGGCAAATGCCCAAGAAAGACCCAGCATGTCCACCAGAACAATGAATCTGCAGTTTCAGTTTGAATTTCTGTCACACATCATAGAAGAAACTCTGATCACCACCACATCACCTCTGTTACTTCTTACTGAACTGAGGGCCCCTTCATCATCAGCCCCTATCCAGTGATGAATTTTAAACAAAAAATATTAATAATAATTTTCCATAATTGAAGTAAAGTGGAAATCAAATAAAATACAAATATTAGACAAAAATCTTAAAGTGAAATAAATTATAATAAATAATAGTTTCTATTTAATTTTATTTTAGTTAATATTATTTTAATTAAAGGTACAATATGTAAGATGTTTGTAATAAAATATTCAAAAACCACTTGCACAGTGTGATATATTTCATGCAGTTGTGTACTTGCATTATCCCAAAAGTTCCCAAGGATTTGTAAATCCAGAGAAATTCCAGTTTTAATTAATGGCTCGTCCCTTGTCATTGTCGCATATCCATTATGTAATATCCGCACTATTCTCGGTTTCCGTTTGTAGAAACCATAGAAATATATACATAGATTCCTCATTAGCGGATCTATGTGAGGATCTATGTATATGTGTATACATATATATGTGTGTATATATGTATATATATATATATATATATATATATATTAGGGATGTCCCGATCAGGTTTTTTTGCCCTCGAGTCCGAGTCCGAGTCATTTGATTTTAAGTATCTGCCGATACCGAGTCCCGATCCGATATTTCTATAATGCAAAAAAAAAAAAAGAGCGAAAAAAACAGATCCAGGATGTTCCTTATTTTTTATTTAATTCACCTTATTTTAACATTCAACAACTGGTTGAACAATCAAGTAATAAATAAATTCTTCACTTTTGGACTTTAGTGCAACAGTAAATATTAAAAAAAAGTCTAATATATAAACATATAGCACCTCAACTTAAAATATCCGGTAGGCATGTAAACAAATAAAAAATAAAAGTGCCACAGTGTTTGCAAAGCCAGTAATGTGCTTTTAGGAACTGCACTCCTAACTCTTACGCCGGTTTCACACTGCACTGTTAGCAGAGCGTGCAGCGCGTATTTTTTTCGCCGCCCATGTTAACAGATTAAACCAGGCTTTAGAGCATTCACACCGCGCGCAGAGGCGGCGCGGCAGTGCGTAGCAGAGCAGAGCAGGAGTGCCGTGATCGTTTCGGCGCCGAGTCTATTTTTGCTGCGCCGCTTTTGCTGAATTAAAGTGACAATACATTGATCATGGCCAAAATACACCGCAGTTTTATCCAAAAAGTGCATTGATGATATCTATTGTGTTTTAAACAGTCAATCAAATGACCAACAGCAATTTAAAAAGAAAACAAATGTCCAAAAACAAACTTGTTGCCATAACAATAAATACAAAGATGAACCAAAAGTTATATAAATGAAATTATTAATAAAATAAGCTTCTTGACAAGTCTTTTCTCTTAAATGTATTTGAAAACGAAAAAAAGCAATGCCAACGTATCCATTATAGACTCTGTCTGTACACAACCCGCGGATCAGCCGCGCGTGACAAACGCTGCCAGTATGAAAGCAAAACGCGCGTGTCCTGCTCCTGCTCACCATATGCACTGCTCCTGCGCTGCTTACACTCTAATAACGCGTGCAGTGTGAAACCGCCGTAACTCTGTGTCACCGCATAATAGAGGTGTTAAAAAATAATGAGAATATAAATACATATATATCCGAGTCCTGATCGGGAGGTAACGTCCGATTCCGATCGAGTCTGAAAACACGCGATCGGGCCCGATTTCCGATCACGTGATCGGATCGGGACATCCCTAATATATATATATATATATATATATATATATATATATATATATATATATATATATATATATATGATACAATATCTTGCACACCGCTGTTGTGTCGTTCAATCATCATGGTTCACGATTATTGATTGCGAGTACAGAAAATCAATTTAGTGAAGCAGGCTTTGGGACAAACGGAGAAATAAAACAAGGATCAAAATTGGCGTGGCGTTTTGGAGATGGAGAGATCTTTGCGACAAACTTGGACTTGTTCTGTCCACAGAGAATCCGCTCTCGCATGTGTTTTAATAGACAGGTAGGCAAATATATATTATTTATTGTACACATACAGTTATATTGCATTTTGTTTGTACTTTAGTAACAGTGACCAAATCTATGGCAGTGAAATTAAATACAGTATGTGTTGCACAAAAATATTTAGCCATTAGCCTATTTGCAAATACTGTGGGTTTGTTCAAATGTACTTTTAGTACGAATGTTTTTAGTGTAAAACTGCGCAGCATTAACCCACCAAATCAGTAACAGGCTAAATGTAAATAAATAGCATTACATTTCAGGTTCCTTGCAGCTAATTCATTACGATGACATAAAATAGTGTGATCAAACGTTCAGGTAATACAAAAACTAATTCATTAGCTGATATGTAATTTTATATGATTCCTGTATACAGGCCACCAGAGCAACATACAGACTTTATCAAAAGAATTTGCTGATTTTCTATCTGAATTAGTACTGGCTGCAGATAAAGTCTTAATAGTTGGTGATTTTAATATCCATGTAGATAATGAAAAAGATGCATTGGGATTGGCATTTACAGACATTCTAAACTCTATTGGCGTTAGACAACATGTGTCAGGACCTACTCATTGTCGTAATCATACTTTAGATCTAATATTGTCACATGATGGAATCAATGTTGATGGCTTGAAACTCTGCAGCAGAGCGATGACATATTAGATCATTATCTAGTCTTGTGTATACTACATTTATACAAGGCTGTGAAATCAACTCCTTGTAACAAATATGGTAGAGCTATCACTTCTGCCACTAAAGATTGCTTTATAAATAATCATCCTGATCAGTTTCTAGTCCTCGGCATCCCAGAAAGATTAGAAGAACTCAATGTCACAACAGAAACTACTGACTCCTTCTTAAAGAAGATAAAGGAAAACAGTCAGATGCCGTGGAATAACAAACACACGCGCACCCTCAAGGGAACAGCCTGAAAAAAAAAAAAAAAATGGAGCACAGCTGGAAGAAAACAAAACTAGAGGTATTTCGCATTTCGTGGAAGGACAGTGTTAGTGCATACAGAAAGGCCTAAACAAAAAACTGCTAGATCTGGGTTAGGACATTTCCAAACAGAACAGCAGAAATTACTTTATGAATGTCTTTACTTGCAAGTTTGAATCAGATGAGAAAATTATAACCATGCAACCGTCCACTACAGTATCACATCAGGGCCGTGCTATAGACCCCCTGAGGAAAAAATCCATTATATCTTTGCTATAGAAGAAAATAGTTATTAAATCTCTTATTAAAAAACGCAACTTGATCCTAGAGAACTAGTTAATTACAGACTTATATCGAATCTCCCTTTTCTGTCAAAAATACTAGAAAAAGCAGTGTCCTCACAACTATGTTTCTTTTTTGAAAAGAAATGGAATCTGTGATGATTTCCAGTCAGTATTTAGACCGTTTCATAGTACTAAAGCTGCGCTCAGAGTTACAAATGATTTGCTCTTATCGTATGATCGTATGATCGTGGTTGTATCTCTGTATTAGTGTTACTCGATCTTAGTCTTGCATTTGATACTATCAACCACAACATCCTTTTGAATAGACTCAAATTAGATTGCCATTAGTGGAATTGCATTGACATGGTTCAAATCATACTTATCTGACCGTTATCAATTTGTAGCAGTAAATGAAGAGATGTCTTATCGATCACAAGTTCAGTATGGAGTACAGCAAGGCTCAGTACTAGGGCCGTTGCTGTTCATCCTGCACATGCTACCCTTGGGAGATATCATTAGGAAGCATGGCATTAGTTTTCACTGTTACATTGATGATACTCATCTCTATATTTTTTGCGCCCTGACGAAACAATTCACTAAATTTACGGAATGCATACTTGATATAAAAATTTAGATGAATAATAATTAGATGAAAAACTAACACTTGATGGCTGCTCTGTCAAATCGTTGTCGTCGGTTAGGAATCGTTGTCGTTGGTGGGGTTGCTCTTTAATGCCACTTTTTTCATTTGAAAGCCACATTTCTAACATCTGTAAAACCACATTTTTCCATCTTAGAAATATATCTAAACTACGACATAAGCTGTCAATGACAAATGCAGAACAGTTAGTTCATGCGTTCATGACCTCAAGGCTATATTAATGTAATGCTCTACTGGGTGGTTGCCCTGCACACTTAATAAACAAAACTACAGCTGGTCCAAAACGCAGCAGCTCGAGTTCTTACCAGAACCAGGAAGTATGACCATATTAGCCCGGTTTTGTCAAGAATAAAGGTATAAATAAAAGTGACAGTGAAGTACTAGAATGACTAAACAATTAAAGCTAAATGGAAATATAAAAGAACAAAAACTAATATAATTTTTTTTTACAAAAGCACATCAAATTACTAAAACTTTTTAATATAGTTCTAAAAAGAAAAAAAATGGAAAAATAAAATTTTACAAAATTAAAACATTGAAAATTACACAATAAATAAATGCCAAAAAATGCCAAAATATTAACCACAACTATAATAGTATATAAATAATACAAAAGTAACACTGGCTCAATCTCTTGTAGACACTTGACTCACCAAGGTCGTCCTCTCCCGAGTCTGCTTTAAAGATGTAAACTTTAATGACTTCCTGTCCGTCCTCATCTTTCTCCACCTCCTGGTCATCTATCGCTCCCTCTACCGTCACCTCCTCGCCGTCTCCCGACACCATCTTACCAGCGTCGTCCACTACACGAAGGAAGAAAGACCAACATTATGAACAGATCATTCGTTTTATGACAGAAAAACTAATGAAGAGAAATAAGTCCAAAAAGATCTAATAGAAACAAACACAAACAAACAACTGACTCAAATGAACAGCAAATAAACTCTCAGCTAAGCGAATGAACTAGTTAAACAATAGAATAAATTAATTAGATAGAAACAAATGAATAAATGAATGAACAACGAACAACAAAAACTAAACTAGCTAGTTTAGTTGTTTATTCATATTTTATTCTGTAATTCATATTAGTTTAGTTGTTTATTCATATTATCATATTATTAGTTATTTATTTATATTATTATTTAGTTATTAATTTAGTTGTTCATTTATTCAACAAATTAATGAATGAATGAACACAAGAACTGATTAATAAACAATGACAAATAAACTGGACCCTTACTGAGTGAACGAAAAAATTAATGTGAATGAACTAGTTAACCAATAGAATAAATGAATTAGAAACAAATGAACAAATAAATGAAGGAATTAACAAAAAACTGATTGGAATAAATTAAGAACGACAAATAAACTGGTAACTAAGTGAGTGAACAAATTAATTAATTTACCAACAAAATGAATGAACGAATCGATGAACGAATGTATGAATGAATAAATTAATTACAGGAGATCATCAGGTAGTCTCCACAGCTGTCCGAGTCGTGTTATGAACAAATGAATGAATGAATGAATAAATGAAAGAAAGAAAGAAAGAAAGAGAGAGAGTGAATTACAGGAGATCATCAGGTAGTCTCCACAGCTGTCCGAGTCGTGTTCAGGGTCCAGGCCGTCCTGCTCTCTCCCCTCCGCCACCAAAACATCCTCAGTCATCTCTGCCATGGCAACACCATCCTCCTCTTCCTCTTCCTCCAGTGACATCACACAGGTCTCCACGGCAACGCCCTCGTCGTCATCGCAGTGCACATACTCGGCAACCACGTCCTCGACGGCGTCCTGGATGACAAGCTCGTCGGAGGAGAAGCCCTGAACCGACCCCCCCTCCCCCTCCACCTCAGACACCAGCACTGTCTCCTGCAGCTCCACCACATACTCCTCGTCTCCAGCACCCCCCTCGCCTGCAACACACACACACACACACGCATGCTCGCTTAGTGCCTGCCAAAACTACTGCTCAAAGAAGTTTGATAACTAAACCACAACTCATAATGACCAACTGGAATGGTTAACCACAGGTTACTAGATTTCCCCCAAAAATAAAGTAGTATATATATACACATACATATTTATAAAATAAATATAAATATAATATATTTAATAATGAATAATAATATTTATTATATTATTATTACTACTACAATAATGTATATTATGTTTTAATTGTTGTCTAATGTTTTATTACTGTCAAAAAGCAGACATAAAAAGGTTTATATATATTATATATAATACACTATAAGCATAAATATATTTCTAATTATATATTATAAAAATATTTTTGAATTTGATAATATTTTAATTAAATTGAATAATAAAAACATTAGATGACAATAACAACATAACATAATTTTTTGTAATAATAATAATAATAATAATATACAATATTATCAGAATAATATTATCATAAAATATATATTATTTACCATTTTATATCTGCTATATATAATTATATGTAATTATTTAATACATATAAACGTATATTTATAATATATATTTTTGTTATAATAACATAATTGTTTTAATTTAACTGTTTAAAAATATATAATTATTATAATTAATTATGATGATAAATTATAAAAAACTATAGATTAATTTAATAATATTTATTAAAATATATTTTTGTTGTGAGTTGTGGCATTTGATGTTTTTAATTTAAATAATGAAATATAATAATTTATATATATATAAATATATATAATATATATATATAAATATATATTATATATATATTATATTATGATTATAGTTATAAATATACAAAATTCTAGATTTTTCTTATTTATGCAATCATATTCATGTCACATATGCCATCGTTATGCTAGTGTACATCTAAAAGTTTACAAATTGTTTTCATACAAATTTCAACTTAATAATCTTTCTCTTCTGTGAACAAATGATCTCTAGAATGGGAATGACACAACATTAGCATTATGAAAGAAATCATAAGCTTAGAAAGGACAGACGTCTGGTGTGTTTATTACCTGAGCCATGCAGTATAATCTTCGGCTCCTGGGAGCGGAGAGCAAGCCTTGTCACCTCCTCATCCATCGTCTTTATTCTTCATTGGCCACGGCACAACTAACACAACAAACAACACATACAATTAATCATTTAACCAAACACAAAATGACCAGCTATTACATATGAAGAAATTAGTAAAAACAGAATGAAGCCGTTGCTTTCTGGACAAGGGGGATCATAACAATGTGAAAGGGTTCAAGAACTAGTTGTCATATTGTAAACATTCAATGGGTTTAAAATGGATGTACACTTGAATAGACACACACAGACAGGCATGCATGCATGCATGCAAACAGATAGACAGATAAATATGGAGGCAGAAAGACAGGCAGACTTACGAATATGCCTAATAAATATGAGCAGATTATTGACGGACATGCATGTCCCTTAAATTTGCAAATGACTGCGACAAGATGAGTGACTGGAAATTGCAACACACATATTATTAGCACCAATAAATGGTTGTGCATTAGGTGTGTTATATAAAATGATGCAATGCATTATAAATACAACGCAAAATGCATTAAAAGCTTTATGCATGAGAGGAAACACATGAAGCTTCATGCAATTTGAGAAGAATATATGTACCAGCCATAGACTGTAAAAAAAAAAATAGGTAGCAGCGCGCGCCGAAGCTTCCCACCCCCCGCGCGCGGAGAAAAGCAGCGAAGGCTTCCTCGTATTTCAGCACCTGAAACCGGACATAAACATGGCGCCTTGTTGTGGCCATAATTTTTCCCCTTCCACTGAAAACAAAACCCCGCCATTTTGAGCCATAATACACCGCGCGTTTAATTCCCACGCATACATATATTACACATATGCGAGCACGCGCTCTCAGCTTTGAAACAAAGGGGCGTTTAGTGTCGCGCGCCTGTGCGTGCATGCAAGAGCATTTATAAACAATAACCCTCCCCCAGTGAACAAGGCCTGAGTGCGGCCTGCGTAAAGGCCCGGGGCCCGGCGGCCAATCCGAGGCCTCGCGTCTCCAACAACATAATGCAACAAAAACGTGCAATTTCAGTGCATTAATCCAGCGTGCGCGTGCAACGAGCTTGCGGGATAAACCTCGCGCGGACTGATTCACCAGTACATGCGCGCTTACCATAGATCAACGCACGGGGCGGCCTCCAGATTTTCCCCGGGCAGGCAGGCCGTCGGATTCCCCCAGACTCGGGCAGGGTTGGATCGGGAGTTAGCGGGCGTTGGGCGGGCCGCGGAGTGCGCAAGGAGGGCGGAGCTCCACACACACACACTTCAGCCCGCAGCTTCTCCACAGCGCGCGACCCGCCGTCAACGCGACACGTCACTGCGCAGAGTCGCAGGAAAACGCGGAAGGCCGATGATGAACAACCGTTTACCCAGCCAACGCGAAGCTAACAGAGACAATTTCCCATGCAAAGTGCATAAGCATGCTTTAAACTGACTGTTTAACCTTCACTGACCGACGAATTCATGTTAAAGATCTATGTTTCCATTGTTGGCCCTTAAAAGTGCCCACTGGTTGGGTCATCCCATTCCCATGCACTGCGTTTTCATGCCCACTGGGACCCAGGAAGTCTCCAGTTTTAGAGCATATTCTTCAGACCTTTCCAGGGACACCAAATGTTTGGAAATTTCACCATAACAATAACTCTTCATTGGTTTTTCAAAATGTCCCGATATTAATTTAGTAATCAAATTTAGCACTTTTATTGAAATATTATCATATTTTGTAATTATAATTGAAATCTGACAAATTTCCTAATTGTCATCAATCAACATCTCGTGAAAATGCTATGGGGTTTCTAAACAATATGACTTTATGTTTCAAAACAGAGCATTGCTTTCATACATGTAGAAGACATTAGGACTTAAATCATGTTTATTAGGCATTTTGGCAGACACAGCAAGTGAATAGTGAAAGTGAAAATTGTACATCAATATTCCTATAAAATATTAGATTATTATTAAAGCCAATTATTACTCCCATTATTACACTTATTTTTTTTTCATTACAGGTTGCCCCAAGAACACAATAATATGCAGATTAGATACAGTGTATATTGTATTGAACGGCACTACCCATTTATGACCATTTTACACACATTGCAGTAAAAGTAAATAAGTAAAATGGTATATCAATTCATTCCATTATATCTTTCATAACATAGTTGAATCATCTTTCTACAAAGCTTGGTTAAAACAAATCCTGAAACCTAAAAATTGATTGGTGAATGAAAAAATAAATCCCGTTGTTTTTCCTGGTGTCCACTACAGTGAACATTGCATAACATATGAATGAAATATATTTTTTCAAAAATGTTTTATTTTCTTCCATTTGTAGTCTAAACAATGTGATGCATGAAAAAAATACTAAATTCAAAAAACTTTTTTTTCTGGGGCTCAGGAGGTTAATATATATTAGATCAAATATTAAGATCAAATGAAATTATATCAGTTAATTCATCAATATCACAACTGAAAAACAGGTAGTTTATTATGAAATATCCATGGTGTTTCATCATTCCTTTCTCTAATCCTTAATCACATTTTTTTTAAAGTTTTCAACGCATACAGTATTTAGTGAAAAATTAGGTATTGTTTTAAATATAGGACCAGTAGTTTGAATATAATTAGTATTTTTCTCATCAGGCATGCTTGGTTTGTTGCATATGGTGTATTTTTCATGAGAATTACTACATTTTTACTGTAGTACATGTGTAGTATGGCACTGTTTCTGGGATGGATGTCTTTAGACAGTGAATATGCATGAAGTATGAAAGGTGGAATCAAACAAAAGAGCCCAAATGTTCATGTTGTTTAGTCAAATGAAGCCATTAAACTGCAAAGTACTCATAATTATTTTAATGATCATAATTATAATTATTTTAATTGCCTATTCATATTCTCAGAATAATGCACTAATAGTTTGTAGTATATACTTAAATCAGTGTAAAACATAGTTTCTCCATCTAAATGAGCTCGGGTGTTTGGACAGCCTCTATATCCAGTTGCTTTGACCAGTTGCACAGTTTCTCAGCCTCTTCCTCCCATTCAGACTCCGACGAGTTTACGTCATAGTCTTCAGTCTCAACTAATGGTAGGACTATCTTGATGCCCCATTTCTCAGTTTTCCCGTTCTGTTTCTTCATGTCAGGGTTATTAATGCTGTCCCCGTGTTCGTCTAACACCTGGAAACGAGAGCAACTCAGGTTTGGTCCCACAGAAAATACAAAAATCATCTCATTTCTGTCACGACAACTCTCGGAGTGTTTAGCAAGGTAATGGATACGGTATGTAATTATATCTGAAGCAACTGAGATTAAATTACTGAAAAATTAAGAGTAATCCTTTACTTTTTCAAGGCAAATAGTAATTAAATTGCAGTAATTAATTACTTAGTAATGCATTAAACCCAACACTGGTGGAGTTTTGGGAGTGTAAAGCAAATGTGCTGTAGAAATAAATGTTTTTGTTGTTGTGTTATTCGTTGTGAAATTTACTTGTGCTTTCTGAGTGAAGATTGTTTCTCTTATTTCAGTGTACAGTTGTTGGCATTGAAAGTGATGGGGAACCTTATATGTTTAGACAAATGCAAAAATGATCTCTTACGCTTTGAGTCTCGCTGAGGCCGTAGAGACGCCTCTTGCGATCTGCAGTGTGTTGAGCGCGAGCAGAGCGTCGTGTCGAGGTCAGGAAACCTCTGGACACATCAAAATAATGTTAAAAGTTAAAGTTAAAAGCATGAGTTGAGAAATATTGCTCTTTAACTATGACATTTGGTTTGTTAGAGACTAATGCAAGATGAAACTGAATACACTACTAGTCAAAAGTTTTGGATCGGTAAGCTTTTTAATGTTTTTTAATGTAATGCTTTATTAGCTGGTTGTCCTGCATCCTCAATAAACAAGCTACAGTTAGTACAAAATGCAGCCGCTAGAGTTCTAACTAGGTCAAGAAAATATGATCATATAACACCAATTCTATCATCTCTACACTGGTTACCTATTAAGTTCCGTATCAATTACAAAGTATTACTACTGACCTATAAAGCCCTAAATGGTTTAGCTCCTGGGTATTTAACGGATCTTCTATCGCCCTACAATCCATCGCATTACGCTCTTTAAGATCACTAAATTCGAGGCTTCTGGTCATTCCTAGGATATCTAAGTCCACTAAAGGAGGGAGGGCGTTTTCACATTTAGCTCCTAAACTGTGGAATGGCCTTCCTGATATTGTTCGAGGCTCAGACTCGCTGTCCCAGTTTAAAACTAGATTAAAGACGCATCTCTTTAGCCAAGCATTCACATAATACTTACCTTTTATACTACAGTTAAATCGGATCGAATGCATTAATATTATGAACAGCAGCTATGCTAATTATTTCCCATCTGCTTTTCTGTTGTTATCTCGGGACGCTAGTTAAGACCTAAATTAATACATGATTAACTAATTGTATTTTTCTGTGTACATTTCTGAAATGCACTTTCTGTAAAGCTGCTTTGAAACAATATGTATTGTGAAAAGCGCTATACAAATAAATTTGAATTGAATTGAATTTTTAAAAGAAGTCTCTTCTGCTCACTAAGGCTGCGTTTATTTGATTAAAAATACAAATATATATATTATTACAATGTAAAACAGCAGTTTTCTAAGTGAATATATAGTAAAGTGTAATTTAAAATATTAGAAATCACTCTAATATGATGATTTGATGCTCAAGAAACATTTCTGATTATTATTTAGTTATTCATATTTTTATTTCAGGATTCTTTGATGAATAGAAAGTTCAAAAGAACAGCATTTATCTGAAATAGAAAGCTTTTGTAACATTAAACACTACCGTTCAAAAGTTTGGGGTCAGTAAGAATTTTTATTTTATTTTTGGGGGAAAGAAATAAAATAAATCAATACTTTTATTCATCAAGGATGAGTTAAACTGATCAAAAGTGACAGTAAAGACATTTATAATGTTAGAAAAGATTCTATTTCAAATAAATGCTGTTCTTTTGAACTTTCTATTCATCAAAGAATCCTGAAATAAAAATGTGAATAACTAAATAATAATCAGAAATGTTTCTTGAGCATCAAATCATCATATTAGAGTGATTTCTGAAGGATCATGTGACACTGAAGACTGGAGTAATGATGCTGAAAATTCAGCTTTGATCACAGGAATAAATTACATTTTAAAGTATATTAAAATAGAAAACAGTCATTTTAAATTCTCATAATATTTAACAATTTTACTGTTAGTTTGTTTGTTTGTTTTTTAATCAAATAAATGCAGCCTTGGTGAGCAGAAGAGACTTCTTTTAAAAACATTAAAAATCCTCCCGATCCCAAACTCTTGAACAGAAGTGTACCTGTGCGAGAGCTCCTGTCCGGCATGACCGGGTCTTAACGGCAGGGCCGCTCTGAGTCTGCCTGCACTAAAACCTCTCGTTCCCGGCTTTACACCCCGTCTGAGAGTAACGTCCCGGGACAGCACCTTCAGAGACAGGAACCGCCATCCGTTTTCTCTCCCGCCAAGACGTGCCGGAAGCTCATCCAGATGGCTGGAATACTGCGGGAGAAAAGGATGAACATTAAAGCATGACCACTTGACAGAAGTGGAGTTGTGAAATAAGGTGTTTTTCCTCCACCTGCATAAAGTCTCTCATGCAAATCACGTCTGGTGGTTCAACAGCGGCTTTGTGAATCTCGTTCACTGAAATGAGATCCATAAATACTCGATTTCCCATCATCCTGCAGGAGTCTGCTGTGGCCTGTTGATGGAGACATATAATAATGTGCAATAATTCAAATGCATTTTTTTATCCCTTTTGATCTCATAGAAAACTATGGGAATTTTATGGGACATTTATTATGACATAAATGTCAAAATTATAGCATACAAATTCATAATTATGAGATAAAAAAGTCAAAATTGTGACTTGAAATACAGAATTATGAGATCAAATTCAAACTTTTAAACTTCAAAATTTTCTGACTTTTAAAGTCATAATTTTGCCTTTTTAATCTCATTATCCTGATTTTGTCAATTTTGATTTGTGTCAAAATTATGACTTTTTATGTCAGAATTTTGACTATTTATGTCTAGAATAAACTAGAATTAAAACTAAAATAATAATAAATAAAAAAACATGAAATAAAATAAACATTAACTAGTAAAAAGTTAAATGCCAACAACTTGCCAAGGCAAAATTTCTTATTTCAATTTAGTTTAACTTGATGTACTAAACATAATAATAAAAAAGACTAAAACTGAAATAAAAATTTATTAAAAAAACTATTTAGACATAAAAACAAAAAACAAAAAATGACAACAAAAATGACTAAAACTTTAACTAAAATTAAACCTAAATTTTAATGTAAAAATAACGTTTATTACAAGAAATAAACATTAAATGGAATAAATAGATAATAAATAAATTATTTTAATAGTTGTCAAGGCACCCTTTCTCATTTTATTTTAGTTTAACTTATATTAAAATAACTTTTTTAAAAATTATTTAAAAAATATATATACATGTATGTATGTATGTATGTATGTATGTATATATAACTACTAAAAATGGCAAAAACACACAAAATGTCTAAAACTTTACCTAAAATGAAAATGGAAAAAAATTAAAATAATTCAAAATTTGACCTGGTTGGAGGGAGCAAAGACTCTTTGTCCAGACAGATGCTGTCGTCCTCCTCCTCCTCCTCCTCCGATGTGGAAAATCTTGAACACGACTGAAGGTGGAAATCGAGGACCTGCAAACCTGAACACACACGTGATATATGAGGAAGACTGGGGTTAGTTGTCACACAGTGTATCCCAGTGAATATTTCTCAGGGTAGCCTAGGTTTATTTTTGAAAGTCAGACACAAACATTAAAATCTGCAGAAAACCCAGTGAATATCTGCACACTAGCCTCAGTCTCTCTGCTTTATTAAAAATATAGAAATCACGTTATATTTCTTCTATCCAGCAGCAAACAAACAGGTTGCAAGTATGATTCTGATAAGCGATGGACAGGCAATCTGATGCAAAGTTTGATTTAGTTGTCTTAAATTTGACATTCTGGGCAACAGAAAATATTTTTTTAAATATAAAATATAAAATAATTCTGCTTGATAAGAGCTTGATCTGAAATGCACCTGAATCGTAGCTTGCACTTCAGACTGGGGTCTTTCAGGAGTTCAGCTTCTCTGGGACTGAGCTGATGCAGAACTGCTGAAGCCGGACACTGTTCCTGCGACACACACACACACACACACACACACACACATACAAGTGCTGAAAGGAATATTAAATAATTCCCATATCTAATAAATATATTGATTTACAGTAAGTAAATTCACAAAGATTATTGGAGTACATTTTACCAAAAAATAACTATTTCAGTCTTTATACTTTTTCATGTATAGCCATTTAATTGTTGCTTTTTTATTGCCTTTTTTCCTTATTGCATATTTAAGAAATAATCATAATGTCATTCGAAAACTTAAACACTCAAAATTCATCCCGTGAATTAATTAATTAATTTATTAATTTATTTATTATTACAACACCAGGGTGAGCAAATGATTACATAATGTTCATTTTAGGATGTATTATCCCTTTTGAAACCGTTTAACGGCTCAATGACTGTGTGCAATCAACTTCAAATGAGTTAATTGGACATATGACTTTGATTTTTAACAATGTTAGAGGCCAAATTATTCTGTAATATATATATAGAGAGAGAGAGAGAGAGAGAGAGAGAGAGAGAGAGAGATGGATATAGTATAAAAGATGTTACACTGATGTTTACACTTTCATATTTTGAAGTGTTTTCACCATTAAATTCAGAAATAAGGGGTGAATGTTAACAGGCAAATTCGATGTGTTATGCCTATGTAAATATTTGTATTATTAACAAAATATATATTTAATTTACAAAAAAAAACAAAAAAAAACATAAATGCGGTTTGAAACGTGCATGACTTACAGCCGCGCGGAGAGTGTTGATCAGGAGTGTGAAGAGCCGTCTGTCCCTGAACGATCTCCAGCATGACTGAATTCTTCTGGCACACTTCTCATAATGCTCCAGTCTAAGTGCAAAATGACCATTTTATGTTTTAGAATCGATGTTCTCAGATATTATTAGGCTTTTGTGAAGTTTAGAAAGTATCAAATGCCACTCACCTCCCCTCCATAACAATCACACACACACACACACACACACACATATGCTGATTGACATGCGCTCTGATGTTTGTTGTCAGACCAGTAACGTTAGGCTTGTCTGTATTTGTTGCTAGGGAACCAGTAAATGGGTTTTAGCAAAGAGAGGGTGATCAAATCTAAATTTCCAGTGTGAAAACTTTCCTTCTTATACAAACAAAATAATATACAATAAATATAGGCTTAAATCATGTATGGATATGATCAAAACAGCAGATTAGTCAAATTATTTTACTGCAATACGCTTCATGAACACTGGATGGCGGGAAAACGCTACGAATGACCAAAGTCCCTTTAAGATATACAGTACGTACGCATATAAAGACAGTCTATGATATAAAGTCCTTGAAATGACTAAATTTAAAACATAATTGTATTTATAGTCTACTTTTGAGCCTGACTACTTGGTACGTAAGCTGTTGTTGATTTAATTAAGATTGATGTATGTTTTCATCTAATAAGCTTTAATAATAATTATTATTAAGCTTTAATCATTTAATCATATTATTAATATAACAATTATTAATCTTCAATCATTTTACGTCAACAAATACATTGTTATTTTCTCCTTAACTTGATCACAAATTAACTATGAATACAATAGAATAATTAAAAACACAGATAAAATGCAAAGAAATCAAATAAACAAAATAAATAAAACCTGAACCGAAGACAAACTTAATGTCTTGCACATCGACAAACAATTTTCCACTTACTTGATCATTAATCAACTCTACAACAGAATTATTGAAAACACAAATATGCCGTTTAATCGTTTAATATGTAACATAAAAGTTTGTTTATATTATATATGTGTAAATTATATATGTGTGTGTGTGTGTGTGTGTGTGTGTGGTGTCAACTCGATTAATCACATCTAAGTTTTTCGATATGCAAACACATATAAACACAAACTTTTATGTTAGGTGTGATTAATCAGTTTGACAGCACTAAAATAAATACATACATGAAAAAAAACAACAATTATATTCTATTGCAAAATCATTATCAGAAATTATTTGTAATTTTCGCAATGTTTTATGCCTTGGTGTCTTGATACTTCTGTCAAGAATGAGTGTATGTGAGGTGAAGCTGTGAGTGTAGTTACACGTTATGAACTGCAGGCGGCGCTGTGCGCGAGAGTCTGCGCGCGGCCGCTCAATGGAGCAGCAGAAGAAGAAGAAGAGGACGGGAACATGTACAAGGTGAGAATTTAAACTTCAGCTGATCCTTCAGTGTGTGTGTTCGTGACTAATACACTCATAATGCGTACAGTCGTGCGCTGTTCAGTCTTAAATACACATGTACTATGAGTTCAGTTCAGTTTAGGTCATTATAAAGATGATCATTTGGTTTTTGTAGCTTTAAAGAGGCATTTGAGGACAGGAAATACAAGGACACAGCAATTAAAAAAAAAAAAATTTTTACTTTTAAATAAAGATATTATTCTATCTACCATTTCAGGATGCTGTAATTCTGTAGAGTGGGTTTAGTGCATAAAAGCTCTTAGTTCGCTTAGTGTTAGATCTTCATACCGGTATAAAAGTTCAACTCTCTTTTGGCTGTATTGACTTTGACACTGTTTGTGCTGAAAAATAAAATGACATTTAATTTGATATCGCTTTACAGATCTTATGTTTTATAGCAGTTCGCCGATTTTTATCCAAATGTATCAGCCTGTCTGATAACTGTGAGTTGCGAATGTGCGTTTCTGAAACTAGACTCTAGATGGTAATAAAACACCGCTAAATCATAAAAAGAAACTTAAGGGCCTGTTCACATATCGCGTCTTTTGCGCGCGCAAGTTCGTTATTTCAAATGTAGACGCGCGGTATGCGCGCTCATAATGGAAGCGACGCGCTCGTTTTTTCCAAGCGCGTCCGCGCCGCATCGAGATAAAAACATCTCAACTTTTCAGAATGCCGCAAGCGCACCGCAGGTCACGTGACAAGAACCAAGCTTAGCAACGACAGACGCCTCCGGAGCGCAACCACCCGAGCGCTTTGGAAAAAGGAGAACGCGGCGCGCCTAGCGTTTTCTATGCGTTTTTAGGCGCGATATGTGAGCGCCTAAACTGTTTTGTACAGTGCGAATAGAAAGTCATCATACCCTGTGAAAACCTGACCTTTTGTCATATTACACCCTGTAAAATAAAAATAAAGTCAGATTTTTTTAGCTGTATGTACACATTATAAACCTCATCAGCAAAGTAAAAAATAACATTTTAAATAAATATAAATGATAAAAATAAATAAATAAAGGAATAGTTCTCTTAAAAATGAAAATTCTGTCATCTTTACTCTCCCTCAAGTTGTTTCAAACCTGTATGAGTGTCTTTCTTCTGGTAACCAAACAATTGTTGGACCCCATTGACTTCCATCAACTGAATGGTTACCAACATTCTTAAAAATATCTTCCTTTGTGTTCAGCAGAAGACACACACTCATACAGGTTTGAAACAGTAAAGATGATGTGTCGTCAACCCTCGTCCGTATTTGAAATGATTTGACCTCCACTTTCTGATATCGTGTTAGTGTTTCTCATTAAATCCCCCACAGTTTCAGACACTTCAGGGACCTTGAATGTCCTCAAAACAACTGTGTTTGAGTAAATATGTGTCCGTATGTTATTCCTGCTTAAACAAGAAACATTCTGAATGTGTTGACAGTGAGTACAGCCCGGAGTGTCTGTAGATAAAGAAGCCGTTGTGAAGTTCTGCGATGGTTTATGTTGGTCCAAACATGGGGGTTTCTGGATCAGGAACTTCATTCATGCTCTGTGTTTTGTCCTGATAGGTTGGAGGAGTTGCAGGAGTCTCAGGAACTCTGGGATTGATCTCAACTTCTGTCCTGGCTGCCGCCGATGACAAACCCAGCACAACTTTGAGTGTAGATGAGGTACTTTTATAGACTTCACAGGGTCACATTTTAACCCTAAGCTTAACGGAAAATAATGTTTTTACTTAAAGAAAAGCAAGCTTGTGTTTTTGTGACAGTTAAGAACATCATAGTATTTGTTGTACTGCCCATATAATTCATGCTGATTTAAAAAAAAAAAAAAATTATTGCAGTATTTTTTACTATATTACAGTAATGAGAATCTAATGAAAACAAGTATCACCATAGCAGTTAGAAAAACTCAAAAATAAGAAGCCTGAATGCTTTACGGTAATGAGAATTTGGGGTGAATTGGCATTAAAATAATGTCAAAATACAAAAAATATTAATAGTCATATAAAGCAGGCATCGTTTTCTTAATGCAAAATATAATTTCATATTTTTTTTTTAAGAGTGAAATTTGTCCCGAATGTGTTCAACAGAACCTGAATGATCTGTCCTTCCACAAATAAGAGTTTAACATTTAGGAAACAATTGTCATTTTAACATTAACTCTATAACAACATTGCTTTTGTCTAGATGATGTATTTGTTTTAAAACTTCACATGGTCATATTTTAACCCTAAAATCAACTGGAAGTTACCTTTACATAAGGTAAATGAAGCCAAAATATTTGCATTTTCATGACAATAAGAGATATTTGAACATCATAATGTGTCTTAATTCATGTTGATTTCAATAAATAAAAAATAAAAAGATTGTATTTCTGCATTTTTTACTTTATTGCAGTAATAAGAATCACCATTGAGAATAATGACAATTACAAAAAACTCCAATAAAAAGTCTGGATGTATAAAGTAATGAGAAAATGTGCTTAATTGTCATGAAAATAGTGTCAAAATACAAAAATATATATTAATAGTCATAAAGTAGGTGTAGTTTTCTTCATGCAAAATATAATTTCATTTTTTTTTTTAAGAGTGAAATTTGTCCCGAATGTGTTCAACAGAACCTGAATGATCTGTCCTTCTAATTTGTATTACAAACAAGAGTTTAACATTAAGCTCAAAAGTAAAATGTCGGGATGCAAAATGTCAATTACGCTACAAAAACAAATGAGAGTTTTACGTTAAAATCAAATTTAATTAAAATGACAAAACACTCAAAAGAAAAATGTCCAGATGCGTTACGGTAATGAGAGAAAATGTGCTTAAATGTCATGAAAATAATGTCAAAATGCAACAAATTGTCAACAACAAAAAATATATATTTTGTCCTAGAGCAGGCATAGTTATAATTTCATAGTTTTTCCTTTGACTTCGGTGGGAAATTTGACCCAGAGGTTCATCAGAACCCGAATGATCAGCAAACCAGAGTTTAATGTTGAGGAAATGATGATGATTGTAACAAACGTTGCTTTCTTAGCTGTCTCTCTACACGACGACGGCGCAGAAGATCCAGCATGTGGAGCCGGAGACCGGGCCGGTGGAAGAGGCCGTTTCCACACTGAGAAAACTAGCAGAACCGTACGTCACCTGGTGCCAGGTACACACTCACCTGCGGCACACACACGCACTCACCTGCGGCACACACTCACCTGTGTCACACACATCTCTCTCCAAGCTCTACAACAGCAGAGAGGATTGATCTTCTGTACTGGCCAACACATTATCATTAAAACAGAGTGCACTTGTGTATTTCTGCATTAAACTCAGCGGCGTGAGCTTGCAGCATGTTGGCGAATCTGCTCTGCATGGCTTTTCTATCGCTCCATCTCCTCATTTCATAACAGAATATGTTCCTAATAATCATCTACAACACCAGAAACGCTTTACAATCATGTACAACACTCACTGGAATAACTCAATCATTTACAACCGCTGGAAACCACCAATCAGCCAGGATATCATAAGTCCAGATCATAGATAATATTAATTATTTTTTTATTTGGGGATGACATACAGTATTTTTTTCCCATAAGAAAAATAATGTAATGTCACAATGCAAAATTATTATTATTAATCTGAATGGTCCTAAAACTGGATGTTGTATTTTTCTATTCCTGCTTTTGATTTTAGGATGAAATGAGATTCAAACATGTTCAACTCAACTAAAATAATCTATTACACTCATACTGGATAATAATATTAGTAGAAAAAGAAATATGTAAATCTATAAATATCTCAAATCTAATTGACTAATAACTCTGTCTTGCCTAATTGATTTGATATTCATTTTCTAAACACTCGAAATTCACTTTTTCAATTTTTGGTGTCTGAATTGTGAATCAGAGCTGCATTCTATAAGACTTTTGTGCATTTGAAAGCTTTTTAGTTTATTACTTCATACTTTTCTTGTACATTTCTCTCTAGAAGTCGTTCAAGACACAAAGCTGGTCACAGTGTTTTTGAATGTGATTTTACAGACAACAGACCTTGAAGGAATGTCTCGGGGTCAAAGGTTAAGCTCCATGTACTGCATCTGTGACCTTCTGTCCATTACTACAGAGAAGAATAATAAATAATGCCTCAGTTTGGAAAAACAAGCAAAAATCATGTGTACAGTAATGCGCTTACAAAAGAATCCATAACTTCCATCTGGTACGTACAAGGGTACAGGAAAGGAGCTGTTTACAAGGAGAACATGAGTTTTGTTTGTTTTTACAAAATTAAATGGAAATGTCTGAAATGACAAATGGAAATGGAATCTGAACGTTACTTGAAGAGAAGCGAATACATTAAACTAGTTTCTGAATGTTTCGAGATAAATTATGGAATGCAGCTCTTTCCTATAATCTGTGACTCTTTACACAGTGATTTATAATCATTTGAATGATTTGGTTTCTCTTCATTGCGGATCTGATTTTCCTGGTTTCTGGTGGTCTGATCCGCGTCCAGCAAACGGCCAGCTCGGCCAAACACACAGTCCAGGTACCCATGAGCACCCATAGCTTTACTATCCCGAACATATCCAGAAAATAACTTGAGGATTCTGATGAGGTTACAGTACAGTAGTACACACACTACAGTAGTCAACACTTGAAGTGGATCAAAACCTTTCATCAAAGTTATACATGAATTTTGAACAATACCCGTTCTTGTCTTAGGACAACTTTGATGAACTTTTTTGATCCACTTCAAATGTTGACTACTGACTGTATTATTAGAAATAGTTGGCAGTTTTCAGTGTACACTGTGCAGTAAACAGTATGCTAGTATGCTTCATTTCCGAACATATAGCCATTGTGTTTGCTTGTGCAAAGGACAGATTTCTGCTCTCTGTGACCCAGATACCTACATGTGTCTTTACCAAAGACTATTGCATCAACAACGACTGTTTTTAAACCCTCTCGCTTTTGCACTTGTTCAGACAAAGCCTCGTTCCAGTCAGCGCTGCGCCTCGGGATAATCGTAAATCATGCATTTACAACATTTTTCAGCATAAATTATGCCATGTTAATCAATCAACTAGTGATATATAAATACAAACTTTATTATATAAAGCTTTTAGACTGATTAGGCGCATGTCTATTCTTTTGAGCTCTTTATGAACCTATAGAAATGTTTTAAATTCAGTTGATACACATGCATTTATATAGTCCGATATTTTATTTCAGCTACAAACGTATTCCTGCCTTGTAAATGCGTTTATATTCATGATGTTTTTCATAACATTCGCTTGACCTTCAACAGAGAAGTGAATTGCATTGACTCTCTTCCAAGAAGTGAATCATGTGATTGCCTACTCATACTACACCCTAAAAGCATGTACTCTTCTTGTAAAGAAAAAGTACATACTTTTGAGTGTGTAGCAGAAGAGTAGACAAGCTGTGGGACATACTATCACGTCATAAAATCAAATCTTTAACAAATCCTCTGTCGTATATATCGTATATATATGTAATTCTTCTTCTCAGTTCACATCCTCCACGTTTAATTTAATTAAATTTCCGTATCACTCCGTCCACTAACATTACAGAGTGGAAGATTTATCATAATGATGAAATCCAGCATGTCATTAGTCAGAGAACTGCAGACACTGCACTTTACAGCAGCTGATAAAGCGTTTGACTCGTTGCCAGTCTGCTCTCTCTATTCTACTCTAGTTTTACTTGGCATGAAACACTCGAGGAAAGCACACGCTGACCCACATCTGAAAGCAGAACGCCTTGAAAATAAGTGAAATTCTGCTGAGTTTGATTGAATATGTCAGCACCCAATGGTGTGAGTTTGTGTGGGACTCTCTGTTTGTCTGACCAGTTGTGTACAGCAGGACCTGTTTGAAAACAGTCAGTGTTTTTGCCATCCCATTTGGTAAAGCCACATGAAACCACACATTAGAACCTGAAACATGCTAATATGTCTGAAGCTGCTACATTCATATTATTTGCTTAAAACAATGCAATTCGACAATATTTAATAAACAAGCACACAATTCAGTGGTATGACACAGTATTATAGTATTCATTAATTAATTTAGTTCATTTAAATTCATTAATATTCAACCTAATATATATTTTTTTATTTTAATTTTTTTAATTTTGTGCTTTTGTCTTTAATTATTTCTATTTAGCTTTATTTATTTTATGTTTTTACTGTCAGTAATTGTAGCATTTCAGCTTAAACATGTTTCAGTTAGTTGCCAAAGCAACATTTCTAATTTCTTATTCTAATTTTAAACTTTAAATCTAAAATTTGCTTTATTTAATTTAACTAAAATAATTTTTTAATTAGATTTAGTGAACAATAACATTTGCGCACATATGAATTCTAAGGAGATCTCCAAATCCTTCTGTCATTTTTTTCCCCCATTTTGTTTAATTATTAATTAGTATTATTTAATAGTTGTCCTTAGTTAGCTAAGGACACTTTTGCACATTCATATATCTATATTATCTTATCTCTTAGAGCACATATAGCAGACTATCTGATGAGATATAGACTCTCGGTCATGCATTATGGGTTTATGGCTACTGATAAAGATCTGTCCAGGATGTGCATTTAGCAAATATTAAAATATAACCTAGACATAAAGTACAGTGATAAACCTTTTGGACTGTCATTATGTAATATTTTAAAGTCTTTATGTATAATGCATTATAAAGGTTTTCATAATGTACGTTATAATGCATTATTTCTTTTCACAGATATTTGCAATGCATTCGAATATTTGCAGATTCCTTGTCACACCTGAAATTAGTTGTTTGTCATGCATATTAATACTCTAAAAGTGTAGCAATGAATAGATAAGGATTACATAATGCATTATAACTGTGGTTACAATTATTCATGAGACGATATAATGCATTATAAGGTGCATTACAAGGCATAATTAATGCATTAAAAATAATTGTATAATGCATTATACTGTATATAAAGGGTTTAAGTGAAGTTATCAACCATTCATCTTACTTTAGAATTTTTTTTAAATAATTACTTGCTGCTTTGGTTGCAATGAAAGTGAAAGCGGTCATTCTTTTTCTCATGTTCTTCAGTCAGACTAGGTCTTTTCTCACGGTGTGTGTGGCATTTCATTTTCTAATAAAGTAAAAGAAACTAGTGATCCTCATTTCTGGATTCTGTTTTTGCATTGAATCTCAGGGCGTCTATGGGACGGTGAAACCCAAGGTTGACGGCACTGTACAGTTTGGGCAGAGTAAGCAAACACTTTCCTACATGAACACAAAGAAAACATGCTTTTTTTTACTTTTTCAATAAACTTGCATCAGTTAAGTTAATCTTTATCCCTGTAATGCAGACAGTTATGCCTATTTGAAGAACCCTCCGCCTGAGTTTTACCCCAGAGCCGGAATCATCGGCTTTGCCGGGATCCTGGGCCTTTTCCTTGGAAGAGGTAGTGAAAGTTTTGTTTTGATGCATTTCTGCTTTTTATTAAAGAGACCAAAATCTGAACCACAAAACCAGTCACAAGTCGCACGGGTATATTTGTACATTGTATGGGTCAAAAATATCGTTTTTTTCTTTTATGTCAAAAATCATTTGGATATTTAGTAAAGATCAAGTTCCATGAAGATATTTTGTAAATTTCCTACCGTAAATATATAAAACAGTAATTTTTATGAGTGAATGCAGCACAATCGCCAACATAAATGCACAAATTTAAAGGCGATTTTTTTGCACCCTCAGATTTTCAAATTGTTGCATCTCAACTTATCTTCTAACAAGCCATACATCAATGGAAAGCTTATTTATCCAGCTTTTATATGATGTATAATCTCAATTTCACTGTTCACAGTTCAATTTGACTGGTTTTATGGTACATGGTCACATATGATGATTTGCTGCTCAAGAAACATTTCTGATTATTATCAATGTTAAAAAACAGTCGTGCTGCTTCATATTTTTGTGGAAACTGATGCATTTTGACTTCAGAATTATGTAATAAATAGTAATGTCCTATTCATTTCTTTCAAAATAAATGAATAAAGTAGAAAAAAAGTTTGATGTCAGTCAGATTTTATTGTGCACTTGAAGGCTCGAGACTGAAGAGACTGGTCTACCCGACTGGTCTAATGGCGGTGGGAGCTTCCATGTATTATCCACAAGAGGCAGTGACCATCGCAAAGGTAGGCGTGTCTCCAGTTCCTGTGTGCCGGCTATTTTTATTGGCGGTGGGGTTGTGAGATGTTATCATCATGTGGTGGGACAGTGTTTTTGAGCGGACCTCAGATCGAGAGGAGGAGGAAAAGGGCGAGGCGAGGTTACGATCTGTAACTTTCCACCAAAACAGCAGCTGAAACACATTCCTAAAAACTCCCAAGGACACAAGCTGAACCTCCCGCTGGGATGTGCATCAACACTGTGTTTATTATGAGCTGCGTGTGTGTTTTGATAGTAACTAACGTGGTCTTTGCAGTGGAAAGTGGTGTGAACCTCTCTCGCTATCTCTCGCCGTCACACACACGTCCTGCTGAATCCCTGTCAACACACATCATGGCACGAGCGAGCGGTTTCAGATTAGGATCTCTCTAAAGGGCAGTTTCGACGCTGCGTGTCCTCGTCCTGTCAGATATGCTGAAAGATACGTCCTGAACAGCTAACGGGGTCACTGGTTAAAAACATTAAACAGCCCAAAATAGGCTGATTTCACCCCGATGCCCCTCAGGTCACCTCATGTGCTCAAGCTTAGGCCGGATTATTGCATAGACCAGTTTGCTACACTACTACACCATCTGGCCCCATAATGCATTGCACTTTCTTCATTGATGGCCATTCAAACGAAGCCTAGTAATCTGACTAGCACAGTTTTTGCGAGTAACTTGGAGATATATGTCATTCTCTGCAACAACAGCGAAAATCTTACTTAGCAATTTTGACTTGTTTTCCAGTACAAATATCTAAACATTCTTAAATCAAGATAAATTTATTTGAGAAGCAAAAATTACATCAGATATTTAAGTTTTCTGAAAAATGCATAAATTAAGTGAGTTTTAAGTGAAGGGGGGTATTTTTCTGAACCCATTGGCAGTTTTTTTTCCCTTGTTTTATGCAAAAACTATATTTTGATACATTTTTCAGAAAACAAGATGCGATATGTCATTTTAATTCTCAAGTAAATGTATATTAATTTAAGAAGGTTTAGAATTTGTACTGGAAAAAAGACATCTAGCTCAAAAATCACTTTAGAAGTGTATAAATACTGTGTTTGTGTGTAGAGAAGATGTTGCAAGTAATGTTACTTTGAGTTACTGTGTCTTTGCGAGATTATTATATATATGAAGAGTGCCATCTAAAATTTTCTTCTAGAATGATCATTTTTATCAAGCTCGTATATTTAATTTCAGTAATTTGACTTAAATGGCAATGAAAATTACCTATGAATTGTCATTTAAGTGAAATTACTGAACTTAAATATACAAGCTTGATAAAAATGATCATTCTAGAAGAAAATTTCAGATGGCATTTAGAGGCTTTTGCATCTGGACTACTATATACACATATACATACATATATACACACACACACACAGGCAAGTGTGTGTGTGTGTGTGTGTGTGTGTGTGTGTGTGTATATATACATACATACACGGGCAAGTGTGTTTGTGTGTGTGTAATATATATATACACACAAACCTTGTCATGTATTATTGGCATTCTGAGTGAGTTTAATTCATACATTGAAAGTCCTGTTTATTATATCATGCTGAAATGCATTGAATTTTAAGCAGCAAAAAAAACCACATTTGTTGTGACATTAAAATTAAATACAGTAGTCAACATCTGAAGTGGATCAAAACTTTTTAATCAAAGTTATACATGACTTTTGAACAATACCCGTTCTTGTCTTAGGACAACTTTGATGAACTTTTTTGATCCCCTTCAGATGTTGACTACTGTATTATTTTTACCGGCAATGCAGTTTTCCAACAGCTATGACCAGTTGTGTAACCCTCCAATAACATCAGGGCATTCAGCAGTTGAAACACACACACACACTACCACAAACAATACATCTACTGAAAAAAGAAAAATCCCAGTATGTGTGTGAATGACTCTTTACACTGAAGTGATTGTTTCTAATCTTCCCACGACACAGAACACAGGAGACTCTATATACGAGCTGGCGCTTCAGGCTTATGTTTCTGTGGAGAAGCTGATCAGAGACACGCCAGCCTCAAAGAAGCCTCAGCAGAAGGTATACATGTCTTAATTAGCTAATGCATTCTCTGGGAATCGAAGTGACTTGGCATTTCTAGAGCCGTGTTGTAGCGTTTGAGCTGCAGATATTGTGACACTGAGCTTTCACTTCGCTTTGTCTTTTAACAGGATCAAGCGGAAAAGAGTTCCAGCGGGGAGACCAAAGCTTAGGTACAACATATTAAACAGCATGGAAACACAACACAGCTGCACAAAATGAATAAACAACATGTATGAAGTCACATCAAGCCCTTTTCCATATGGCATTGAGAATTCCTGACACATAAAACAAGTTAAATGGTTGTAAAATTGCCAGATTACCTTATAAAGTGAGTGTCCGCCATTAAAATCCACAATTTTTGTATTTCCATGATTTTTAGTGAATGTATGAAATGAGTTCACACAGGTGTAGAGAATCACGTTAACTAACAACATCATCCAATCACAGACACAATAGCTTCTTTGCCCTATCTTTAAATGTTTTGCTTTAAAGGGAGATTTCACCCAAACATAATAAATGTTCTGATCATTATTTACTCACTCAAGTTGTTCCAAACCTGTATGAGTGTCTTTCACAAAAGATATTTTAGAGAAGATTGGTACTCAGACTGTTGATATATATATATATATATATATAATCTCACAGTAACTCAAAAGTAACATTACTTGCAACATCTTCTCTACACTCAAACTCAGTATTTCATACACTTCTAAAGTGATTTTTGTGTTACATATTTATGTCTTGTTTTCCAGTACAAATTCTAAACCTTCTTAAATTTAATATACGTTTACTTGAGAATTAAAATGACACATTGCGTCTTGTTTTCTGAAAAAAATATCAAAATATACTTTATGCATAAAACAAGGGGAAAAAACTGCCAATGGGTTCAGAAAAATAATCTTTTTTCCCCCCTTTCAATTAAGTTTATTTTTCTGACCCCATATAGTTTAAAGCATGAACTCACTTAATTGATGCATTTTTAATAAAACTAAAATATCTGATGTAATTTTTGCTTTTCAAGTAAACTTATATTGATTTAAGATATTCAGATATCTTAGATATTTGTACTGGAAAACAAGTCAAAATGGCTAAGTAAGATTTTCGCTGATGTTGCAGAGAATGACACATATCTCCAAGTTACACTGACTTCTATTGTAGGAAAAATAATACTATGGAAGTCAATGGCGATTATCAACTGTTTGATTACCAACATTCTTCAAAATGTTTTATTTTGTGTGTTCAACAGATTTGAAGCAACTTGAGGGTGAGTAAATGATGGCAACATTTTTACTTTTGGGTGAACTGTCCCTTTAACTGTTTTATTTAAAATAAATGCTATTTAGTTTCATATTTATAGTTTATATACGTGTGTTTTGTTTCTACTAAATCTTCACTTTCTCAGAAATCATCATGACTTTCACTTGCTGTGTTTGTTTATAGGTACATAATCAACTCTCAGGCGGCTGTGGTACGGCAGATTTGAGATCTCCATCGTTCGCTCACTTTTATGACATACTTTTGCACTAGCCACTTCCTCTTTCTCGTTGATCATCAGAGAGGCGTTAGTGGTCTGTCTGGAACGTTTTTAACTACTGGGATTGTGTTAAAATGCACTGGTGTACCTAAATAAATTATATATACACACAGTGTGATGTGATTTATGATAAGTATATACATCTATAGTTCAAGAGTTTAAGAGGAAACGTTATATTTGGGGTTAGCATGTTTTTGAGTCGGAACACCCTGAACTTCCTCTTTCTTCGCAAACAAAGCGAAACTGCAAATGTTAGCAACAAAACAACCTCTAAGCTTGTTTCGTTTGATTTTAACATCTGTTGGTTTCCGAACATCATCATATGATTAAAATATTTCCTGAAGGACGTCATTAGATGTTCGACTCGTGTTTTATGACATCAAGTAGCGTGAGAGATTTCGAAAGCAAATGCTCTCGAGTCGCTCTTGCGGTTCTTTATCCTCAGTCTTCAAGTCCAACACTCCTACTTTTTAAACCTGTCTGTTAGAAGAAAGTTACTTTCAACATGTCAAGATTGATTTAATATTTTGAAATAACACTAAACCAAAACATTAGAGTTGCTAGTGTTTCTTTTTTGACAACATGCTGATCCAACACCTTTACCAAGACCAAAATCAGAGATCAATCACTCAGTCTCTTTCTTAAAATTAAAAGCTTTATTGTAAACAATACATTGCAGGTGTATCAACGATTGTCGTCTACTCCAGTGTTTCCCAACTCGGTTCCCGGAGGCACAGCAACGGTGCACATTTTGGATGCGTCCTTTCTACTTCTAGTCTTTAGCTCAGATTAGGAGGAGTTGTATAGTGTGTGGAGTTGTGCCTCCAGGATCAGGGTTGGGAAACACTGGTCTACTCTATTAAAAATCCTCCTCTATCAAACTGTTTCTTCTGCACTGGCGTCTACTTGGATGACATCTTGAGTAGGTTGCACTTGTCGATCTCGTACAGACGCCATCCCTCCTCGTGGGAGAGATCCGATGCTCCGCGCCGCTTGTAAAACTCGATGGATGACGTGTTCCACTCGGCCACGATGAAGTGCATCCCGCTGCAGCGAGTCTTCACTGCCGTCTACAGACAAAAACATTTGAATAAAAGGCGTTTAATAACCCATAACAAGACAAAAAACATTTGAATAAAAGGTGTTTAAATTACCCATAACAAGACAAATATTTAAAGGTTCTCTAATGCATTATGCATACCTCACTTAGCATCTTCAGGATCTCAGAGCCCATCCCATAACCTGAATTGTAGGGAAATAAATAAATAATAGATATGATATATTATACATGACCATTTCAAAGCAATTCTTTGTTTACAGCAACAGGTAGCATGTCTTCATACCTCTGAATTCCTGCATCACATAGAAGTCTTCCAGATAAAGCAGCTTCCCAATCCAGGGGTCATAGGTAAAGTAGTACATAGCAAAGCCAACCACTGTATAACCTGAAGTGGAAAAACATGAGGATCGTGAGTAAACCAAGAATTTCACAGAGTTAAAGAGAGCAAGAGTCACTGGAGCGTCACTTCCCATCCATGACGCAGAGAGATAAAAGTGTAACGGTTTCATCGTAACCAAGTAACATTAGCTGTAACAATATTGATTCACGATAAATAAGTCAGAAAAGTTCAGAATTAATCTTGAAAAAAAAAAAAAAAAAACCCTGATGTTGTTAACTTGCCTTCAAGAGACTGTTTATCCTTCGGTACTTCTGCGACGACGCAGTGATAAAACGGATGATCTCCGAAACCGTCCTCGAGCAGCTCTGAAACATAAACAGGCATAAATAACCATCATACGTTCAAATACACTGATAAATATCATACACTGAAACGACGGAGACCGAATTCTGTACCTTTCTCGGTCAGGACGACCTGTTCCTCCATTTCCTCAAATTTCGCAAGTTCCTAAAATTAATTAGACGGCGTATATTACTCCACAAACGACCAGAACGTAAACATTTTCTTAAATTAAACGTTACAATAGTTATTATTATTATTATTATTATTATTATGTGAAATGTTATACGCGCATGCGCAGTAGGTCTGTTTTTACCTTTATGAGTCGCAGTATGTCAGAAACGTCCTTGGGCTCGGCCTTTCGTAATATAAACTTGTCCATTTTCTTCTTTTACTCTTTTTCCCTTTTCTTACTAGTCCTCGGTATGTGAAATGTAGTAAGATTTGTTTCTTCATTCGGTTCCAAGGGGGTTACCCTCAGCAGAAAGTCTGGGTTTTTCACCCTGTCAGTGAAGAATTACATGAAGTCGTCGCCGGAAGCGCTTTGTCTCAACGCTGAGCTCGTGCGCTATTTATATGCGGGGCGCTGACGTCACTACCGGAAGTACTGAGTTGACTCACATCAGTAGTACAGCGAGATAACCAGTTCGAACCAGACAAAAGAAACAGTAGTTTCGGATATTGTGTCAAGGATGCAAACCAACATAGCGCGATTCAACGACACTAAATATGTTACTAAATAATCTTATATTTCTTATTTTTAGCATAACCTTTTGTTTTAAATGTTTAAACATTTACATTTAATCATTTAGCAGACGCTTTTATTCAAATTAACAATAGGACACAAATATGTAAGTGCCCCCTAGGCTCCTTCCCAGTGTAGTCTAACATAGTCTAAAAATTATTAAAACATTTTCAAATAGATATAGAAGAGAAAAGAAAGTGTTAGTATTTGTTTATATTGGATTATAATCCCAGATTTTCAATGTGGTTTTAGACTTATGGACCCTCTGCATATATCAAAGTAGGCTACAATAACATCAGAAACAAAATCAAAATATTATTTGACTGCAGAAGACAGTCTCCTTTGCTTTATTTTCCAGTTCTCATAGGGTGTGATTATATCAAGCCGAGACAGGAACCGCATATTTCACAGTTTGCATCAACTGAAGCTCAACTTCTAGCTACAACTTGAACCTTTTTAATAGTTCTTATGATTGTAGGCCTGCATTCTATAATGTTTTCAGGCTTTGTTTATTATTATTGATGATGACAGATTGTTAACTCAGATGTGTAATCTAGCACACCTTTTTACATCCAACGTATTTTTTTATTTGCGTGAGTGTTTTATAATTGGCAGCTGTGGTGATGGAATTTAAACATTTAAATGATTAAGTTTGCTCAAAAATGAAAATTCGGCTATCTTTTTCTCACATATTTTGATGTGTTTATATTATCTGCAGAAACAAGCATGGGAACTCTACAGACATGTGAGATCACACGCTTCACAGAGCAGGAAGAAACTGTATACTTCAAAGACTAACACTGCTGAGTGAAAACAGGATATATTCAAATAATATTTCCATATTTAGGATTTCTGATTCAACAAAGCGGATGATGCTTTGTCCGTAGATTTAGGGATACTATTTTTGTCAGTGTGTCTCAGTAGTACAGACAGAGTGCGCATACTTCGATGAACAACCATGGATAAACACATTGTTTTTGATAATGGAGATTGATGTTACTATTAGATATTAGAGGCATTAATATCATGCATCATTGCTCTGTGTGCAACGATAGACATTTTAAAGGCAGAATAACCTTAAATACATTTATTTTCCTTGCCTTTTAATACAAACATTTAAACATATATATATCACGTACATCCACTATATACTTGACTGGCACTTTAAACAACAATGCATATCGTATATAGTGGATGTGCATGATGTTTACTCCAAGAATAGTGAAGTTAGATTTGTTTTTAACAGTATAATAATAATGTCTTTGCAATGCATAATACATATTTTATGCAGTGCTTGATTTTTATAAAGTAAATATACGAATAACTTTGATATTGTTTGTAATGGACATTTACTGAACTGAAGCAACTTACATTTATTTGATTATCCATACATCATATTTTAGAAAAATCATGTTAATATGCGAGAATCAAATAACAGACTTTTGAGGAACGTTTATTTGTTCATCTCTCGATCATCATTGTATTCATTGCATTATATGTTTTTTCCCCAGAATAAAAGCTACAGAGCTTTGATCATAAAACTAAGCATTTAAATATCATCTTACTAAGACATATTATTGGTAGATAAAGAGTGACGACTGATCTATGCATTTTACGTGCTATATACTGTTATAAAGACCTCATTCATTACATTGGCCTTGTATGCAACATTCATTGCATATTTTATCTTACTTCCTGGCCATATATATATCAGCATCTGCACAAAATTGTATGTTTTTTGCTCAGTTTAGGCCTCTGAATATAACAGTTTTTCCTCCTCTAGTGTGAGATCCATCTTCACACTATATGAGCCATATATGAAAAAAACAAAACATGCAAACTTTCTTTAGCCTCACTATATCTGAATGTTTACAGAAGTCGATATCTCAGCACAAGCATCTCAAATGTTCTTCCGTTTCAGTTTCAGTCCATGAGCCAGACTGTATTTCGGAATGGGATGCAATTAGCACTGACTCATTCACATCCGCCCTCATCTGGAAGTCCTTACTGGGAGACTTAAAAGAGTTTCCTAAGGATACCGAGTCATTTCCAGAATACTTGACCTAACCTTGGCATTCATGCATTTTCTTAATATCTGGAAAATAAGGCTACAGACCAATTGAAAACTTTTGAATAAATAAAGCAATTGTGTGTAAGGATGTTTCAGACGTCACTGGGAAGGAAGGTATTGTTATTTTCACAGCTCTGCGTTTCCTGCGACCAGCACAACTGAAACACTCAAGAAAGAAAGAACCTGCATCACATATTGATACATTTCCTAGATAAAGCATCTCTGTATTACGGAGTTAACAAAATGGTTAACATGGTTACATAACGTGGTGCTAAGAAATACTCACAACGAGAAATAACAAGAAAGACTTTAATAATCAAACACTTAGGAACCAGGAGAAAATCACAACCAAACGTTAACGAGAACCGACAGAGACTGAGGGAGAGCACAGGGAATATATACATGAGACAAACCAAAGGATCTAAACAAGATAATTAATGACACACAGCTGAACCAAATTACCTAAAAAATACAAACAGAAAGTCCAGACACAAACTGGAAAGTGACAGTCACATTCCATCTGCCTGCAGGAGCAGGCCTTTACAAATAAACCTGTAATTCACATTCAGTTTGGCTCTGTTCCCGGGAATTCCTCAGAAATATCTTGGAGAGCAAACAACAGACTGTCATACAGCTGGACTGAGAGCTGCTTGTCTGTGTACAAGCTGTTAAAGGCAGGGTATGTGATTCTCTTTTTTGTCCATTTTTTCAAAATCACTTGAAATCCTATTCCTAACCCACTTACAGCCACTGAGTTAGAAGCACTGAAATGAAAATTAAGCAATTTAATCATCTGTGGAACGGGCAGGACTCGAAAAACTCCAGCCAATCATTTCCAAGACCACCTAGAATCACTGGACAGTAAGTTCGTCAATCAAACGGTCGTACCATACCCCCCTCCCCCCATCCCCCTCGCGTGCGTGACCGCGAGAGACAGAGAGAATGGGTGGAGTCAGGGCCAGCGTTGGAGGAAAGAAGGTAGGACCATTTGAGTTGTGTATTTTCAAAATCTGCCGGCCGTTTTGCAAATCCCATACCCTACCTTTAAAGGCAGGGTAGGCAGGTTTTTTCTAAAAAACTTTTGTTTAAACTGTCTTTATATACCTATACGTAATTAAAATGTAAGTACTCTGAAAAGGAGAGTATAAAAATCGAGTGTTTGTAGTCCTCTCAGGGCTGCAATAAACACAGCTACTTATTTCCATTCGGAACGAATGAAATGATTGGCTGGGCGACTGTCACTCTCCCTCACTACCATGGCTACCACCCCCGCCGCTACAGGAGCTGCCCACATGCGCGCACCCGTTTGACTCGAGGAGGCGAAGAGGCACGGAGAGAGGCACGAAAGCTAGGAAGAATCACAATAATGGCAGAGAAAGAGCAGTCAAAATTCCCAGTACCTGCATATAATCATTATATATTGATTATGTAAGGGTTAATGCCCGACGAGGTGTCCATTGTCAGGTATTAATGGACGACGGCGAGGCGTGAACTGCGCGTCGGACGGTTGCCTCCGCCGAAGTCCATTAATACCTGACAATGGACACCTCGAAGGGCATTAACCCGCTTATACCATGGTCACTTGCCAAATAACACATTTTTAAAACATTAGTTTATATTTTAATTAGTTTTACAATCGAAATCTAAAGTTTTTACAAACAATAACTTGGTTTCGGAGATATTTATAGTCCGCTCAGCTCGTAGAACCCTTCAGTTTTGTTTTGATACAATAAATTGTAAACGGATACTTTGACTGCCTGTTGCTATGGTTACTCACAGCTGATGTAGCCAGCGCATGTATTTATTAATTTCGAACGGTAAACAGTCAGTTTCACCAGAACTCCTTTACTAGGTGTCCTCTATCACTTTTTAATGGACACACTGCAGCCAATCAGAATCGAGTATTCACCCAGACCATGGTATAAATATATTTATATAATCATTATATATAATCATTATAAAATGATTTATACATTATATAATCATTTTAATAATTGTGAACTCCGAAAAACTATTCCCAGATTGTATCAGTTTGTTAACTTCCCCATCAGGGGAAATAGCACTTTGGATAAATGTTACAGTAATATTAGAAGTGCTTATACTGCTGTCTCCAAGCCGCATTTTGGGAACTGTGATCACTTTGCTATTCTGCTTCAGCCCATTTACATCAGGAGGCTTAAAGCAGACCCAGACACAGTCAGAACTGTGAATATGTGGACTGATACTGCTTTGGAGGAACTGCAGGGCTGTTTGGAGGCCACTGATATGAGCATTTTTTAGGGAAGCCACAGACAATATCCATGAATATACAGATACTGTTAGCAGCTATATTGACTGGTGCACTTCCATTTGCATCCCCTCCAGAACTATGAGAGTTCTTTCTAATCAGAAGCCCTGGTTTAATGCGGATGTGCGCATCAAAATTAGAAACCAGAGTACAGCCTTCAAGTCAGGAGACATCATGGAGTATAAGCATGTCAGATATGAGCTCCAAAAATCCATCAGGGCCGCCAAGAGGGCATATACCCAGAGACTCGAGAACTGTTACAGGGAAAATAACAGCAGAAGGATGTGGCAAGGAATCCAGTCAGTCACCAACTACAGGAAAGATGCAAACAGAACTGTGACCCAAGACTCTTCTCTACTGGACAACCTTAACAAGTTCTATGCCAAATTCAACCAAAACAACAGAGACATACCCTTAAAAGTCCCCTATAACTCAGAGGAGACTGTATTGCAGGTGACGCAGGTCCTTAAAGCTCTGAGGAAGGTGAACCCCCGTAAGGCTGTGGGACCCGATGGTGTGGCTCTGAGAGTCCTTAAAGGGGTGGTTGAGTATGATTTCACTTTTCTAACTTTAGTAGTGTAATGTTGCTGTTTGAGCATAAACAACATCTGCAAAGTTACAACGCTCAAAGTTCAAAGCAAAGGGAGATATTTGCTTTTAAAGAAATCGCTTTTTAGGGACTACAACAAACGGCTGGTAGGAACTACACGAGCTTCCTCCCGGGTTAGTGACATCACTAACCCTAAAATTTACATAAACCCCGCCCCCGGAACACGATTTATAGATTATCAAGACAGAATATGCTAATCAATGACTAGAAGATAACTACACATAAGCTACATAAATTCATCAACTAACCATTCAGAAATGTTGTCTACATGTTGCCACTTCTTCTTGAGTCTCTCTATCTTTGTCTGACTCCGGTGTGAACATAAAAGTGACAACTCTAACATGCTATATAAAAATATCTGTGGGGTGTTTTGAGCTAAAACTTCACATACACACTCTGGGGACATCAAAGACTTATTTTAGATCTTGTGAAAAGGGCATTATACCACCTCTTTAAAGTCTGTGCTGAACAGCTGGCGGAGGTATACACGGACATTTTTAACACCTCTCTCCTCCAAGAAACAGTCCCACGTATTTTTAAGTCCTCTATTATAGTGCCGGTTCCGAAAAAAACAAACACAATTACGATGAATGATTTTAGACCAGTGGCGCTTACGTCGGTTGCCATGAAGTGTATGGAGAAGTTGGTCCTACAACATATCAATTCTGTGGTTCCTGACACAGTAGACCCTCTTCAGTTTGCCTACCGCTCGAACAGGTCAGTGGATGATGCGGTGGCACTGGCACTTCATTATATTTTGCAGCACCTGGACACTCACAACACATATGTACGGCTATTGTTTCTGGATTACAGCTCAGCCTTTAATACGATCCGGCCGATGAAGCTGACCGGTAAGCTGATAGAACTGGGAGTACCAACAACCACTTGTAATTGGATAACAGATTTCCTCACAGATAGACCACAGGTGGTGAGGATGGGAAAGAAGGTCTCATCTGAGCTTACAGTGAGCACAGGAGCCCCACAGGGCTGTTGTCTCAGCCCTATACTTTTTTCACTATATGACTGTGTCACCAACTCAGACAATAATATCATCATTAAGTACGCAGATGATACAACTATCCTTGGCCTCATCAGAGGGGGTAATGAGTCATCATACAGGGACATGGTTCACAGGGTCACTGTCTATGGGGAGGACAATGATCTTGTTCTTAACACTGACAAAACAAAGGAACTCATTCTGGACTTTAGGAGGAGAGCTCCCATCCTACAGCCTCTTACCATCAATGGGACTGAGGTGGAGCGGACTGACAGCTATAAGTTCTATCAGAAAGACTCGGGAGAATTAATACTGTGACAATGAACATTTATTTAAGAGCTCAGCAAACAATCAAATTCTTTGGCATAGGCCCCGTCCGTAACTCGCATTCCGAGGGTACGGAATCTGCATATCCTGCCTGAAGACGAAGGCAGGGGCGCAGACCACCCCCTGCGAAGTAAGGAAGGGGCCATCTGGTGGTGGTGGGGTGGAAGGAGGAAGAGGACATCCT
>NC_139967.1:3352244-3612244 GCF_963993115.1 Abramis brama | reverse complement strand
CTGAACTAAAAACACATCTCTGTAACCTGGCATACACATAACACATTATCACATTTCTATAATTCATATCTGTTAAAGGCTGCATAAATTAGGTCAACCGGAACCGGGAACACTTCCTATAACACCTGATGTACTTGTTACATTGCAAGAAGAATGGCATCTATGCTAATATTAGTCTTTCTGTTTATCCCGAGGTTTACCTCAGTCAGTCCGCCGGGCCGTATCGAGATCAGATGGTGGACCTGCACCTGGACACGACCACAACTCAGCCCTGAATGTCAGCAGAGATCGTGTCTACTAGAACAATCCCCCGTGAAGACCTCATCGACACGACAGACATCAGCACAGATCCTCAGACCGCAAAAACCAGACAAGTCCTCAGCACAGACCCTATGACCAGCTTTGTCTCCATAGTGGCGTGATGAATGCATCTTCAAGCAAAGGGAACTGGATGAAATATTTAAATGATACCGATCCACAATTCTGACTTGTGATGCTGCCTGAATCATAATCTCACTATGTTTGTTCGTGCAGAGGAGAACTGGCCTCCCGACCCAAGGTTTTTTTCTCCATTTCTGTCACCTGAATGAGTTTGGGTTCCTTGCCACTGTCTAGGCGACGGACACTTAAAGGGGTGGTTGATTATGATTTCACTTTTCTAACTTTAGTTAGTGTGTAATGTTGCTGTTTGAGCATAAACAACATCTGCAAAGTTACGACGCTCAAAGTTCAAAGCAAAGGGAGATATTTGCTTTTAAAGAAATTGTTTTTTAAGGACTACAACAAACGGCTGGTAGAGACTACACAACATTCCTCCTGGGTTAGTGACATCACCAACCCTAGAATTGACATTGACACAAGCTGTTGTAGCTCCGCCCCCTGTGCCGGGAGCAGCAGCTCATTTGCATTTAAAGGAACAGACACAAAACGGTGCGTTTTTGCTCACCCTCAAAAAGAGACAATTTTAACATGCTATATAAAAATATCTGTGGGGTATTTTGAGCTAAAACTTCACACACACACTCTGGGGACATCAGAGACTTATTTTACATCTTGTGAAAAGGGCATTATACCACCCCTTTAATATTCAATAATATTATTGTTTTGACTGCACTGACACTATTACATGAGAACTGAACTGAGCTGGATGACGGCATCACTGTTGTTCAGCAGAGCCGAATTGAAACTCATTTCATAATTGATGATATTTACAAAGGAACTGAATCATCACTGAACCGACTTCAGCTGAATAACATTATTTTCTTTTAGAGCTGCCGAAATTATCTCTGTTTGCATCATTAAATCATTTTTCTGTTATTACTGCAAAGCTAACAATCTGTATTGCGCTATTGAAATAAAGGTGACTTGACTAGACGTGTCAGACAGTTTTGAAACGTGTTCATACGTCATCTGTTCACAGAGATCACAGAGTCCACCGGTCTAAAAGTGCCAGCTAATTTAACTCACATGTTCTAGACTTTTCCTGCTTTAGCTCTCTTCTATCTTTTTTTGGCTCACTCTCAGCTACCACGCCTGTTATCTATCCTTCTCCGCTATAGTCAGCTTGTCTGGAGTCCTTCCTATCTATAAACTTTTGAATATAGATAGGAATAAAACCGCAAAGTTTGGCATGTGTAAAGCTGCAGAAGTGGAGATTTCTGACTCAAACTCACAGCCTTTAAAGATATGGATTCTAATTGAAATGTACAGATAAAGAACAATAAGTACTTAAATGTGTTGGCTGATTTCTTTCCACTAGCCTGAAACAAGATATCGTAATGAAGCAGAATAGACAAAATCTTAAAATTCACTAGTGCATGAAAAAACAAAAACAAAACAATGGTTTTGCCTGTAGTGTCTGTGCCTTAATCTTTTGGGATGGAATTGTAGAGTTTCAAAGTATAAAATGGGGAAGCATTAGATCTCATATATATAACATTTAAAGTCCCCGTGAACCGGAAGTTGCAAACGACTTTTCTCCAGTGTTGTGACGTGTTTCCCAGTGAAACGGAATATTGAACAGAGGGCAGGGTTTTACTCTAGCGCTCCTCCTTTCCATCTCTCGCTCATAGCAGACTAACGGTTTGAGGGGAGTGGTTAAGCGTTTCCCAACCCAAGTCCTCAAACCTACGTCATCAGGGAAGGTCCTCCAACGCAGAGGGGAGGGGCATTTTCAGATTTTGATTAAAGATTACGAAGCCAAAAAATTTTTTTGTGTGGATTGACTTGCATGGATGAATTGTTCACCACAAAACGATCAATTTAGGCAAATAAAGTAAGTATGGTCAATTTTGATTTCATGGGGACTTTAAAAAAAAAAGATGTGGTGAATAAAGAGAAACTTTTTTATTTATTCCCCTTAGTATAATTTAAGATGAAGTATACAAAGAAGTAAATACGACATGTCTATATAAACATCATTACATTGCATTGTAAGTCCCTGATGCATGAATTATTAAATCACAAAAGGAAAAATAATCATGTATCTCTTTACGTCAAAACAAGAATATAATCTCAGTCATCTTTTAAAAAATGTGTGTATTTTGAGGGGAATTACACATCTAAAGATAGAGCTTTTGTTAGCCTTTTTATACTTGTCATACAAAAAACACAAATAAAGAGGGCGTATAGAATGATGGGTATATAATTCCATATAGAATTATGGGTAAGAGTCAGAGGTTTTGGATGTAAAATCACACCCTGAATGCTTCAAAATGCCATTTGAACTTGAAGGTTTGTCCACCACAGGGTCAATCTCTAGCTGTGTCCCAAATGACGCACTATACACTATGTACTTATGCATTATGCACTCAACGGTGTAGTGTATGAACTTATAATGTATTTTGTCTTTCAACATCGGAGTCTGATAGCTCCTCCCCCTCCGCTACGTAATTAAAGCTGCGACAGTCGAGTGCATGAAGTGTCCAATGTTTAAAACACTTTGTTTTTTCGGTTAAATAAGTGCATGATCCACTTTTTCTTTTTAGAATAGTGCGAACAACTCACACTATTTATTCCACAAAATGAATGAATAGTGCACAAGTACTTGATTTGGGACGCACCTATAGACTAAACAGAAACAACACTTCATCCGGTTCACTCCTCGCTGGTCATCTTGAGGAGGTTCTGCTTGTCGATCTTGAAGAGCCTCCACCCTTCCTCCAGAGAGAGATCTGACGCCCCGCGCCGCTTGTAGAAGTCGATGGAGGGCTTGTTCCACTCCGCCACGATGAAGTGCATACTACTACACCGAGTCCTGACCGCCGTCTGCAGGAAACCATGATTGGGAACACTGATTTAGTACAAGATATACTGCCATGAGGAAGATTGGAGAGGCTGTATAATGTTAGACCATTAACCTGGGTATAATTATTGTAGACTTTGAGCTTTGGTACACTTGTGGAGAAGAATTACACTTAGTATACTTTTACGGAAAAAGAAAACTGAATGTAATGTCTTCAGACACAATTGCACGCTGAGTGCTTATGTTAGATAATCACATCTAACATAAAAGTTTGTAGTGTGTTATTTGATATTATTTCAACATCGTCATTACAAATGTGAAATTGCAAATTAGTTTATGTAGGTTTCAATCAAAATAACACTAAAGTACATTTTAGTGAAGTTATGTTAGATGTGATTAATCGCGATTAATCGATTTGACAACACTAGTTTAAATGTATATTTAATGCAATTAGTTGAACTTAAGTGCTTTTTTTGACCTACGTAAGCACATCTTAATATGCGATTTCATAATAATTATTTCTACTGTTTTTGAAATATTGTTAAAATGTAATGACTAACATTTATGGTAAACTAAAATATACTTTAATTTGATCGAAACTTGCATAAACTCATTTGCAATTTCACATTTGTAATGACGTAATGTAATGAAATAATATCAAATAACACACTACAGTTAAAATTATAGTTTTACTTTACATGTGCTTCAGTGTGTTAGTCAACACATCAAATCAAGTGCACTTCTTTTAAGCACAACAATAGATTATTAAAACGTAATGAATTAAAATGTACTTAAATGTAAAACTATTGCAAAGTGCACTTCTAAAAGGGTGTACTCTCTTTAAGTACACTTAAGTGGCCCTTTATTTCATTTAAATTATATTATCTTCAAGAACAATTAAAAAAATTACACTTGTAAGATTAGTGCACAATTAAGCGCACTTGTTTCGCAAGGATAACTATGTGCTCTAAGAACATTCAGGAACAGCTCATAGAAATAGATGCGGTTGATCTTTAGGTGTTATAAAGGAAATTACCTCACTCAGTTTCTTCAGGATTTCAGAACCGATCCCAAAGCCTAATTTGAGCAGAAGGAAAAGTGTGTTACATCTCATAAATCTGACAGTTTGATTTCACAAATGCATACGTTCACATTCATACCCCGATACTCCTTCATGACGTAGAAGTCCTCCAAGTAGAGCAGTTTTCCAATCCAGGGGTCATAGGTGAAATAATACATGGCAAAGCCAACGATCACATGACCTGGAAAAAAAGGTTCAATCACTCTATTGTTTGCAGCAAGAGAATGCATTTTGCAGCAACTTCAAAATCACAGATAAGACGGATTTTACACGGAGACGAGCGATTTCAGCGATTTGCTGAAATTAATTTCGGGTGGGATTATTGGCATCACAACCCTCACATACACCACAGTCACGTCATCCCAGGTGTCAATTTTTTGATTAATCTGTCATTTCACTTTTTCTTTCCACTTTTATTGTGTTGATTTGAACATTTATACCACACTGCAAAAAATCTTTTTCATTAGTATTTTTTGTTTATATATATATAAACAACAGCGTTTTGTGGGCCTGAAAACGCAAGTTTTTGAAACCGATACCGTTATTGTCACGGTTAAACTACAAAAGCGTAAATTTGTGCATGTGTATTAAGTGTTCAGTCTATAGGCGCGTAATGTTTCTTTACAAAGTGACTTCGCCATCTACTGGCCTGGCATGAATAATACAGCGCTTTTAGCCATTTTGCGGATCTGTGCGGATTCTAAGCGAAAAACACAAAGGAAAAGCTTTTCCATTTTAGGCCATCATTGTCGTGTAAACGTACCCTTAAATCAAGATAGATTTACTTGAGAAGCTAAATGTTATAACTTCTTGTTTTCTGAAAAATGTATCAAAATTTAGTACGTTTATGCTTAAATATTTCCCCGCCATTGACAGAATCTTCCGGCAATCCATGTTTTCCCTGTTATACGATAGGGGGCGCTATTACGCATCTTCTGAAAGAGTACTGAATGTTAATATCTTAAGCCATTTTGCTTCTCAAGTAAACAATCTTAATTTAAGAATGTTAAGATATTTATACCAGAAAAACAAGACAAAAATACTGATTAAGAAAATATATCTTTTTTGCAGTGCAGCAGAGAAGGGTTGGGAATCAAAACACGCTAGAAAGACTTTCATGACGTTCACAGATGTAGATGGAATATAGTTATAAAATAAAATATCATGGCAATTAGAATCGTTTCCCAAACATTTGTCCATTAGTTCCTCCTCGGAATTACTAAAAGATTCATTAATGGAATCGATCATTCCTTGCAATTCCCATCCCTAGTTGTGAGTATGGTAACAAATCCATATGATCCATCTGTAAGAAAGTTGTTAGTTTTGGGCATATTGTTGTGTGTGTAAGGCTGGTGACGTCCCAGCTGTTGTGGGCCTTACCTCTGGTTTATTGTATATGTTACACTATTGTAACCGATCTTTCAGTTACCTCCCCGCCCATCCATGTACACGCCACGGGCAATGTACATGGCGAAGCAAGAGACTGTAGCCTGAAGACAATAAATTACAGAGGGGGATTGGATAAGCGTTCTTGGCAAATGTCAAACAACTGAAATTCTCTGTGTTGAATGTTCAGATGCACAAAAAAGACACTTTACATTCCAGTGCTCATGTTACAGTGTTGCTTCAATTAATAGGCGAGTTCACCCAAACAAGAAACTCTGGCATTATTTACTCACCCTCATGTCATTCTAAACCAAATTTTACATGCAACTCTTTTCAACTTTTATGAACTATACATGTAGTATAATCCAAGTCAAACGGTAGAAATAGACCCAAATTTAAGTTATTGCACTACAAAAAATTATGTATTTTTGACTCGTTTTCCAGTTCAAATATCTAAACATTCTTAAATCAAGATGCATATGAGAAGCAAATTGACTTCTTTCTGAAAAAAATTAGCAAAATTAAGTGACAAGAACAAATATCTGCCAATAAGGTCAGAAAAAATAAACTTGTGTTCTATTTGAATTAGTTTATTGTTCTCACCCTATATTTTTTCTTGTTTTAAGCATAAACTCACTTCTTCAAGAAAAAAATAAGACTTAATTTCTTTAGTAATTTAAGAATGTTTAGATAATTAGTAGTTTTGCACTGGAATATTGAGTACGAAAATAATTTTTTTGGAGTGTGCATAATTATAATGTTCCTAAAATCTCATTTTTTGGGTGAACTAATACGCAACATGGGCACTGCAATGCAAAGTGTTACCAAACACTGTTTTGCGTCATTATGCACAGAAACCCATTTGGTAACCCGAGCGTCCGTGGGAGTTTAACACACTCCTGGTGTGCTCACTTCAACCTGATTTGGGGGGAGGGGAAACAAAAAAAGCAGAACAACACAACATATAGTGCATTGAAACTCAGAGTTGTTTACCGTCGGCGCTCTGGTGCTGTTTAGGCACTTCAGCCACTATACAGTGATAGAAGGGATGATCTCCGAAACCGTCCTCCAGGAGATCTACAGGAGCAAAACAGCAATTACAAGACCGTAACAGAAGCTGCAAACTCTGAAAGTTATTGCATTTACACTGCCGTTCAAAAGCTGGAATGATAAAAAGCTTTAAAAAGAAGTCTCTTCAGCTCACTTCTGAACAAAAATACAGTAAAAATGTGAAATACCATATTACATTCTTTACTGTATTTTCATTAAATAAATGCAGCCTTGGTGAGCAGAAGAGACATTTTCCAAAAACATTTAAAAAATCTTAATTATTCCAGACTTCTGACAGTCAGTGTACTTACCTTTTTCAGTGAGAATAACTTGATCTTCCATTTCCTCAAATTTTGCCAGTTCCTAATACAAAATATACATATTCAGGTTAAAAATTATGAAATTATGATTACTAACTAGTGCTGTCAAATCGATTAATCGTGATTAATCACATCTAACATAAAAGTTTATGTATATATACATATATATACACACATATATATATATATATATATATATATATATATATATATATATATATATATATATATATACACACACACACACACACATATTATATTTGCAAACTTTTGTTAGATGCGGTTAATCGCGATTAATCGATTTGCCAGCACTATTAACTATAGTACTGAAACTCTTCAGATCTCAACATCACATTTGAGCTCACAAACACATCTTTATCATCAGTATCTTGTATTAACACAGCATTAGTCGGGTTTAAAACTGAGTTTATCACCTTTATGAGTCGCAGTATGTCAGACACGTCGTTGGGCTCGGCTTTCCGTAATATAAAATTGGCCATTTTCTTCTTTTACTCTTTTTTCCTTTGCTCACTAGTCCTCTGTATGTGAAAAGAAGTAAGATTTGTTTCTTCATCCGCTTCTCAGAGGGTTACCCTCAGCTACAGGCAGGGACGGACTGGGGCTAAAAAACAGCCCTGGACTTTCTCCCAAATAGGCCCATCATCCGGCCATTCGCCCCTGTGCGACAGACACTAGCGAGGATGTCCTGATACTATATGCCACAATACTGTAGCCTATCAGACAGCAAGTAACATCTCAAAACCAATGATGATAATTGGGGTTGTGTTTATTAATGAAGCCTCAGCCTTCAAATAAAGACAAAAAATGTACAATGCCATAAAATACAAATAATGAAATGTCACTGCAGGCTACAGAAACCCCAAATTACACAAACTTGTAATTATAAAACATATAGCCTAGTTACTATATACCAGGGGTCTCCAACCTTTTTGTGTGCGAGGGCTACCTCAAGGGATAAAATATTCTAGAAGGGATTTTTATTTGTTATACTCAAATATTTATTATACATATAACATGGTGAAGCTTTTTTACTTTTCACCATCATATGAGAAATAATAAAATATCTTGATATTCTGGTTCAGACTTACAAGTGTTTAAAAAAAAAATTCCTGGAAAATTATGAAAATATTTATTGATTTTTTTGTTGATTTTCTATAAACCTATTGTATGTGTTATCAAAGTATAAATATAAATGAATAAATAAATAAATAAACTGCCATAACTTCTAAACAAAACATTACTGCATTACATTTAATACATTTATACATGACTATATTAATATAACAGCATTGTTTTACAGTTAATTCATAAGTTGTGGAGTGAAATGTCTTCTAACTGGTTTGTTTTCGGAACAATGTTTCGCCTGTTTTTTGCGTCAATATGTTGAGAATCAGCGCTGTTTCATCTGGCTTTTTACAAGCTTAAATCACATAGTCATTTGTGGGTTTATAATAGAGATAAGATAATTCTGCACTGAATTGAAATGCTTCTCAGTGGATCGCGCAGCTCTGTGTAATAATGTTCGCGTGATCGAGATCAGCTTTGGCCGCGATCGCTGTTTTTGGGCCGAGCTGATAATGCTCTGCGCTGCTCAGATCAAACAAGCTTTTTGAGTGTTTGCCATTTGATGTTTCTCATACGCAACGCAAATGACAGAGTATAATCAAAGAGAGTTGGGTAATTTTGTAAAGGCAAAAGTTCAACGAAACGTTTAGTTGAAAAGGTCGCAAAATGATAGGCTACCATTTATTCGAAGTCTGGAACCCCGACAGCAAGTTGGGGCTATTTATAGAGTGTGTTTAGTGGGCAACTCATATGCACCACGTTGGAGACCACTGCTATACCTTAACTTAACTATTCAAATATAATGTAAGCAAATTTAAAAGTGCAGCCTTATAAAACTAACTTTCTGTCGGTGGCTGTAGGCCGACTCTTCTTCCTCAGTTGTTGTTTTTTACACGTATCATAAGTGATCGTATTAGTGCCCCTGCTGTTGGCTGTTCATATTGCTTTATTAGACTTTTTTTTTTGTGCCGACGGCCCTCGGTTGGACGGCCGTTCTGGACTTTTCCAGAATGCACAGATTGTCAGTCCGTCCCTGGCTACAGGTCAGAGATCGTCTCTCTCTCGCTTGGAAAGGCATCCAGAGGCTGTTCTGGTGATGTTTCAGTTGTGCTCACAGTCGGGACGGTTCCTCCTTTTATTGATGCTCAAAGGGGGCGGAAACTTTCAGGCCACTCCCAGTGTAACATAAACGGGTTCTTCCTGAAAACTGGGGCTTGTTTGTTCACTCAAAGCAACATGGGTTAATGTTTACAAGTCTGGAAAGATAATCTCCAGTTTATGAACATGCAATCAATATATTTATACAGGTCATGTAATACATAACAATCCTGGTTAACCTAATAAAGTGTACCAATTAATTTGTTTGTGCAATCTAAAAAATTGCACTAATTTAATTTAATTACAATTGCACATACAGCCAGACATTTCATATTTGACAATTATATTATTTATTGCAGATAGGCCTATATGTAAAAATGAATTGTCAAGCCATATCTAGAGAGCAGACTGGTCAGTATATCCATAATAATACACTAATAATGTCAGAAAAATAAAATGTGCATTAAAATAAACACTTATTTTACATAATATTTACTTAAAATCAGCAATAAATAATTAACACTTTTGCTAATCAACAAGTGGATAGTCAGATCACAAAGTCAAATATCAGTCAATAAAAGTAATACAAATTAAATTCAAAACCTATAAAGTCAGTGCATAATTTATTTTTATTTTTTTCAAAAATTCACAAAACAAAATAGGTTTAAACATCATGATTTATATTTATAACCAAAAGCACATCATGAATATAAATGATGGTTGAGGGAAATCTGCAAAAGCTTATAAAAACCCACTTATATCCTATTAAAAACACTATAAATAGATCAGTGTGCGTTAAGTCAGGTTTGCACATGATTTTATATATGCAAAGTTTTAATAAATCAGGGTTTTAATAAATTTAATGTGCATGAGGAGGTTGGTGGAGTGTTTTGCCGTGAGTTTGTCTTTGTATTTTGCCATGATTTGCTCTTGTGTGTTTTCAACACAACCCGACTGACAGTTGGTTTGCTACAGAAAAACATTTCTCTGTTTTTTCTTTTTTATTATTAACATCATCTTCAGTCACAGTTCATGCTGATTATCAGGAAGTGTTTCTGGAGAATTCTTTCTGATACGCTTTACGCAAAAAGATCTTAAAAATAAACGGGTGTGACGACGGAAAAATGTTTGCACATGCAACTGGATGACATATTAATGCATTTAACGACTAATATTACAGCAGAATTTCCTGCACTGAGTAACTTCATATGCTGATTCTTCCATTGTTCCTGACACATGACACTGCCAGTATTTTTCGTGGAAAACTTTTCGCATTACACCTTTGACCCAAACATGTGATTGACCTTTGCTGCATAAACCAAAACACAGTCTGAAGTAAAATCAGGTCTGGGAGCAATTCTCCACAGCCATCGTATTACAAAGAAACTGCTCTATTTGTTCTGGCTATTTTGACATTCATAATGGAGTATTATCATATATATAAATTGTGCTGCAAAAACAAAAGACTATTTGGATACAAATTCAGCAGTACGTCTCGTCCATGAATGCAAGAGGGTCTGAAATGCCATTCAAACACTGCAAGACACCAGCTATAGTTTATTTCCCCTACATTATAAGCATTAGAGGGTTCCTGCATGAATATCCATGACTTAAATAGTCATTTGTGCTTAATGGAGGAAGTTTTTTAAACACTTTATAACTTTAAATATTCAATTTACTGCACAAAATGTGTTCACTACAATGTCTACTCGATCACACCGGAAAAAATTATATACATTATAGAAATATCCATGACTTTTATGACTTTTGATTTTATCTGATTGGCCTTTGCAACTTCCTGAAAATTCCAGATTTTCTGACCATGGAAACCCAAATATATACATCACAGATAATAATAAAATAATAATCTATTCTAAAGCACAAGTTCAGTTCTATTAAAGAGTTCATAATACTGAAATTGCAGCAAAACTGCATGCGCTTAACGTAAAGATTTAACATAACTTTATTGTCTGGCAGTTATGTTTGCACTTTAGCCTTAGCATCTGTCTGGGACGGGGTCAATGACAGCCTTATCTAGTCTTTAACAGTGTGACATTACTGCGCATGCGCATGTTTCACTAATAGAGGCCTTTCCTTAAAGGGGTCATAACATGAGAAATCAAACTGGCCTTGATCTTGTGAGAGTAAGAGGTATTTATACCATTAAAACATCCTGCAAGATTCATAGCTTAAAACGTCCTCCATAAACAAGGCATTTGTTTAATCAAGCTCCAAAAACGGCTTGTTTGGATATTGCAGGATCTATGATGTCACACAGGTAGGCCTACATTTATTTGCATATGACATCGGCGAATAGTTTGTTTGCGCCTCTGTTTTATATGGATAATGTTTCACTCCTGGAATAGTGAGTGGCATTTGTAATGTTTCTTCTGCAATGAGCCAATCATAACAGTGGCGATTACTAAAGCCCTATTCGGACGGGAGGGACTAGTTAACATGGAGAGGTGGGGTAAAGTAATCTCTGTGATTTTAGTCCCGTCTGAATGTGCATCTCAGTGATCATCACGACCAATGTCAGTAAAGATTATACGGCGACTTTTACCTTCAGTAAAAAGGTCCGGAAAAATGACCTTAGGTAATACTAATCCTGTGCGAGTAGACCCGCTGTAAATATGTAGCCTACGTAAATATTTCTTAATTTCCTGTTTAAAAGTAGTTTTCCGCGGTTTTTCTTAGTATGGAGACGCTTGAAAAAGCATCAGTTGCGTTCTAGATGCTGGGACGAGTCTGTGGCAAAACTCAAGTGTTTCACACACACCATTCAGATCAGAGAGAAGATCGACAGCACTTGTTAGAGGCACGAAACTTCTTTCAGCGTCAGATAAGTGCCTTTTACCAACATGATCCAATATGAAGTTAATTAATACATCGTTCGGCCGGACATAACTGTTTTATACACTCACCTAAAGGATTATTTATTAGGAACACCTGTTCAATTTCTCATTAATGCAATTATCTAATCAACCAATCACATGGCAGTTGCTTCAATGCATTTAGGGGTGTGGTCCTGGTCAAGACAATCTCCTGAACTCCAAACTGAATGTCAGAATGGGAAAGAAAGGTGATTTAAGCAATTTTGAGCGTGGCATGGTTGTTGGTGCCAGACGGGCCGGTCTGAGTATTTCACAATCTGCTCAGTTACTGGGATTTTCACGCACAACCATTTCTAGGGTTTACAAAGAATGGTGTGAAAAGGGAAAAACATCCAGTATGCGGCAGCCCTGTGGGCGAAAATGCCTTGTTGATGCTAGAGGTCAGAGGAGAATGGGCCGACTGATTCAAACTGATAGAAGAGCAACTTTGACTGAAATAACCACTCGTTACAACCGAGGTATGCAGCAAAGCATTTGTGAAGCCACAACACGCACAACCTTGAGGCGGATGGGCTACAACAGCAGAAGACCCCACCGGGTACCACTCATCTCCACTACAATTAGGAAAAAGAGGCTACAATTTGCACAAGCTCACCAAAATTGGACAGTTGAAGACTGGAAAAATGTTGCCTGGTCTGATGAGTCTCGATTTCTGTTGAGACATTCAGATGGTAGAGTCAGAATTTGGCGTAAACAGAATGAGAACATGGATCCATCATGCCTTGTTACCACTGTGCAGGCTGGTGGTGGTGGTGTAATGGTGTGGGGGATGTTTTCTTGGCACACTTTAGGCCCCTTAGTGCCAATTGGGCATCGTTTAAATGCCACGGCCTACCTGAGCATTGTTTCTGACCATGTCCATCCCTTTATGACCACCATGTACCCATCCTCTGATGGCTACTTCCAGCAGGATAATGCACCATGTCACAAAGCTCGAATCATTTCAAATTGGTTTCTTGAACATGACAATGAGTTCACTGTACTAAAATGGCCCCCACAGTCACCAGATCTCAACCCAATAGAGCATCTTTGGGATGTGGTGGAACGGGAGCTTCGTGCCCTGGATGTGCATCCCACAAATCTCCATCAACTGCAAGATGCTATCCTATCAATATGGGCCAACATTTCTAAAGAATGCTTTCAGCACCTTGTTCAATGCCACGTAGAATTAAGGCAGTTCTGAAGGCGAAAGGGGGTCAAACACAGTATTTGTATGGTGTTCCCAATAATCCTTTAGGTGAGTGTATATAAATATAGGTTAGGCTATATGTGTTATATGTGCTATATGCGCACGTGATATCAGGAAGCAACGTAATATCCTATTTTTTACAGTCTATGCGTAATATGCACATAACGACAGCCACACCCCTCCCACATCTGCAAGTTTTACTGAGATCTCTTACCCCGTGCGAATTGGCCATTAATGACATTAGGCTACTCCATCAACCCTTGTAAAGTTAATCCCGTCCGAATAGGGTTTAAGAAGTCTTAAAGGAGCCGTGCCCAAACTCGTTTTCAGCCACCGCCAAAACATGTTTTATTCTAACTTCATTTTGCATTTTTGTCAGAGACCGAGTCTGGATGGGATTCGGAACGATGATCAACGCACAGATTGAGTAGATCGAGTCCATCAACACCCCCAAAGCTTCACTGTCCTGTTGCTCGACATTTCATTCAGTTTTGATAATCGCAAAATTTTACATTATGCATCTGTTTGCATATGATATCGCTTGATTCTGCTTCTTCTTCACCTGTGTTTTTCAGAAGATGTGTAATAGCACACCCTGTCTAACAGTGAAAACAGGCTAAGCCATAAAATTCCGTCAAGGGCGGAGAAAGAGTTAAAAACTGATCATTTCAAACTGAGGGTCAGAAAGAAGGTTGAAGAAAAAAATATCTGCATGCATATATATACATATGCAATATTATACAATTACTACATTATAAGTGAACCTCAAGGAACATATATAAAATAATACAAAAATCCATGTCATGACCTCTTAAAAAATAATCAAATGTTTCCTATTCAGAGTCATTTAGCTCTAATAATTCAGTCTGTATTACAATTACAGCAGCAGCAAAGCATCACTGTTGATTTACTTTCATTTCAGAAAAACTAATGACAGGATTGATGGTTGTGTGCTTCAAAAACTGCACCATATCCCCCTCTAGTGTCAGACACATCGATCAATACATGCGTTTCTATCAGGGCTCCCACACCTTTGACCAGAGAGAGTTTCCACGGCTAACGATTTAAAACAACATTTTATTTATTTATTTGCATTTCAGACACTAACCTGTGGAGTGAATGGATTTAAACCATTATACAAAGCAGCATTTTTTTTTTATCATTATTTCACTATTATAGTTTTTAGTAGTAGTTTGAGTTAGTTTTTATATATCATTTTAAATTTTAGTTAGGTTTTAGTAATTTTGTTGAGTTTTTGTCATTTTGTTTTATTTTAAATACTCAGATATTTTAGTACATCAAGTTAAACTGAATGAAAAATGCTTCCTTGGCAATTAGCTGTATATATATATATATTTTTTTTTTCCTTCCAAGTAGCACACTTTATGGTTTTATTTTTAGTTAATTATAATAACCCTAATACAAATATCTCAGATAACACAAAATTCAAAAGGTTCATTAGTTAACGAACTAATAATACTTCTTTTGGCATTTATTAATCTTAGTTCATGTTAATCTTACCATTTGCTAATATTTTCAAGATCCAAAATTGTATCTGTTAACATTAGTTAATGCACATGAACATTAACATTTATTAACCAACATTAACAAAGTTTTATGTTAGTTAATGTATTAAATAATGTCAACAAATGAGACCCTTTTGTGAAGTTTTACCTAAAAACTGTCTTTGAAAGCGGTAGAATTTTCTCAATTGAAATTGAATTTCTACTGTTTATGGCTAATATTCCATTCATTTCTATGACATGAGAAACCAGTTATTTTCCAGGCATATGAACATTCAGACACATATTGCAAAAGACAGAACACACTACATGTTTATCAAAACTCTCCTTTTATTCTGCACTTTGGAAACCTCCAGTGAAACATTAACCTCATTTGAGTTTATCAAAGTACTTGAGTTTGCCAGCGGGGTCTGGGATGATCTGTGTGGAGAGAGACACAGAGACACTGTATATATTTGCAGAGAAACACACATACAGTACACAAGCTCACACACACACACACACTGAAATCGAGGTCAAATCTTACCGTATCACTGCCAGGCTTCCATCCAGCCGGACACACTGATATCAGACACACAGAGAGTCAGAAACACCACAAACAAAACTCTTACATTTATGTCAGTGCATGCTCTTATACTTATTCAAGTATGACATAAGCTATTTATATTACAATGTTTTAAAGCCATGCCAGCTTCCCTGGATATTTTAATGGCGAGTATTAAGTAAAAAAAACTATAAAAGAACAACAAAAAATTTGCTTTAGATAAAAACTCTCAAATGGATTTACGGTTGACTTGATAAAATTATTCTGTCAAGAGAATTTAAACCATATCAATTAAATAAAATATGATTTAGAGATAATGGACTTCGGCATGAGAAAATAGTGCTGGATCTTCATTTCAACATTTTGGCATATCATCATATACAATTTTTCATGGAAAAGTAATTTAAAATGTAAAAAAATAAAATAATTTTAAACACTTTATTTAATCATGTAAATATATTTTTTTTAATTAAAAAAAACTGATTTCTCTGGTTAAGCGTTTACTTTAATTCTGAATTAAATCTCTCAAATCACCCATTTCTGAGCTGAATTTACATTTTTTTGGTCATTGCCTTCCATAGCACAATTACTAGAAATAAATATGAAGATACTCCAGATGTTATTTAATATTATAATAATTATTTAATATATAATAATAATAATAATAATTCACCTCATCTGATCACACTCCTGAACCAGTTTTATTTTAGTATTACTTATCTATTGTTATAGTATTTATTCATATTTTGAATTTGCTTTTATTCTTATATTTCTAGTCGAGATTTTAATTTTAATTTTAGTTATTTTGTTGTGTTTTAGTCATTTTTGTTTCTATTATTATATTTAAATAGTTCTATACGTCTATAATTTATTTATTTTTAGTAATTTCAGTGCTATTTAAACTTATTTAATTGCCACAGCAACATTTCTAATCTAAGTTTTACAAGTTTTTCATCTAATATTTGTATTTCATTACATTTAAGCTGTATTTCAATAATTGAAAACTACTGTATTTTTAATGGTTTGTTAACAATAACAACTCTTGTAAAGCAATATGAAAACCCATTTTCTACCGTTTTGAAGTTAAAACAATCCATCTCAAACTCTGTATTTGCATTATAATATTGTAAGGATTGAAAGAGATTAAACATTGATTATCACAGTTATAATCTATCATTCAGATTAAAACTGATTAAAGTCTAAAACAATATGTCTCTCAGATAAAACTAGGGGTTTAAAAAGAAGGCAGTGGCAGATGTGAAAGTGTGAGTAAATGCCGTACCTTCTCCGTGTTTGTCCGTGTACTGGAAGGCCTGCACCAGTCTGAGGGTCTCGTCCACCGAGCGGCCCACTGGGAGATCGTTCATGGTGATCTGCCTGAGGACACCTTTATCATCGATGATGAACAGACCTCTAGAAGACAGCAGGGAATAAAAACATATCGCAATACATGCTTTAAAACAGTTCTGATTTTTTTCACTGAACATCTATGATTTTTAGGGGTGTAAATATACCGTCATGTCATGATTCGATATATATCACGATACTGAACTCTCTTTTTGAAAAAAATCTATGTTTTTCTTTACATGTGAGAGGTGGTATTAACATTAAGTGACATGACATCTGACACACAGAAGCCAATGGCACGTCACTATGCTTATTGGCACACCCGGTCTTTATTGGCATGTGTCAGTGGATAGTGACGTTATCGCTATCTGTATAGATATGTAGTCACTGATATTATCGTGACACACTGACACTGACTGACACCGAGTCGAGGAACATGTCGCCCTGTGTTGTGACACCTCCAGTAGTGACTGATTGATTAATCAAGCAGCTTTACTGACATAATTGAGACACAAAATCCTATATAAATAGCCTAATTTTGTGATATTTTAAATATCAATTAAACGGCATTAAAGTCAGTAATATTTTTCAAATGTGTTATTTGTGTCTGTATTTGATTGGCATGTGCCACTGAATGTTTTGTGATACCAGTGCTACTTTATGTTTTTGCACTTGTACAATAAAGAAGATTGCTAGTAGCTCAGTATGTAATCCTTTTCAGATACGTAGCCTAACAAATTATTTTAATAATTGATTTTTTTTTTTAACACTTTTTGTAAGGACTTGATATATTAAACAGGGTTCCCACACCTTGGTTAACTTCAAATTCAAGAACCTTTCAAGGACTTTCCAGGTCCAATACCCTCAACTTCAAGGATTTAATGTGGGAAACATTTGTGGTGTTCAATAACAAACGTTGAGGGACCATCGTAGTAGTCATGGCAACGTACAACACAAAGTACCTCACGCGGGAAACACTTAACGTAACGCGTAAAGGCGTGTAACTAACGTAAATCAAGCAAGCTAGTGTGCATAGGCCACGAAGTGTTGGCGAAATAACACTTTCATCCGACCGGAGGGAATATATTAATTTTTTTTCAGAAAACTTCTTGCACAAAATAAATGCAAGCACTGTCAAGGGCCTGTATCTATGTGTGTTTATTTAACAAAACTTTCCAAGGCCTTGAAAATTATTTTTTCAGATTTCAAGGACCCGTGGGAACGCTGATGAAAGCCACAGATGCGAATCTTGTGCTGGCCAGTGTTACACTCACTCATACGGACACCTACTGGCGTGCGTCCGTGCAGCATCACGCAAAAATAAAGGTTTACAGTAACGGACGCGACTGTTAATGCATTATTCATAGTGACCCATGAGAGATTTATTTTGTGTCTTTCCTAGAATGGGCAGTTTGTGACTTTGCAAGATAAACAATTACTGAATGTTTTGTAATACCAGGGGCCGGTTTCACAAAGATAGACTTTGACTATGGCTTAGATATAGTAGATAGTCAGACTTCAGATAGACATCTAAATCAGACCGTTGATCAGACCGTTGCACAAAGCACTTAAGACTCTGACTATCTTAAGTAGGACTACACTGCAATGCATTCTGGGTAAAATAAGACACTTTTCAAAACAAAAAACATGGCGGATCGAGTAAGCGGCGCATTCAACCGCTCAGTGCAGTTTACCCCAGCGGAAAATATGTGTTTGTTGGAGGAGTATAAATGACGGCGTATGTTTTTATGTTTCCACTGTTCGATCGCGCCCGTGCCTCTCTCTCTCTCTGACACACACACACACTTCAGCATTGCAATCTTGACATCGCAGCCTGTTGCAGCATTCACACCAAACGCGAATAGAGCGTCAAATTCGCGTCTAGTTCGACGCTTGAACATTTTGAATCCATTCGCGCGTCCAAGGCGAATAGGACGCGCGTATAAAGCGAGCGTTTGAAGCGAAATAGAAAATAGCGAAATATTCAGAGCTATGACTCCACTATGACTCTACTACCCCCAGTTGCGTGAGCGGTGTATTGCATTTCACGCATCGCCCGTGCCGTGACGCTTGCGTCCACTGCTCAGACTATGAAAGGGAGCGCGTCGATCGTTGCTCGCGTTGACTATGTAACGGCCCTAACAGTTACAAGGACATTTTACTTGGGAATGTAATAACTGGAAGAAATGTTTAAATTATGAGCCATTTTCCCTTTTCTTTTGGCAGTTTGTAACTGATTGTTACTGCTGGTTGCCAAGGTAACAGAGTCTTAGGCCTAAGTTAGCCTGGGGATAAGGTGTCTATTTTTTTTGGTCTAAATTAAGTCAGTCTTTATTTTTGTGAAACAGTCTAACTTGCATTAAACTAGTCTATGAGCAAATTTTAGACTTGTCTAACACTATAGACCGGTCTAAAATAGCTTTGTGAAACCGGCCCCTGTACTACTTTATATTTATTTAAATATGAAGTAGCACTGGTATTACAAAACATTCAGTGGCACATGCCAATCAAATACAGACACAAATAACACATTTGAAAAATATTACTGACTTTAATGCGTTTAATTGATATTTTAAATATCACAAAATTAGGCTATTAAATAGGATTTTGTGTCACACTTACGTCAGTAAAGCTGCTCGATTAATCTGTCAGTCACTGACAATGGTGACAGTATAACATCCGACTGTGACGTCACTAGCTGCGTTTCCATTACCCTTCAAATTGCGCAAATTGAAATTGAAAATTGAAAATACGTCCAATGGAAACACGTCAATTTCGCAAAAACTCCCATTTATCGCAAAAAAGTTTTAACGCTCACATGAGGAGGTTTTTCAGGCAATTCGAAAAATAAATATTTCGCAAAACTGCACTGGAAACAGCTTTTGTGCATTTACAGGTCACCTGACGTAGATGACGCGGTGTGTTTGGACAGAATACGAGACAGAGTTCTTTATTAAATTCATAAAAGACAAAATAATTACAGGAATACTGGATTCTAAACCTCAAATAAATGCCACAATCAAGACCTTGAAGCAGAAATGAGGGAGAAACACCCAGAAACTCCTCACATGTGCCGCTCACAAGTATAATAAGGGTCGTTCCTTACCATTAATGCTTGGAAAACACACATACATCTCCTTCAATTAATAATAATGGCCAGTGCAATGGCCATTATTATTAAAAAAATATAAGTTTTAGTCGCATAGCATCGGTTAATGGAAACGCCATCATTTCGCAATAGTTTTTTGTCGACATTTAGAAGAAAGAAAAAAAAATAGCAAAAGTTTTGCGCAAATCTGTAATGGAAATGCACCTACTGTTAATTGGATAATTGAAGGGTGGAGAGTATAAATGCATTGATTTACCCAACGTTACTTCCTCTGGTGGAACGTAGTTCTCCAGAGAAGTCGTTTGCTTCAATTTGTTCTATTTTAGTTCGTCTATTATTCACCAACATTTCTTACCCCATTGGACTATTATTTTCTCTTGTTTATTTAAATCCCTAGACATTGTGTTATATTTCTGTAACAGATCATTTTTGTTCCAAATAAAAAAGCTTGCAATGCAAACCGTTTGTTTGTACGTGTAAACCTGTTTATGTTGCGGTCGGAAACGAGCTGGCCGTGACACTATCCACTGACACATGCCAATGAAGACCGGATGTGCCAATAATCAGTGCAGGTGCAATCACAGGTGCGTCAGATGTCATGTCACTTAATGTTAATGTTATGCTACTGGCCTAATTAATTACAATATGTTAAAGGGGACATATCATGCCAAATGCACTTTTTTAGCCCTTAAATGCATTTTGTTGTGTTTTGGAGTGTTTAGAAGTACAGAAAATATGAAATTATTCTCTTCAGGTGCTTCGTTGATATCTTTATATTCTGTTTTGGTCATATTTTTCAACCTGTTCCGATTTTTCTGTTCACTATGACGTTTTTTGAACTATTACGTCACAGTATTTGCAGCGGAACTGCCAAATAAGGACATTGACTTCCGGCCCAACACTTCGAGCAATCCGCCATTTTTATTTCTCGCTGCAATTTTGTAGTCCAAGCTAAAGGATGCAGAAGTTACGAGAGGGTAAGTTAAAATGTTCGGTTGTTGGATGTAGTAACCCACACGCTTCATTACACCGTCTAATGTAGATGAACTGTCGCGCGTGACAGGGCGCATGTTTAACTGAAAGAACGAGCAGAGAGAGAGACCCGGTCGCGCGCGCGCTCACTCTCTCTCTTCAGAGCCAGGCGAAAGTGTAAACAAGACTTCACCGTCTCCAAACTAGACGCTGTCTTGCTCTCTCTCCCTCGCACATATTAATCAAAATAAATCGACACGGTGGTAAAAGGTCGGAAGACCAAAGTTTCATGTGTAAATACAGTAACACACCATTGCGATACATCCATATGAAGACGTTGTTCTGCAGGTTCGTTGTCTTCATTTTCATCTCGCTCCTGCTCCGACTCTGGCTCGAACATGTAAGGCTGGCTGGACAAGTCTTCCGTTGTTGACATTTTGTTAATAACGTGTGAATAAAAAGTTTCTGTGCCGCTAGATAATCGTATCTCTGCTATCAGACTACAAAAATGGCCGAACGGGGTGGAGTTGAACCGAGTGTGGGCGGGGTATGAAGTGTCTCAATTGTATTTAAAGAGACCAAACGAGTTGCTCTCAGACGCACATCAGAAAAGGGGTAGAAAAGGGCCTGTGGAGCTATAATAATGAGGAATTCAGACCCAAGCATTGCAGTTCCGCTTTATATAGACTACAAATGTATGATTTATATGTAAAAAGGAACAATTTAAAAGCATGATATGTCTCCTTTAAACTCCGCAGCCCGCTTGATCACTCACACAAGAAAGAATGAGCACATCACCTTCATTGGCTTATAAGCTTCAAAGGTACTAATCCTCACTTACACAGCTCTCCATAGCCTTGGTCCTACACACTTATCTGACTTCCCTCAGCCTTACGCTCTCCTAGTGTGGGATTGTTCGTCACCCCTGAGTTTAGTCTGGTGAATATGAGAGCAAGGTCTTTCAGTGTTGTGGCTCCCAGGTTGTGAAATGCTCTTCCTCAAAACATCCGTCAAGCATCCACCCTTTTCTCCTTCAAAAACACATTTTTTTCTCTGAATATTACTCTCCAGCTCTCAGTCTGTAAATTGTACCTGGTTATGGATGTGTTACTCGTTTGAATCCCTCTTTGTTTGTATCTTTAAAGGGTTAGTTCACCCAAAAATTAAAATGCTGTCAGTAACAGCTCTCAGATTTAATCAGAAATATCTTAATTTGCGTTCCGAAGATGAACGAAGGTCTTACGGGGTTGAACAACATGACGGAGAGTAATTACTGACAGAATCTTCATTTTTGGGTGAACTATCCCTTTAACCTAACTTTGTAAGCGACTTCTGTATATTAATTTTTGCCCATGGGATGTGTATTGTGCTTTGATGTTTATTTGGTTCTGTTCCTTAACCTATCTTTGAAAAGCGACCTTGGGTGTTGGAAAGGCACTATATAAATACAAATTATTATTATTATTATTATTGTTATTAGTACCTGAGTGTGTGTCCCTGATCCTCAAGAAAGACTCCATAGTCCTTGGATATCTGGTGGCTGAGGTCAGAAAGGAGAGGGATTTTCATTGGTCCGAGACCTCCTTGCTTCCTGGGTGTGTTGATCCTGAAAAAGAAAAGAAAATGCTGCAATGAGTCCTCACTTATATAACATTTCATATACACTATTCTATCATCTTAAAGGGATAGTTCACCCAAAAATGAAAATTAGCCCATGATTTACCTTTATTAACCCCCTGAGCCGTTTGGGACACTTTTATGATGGATATGATGCACTTGTATGGACTTCAAAAAAATAGTGCCTATTCACTCCCATTATAAAGCTTGGAAGAGCCAGGACATTTTTTTTTATATAACTCCGATTGTATTCGTCTGAAAGAAGAATGTCATATACACCTAGGATGGCTTCAGGGTGAGTAAATCATGGAATTTTCATTTTTGGGACCCAGAGTGTGTGTGTGTGTGTGTCCTAACCAGGCCAGGTGAGTAAACTGCGAGTCCACCGAACAAGCGACCACCTCTGCGTTGATGTCCTGAAACTCGTGCACGCGATCACTGAAGGCGATGATCTCAGTAGGACACACAAACGTGCTGTGGATCAATAATACAACAGTGTCTGTGTGATCAGATTCATGAGAAATCCACCAGGCAAAGAGTCTGGATTGGAGTAATTATATTTTTGAAAGTTTCTTCTGATCACCAAGGCTGCATTTATTTAGTCAAAAATACAGTAAAACAGTTATATTGCAAAACATTATTACGCTTTCAAATCGGTGTGTATATGTTACCGGCAAAGTGTGAAATCCTGGTATTGTATAGAATGCCTGATGGTTTTTTGGCAAAATACATTACCTAATTCTATACATTACCGGATTACACACTTTGCCGGTAACATATATATTGTAAAATGTAATTTATATCCTGTGATCAAAGCTGAATTTTCAGCATCATTACTCCAGTCTTCAGTGTCACATGATCCTTCAGAAATCATTCTAATATGATGATTTACTGCTCCAAAAAAATGATTTGATTATTATCAATGTTGGACAGTTTTGGCTGGAAAACAGTTTTGTGGAAACCGTGATACAACACCATTTAAAAGTTTAGGGGGTAAGAAGGTTTAAAAAAAAAAAAAAAAGATTAATCAATGCTTTTATTCAGCAAGAATGCATTAAATTGACCAAAAGTCACAAAGACATGTGCGCATTTACAATATTGCAAAAGATTTCTAGTTTAAATTAAATGCTGTTCTTTTCAAAGAATCCCGAAAGAAAATGAATTTTGTTTTCCACAAAATTATTAGGCATCAAATCATCATATATTAGAATGATTTCTGAAGGATCATGTGACACTGAAGACTGGAGTAATGATGCTGAAAATTCAGCTTTGATCACAGGAATAAATTACATTTTAACAGATATTCACATAGAAAATAGTCATTTTAAATTGTACTAATATTTCACAAAATTACAGTTTTAATTGAAATTTTGATCAATAAATGCAGCCTTGGTGAGCAGCAGAGACTTATTTTAAATGTTTTTTAATGATTCCCAGTTTTTGACAGGTAGTGTAAATGATGTAGGCAAAGCATGCTCACAAGTCCAGAGGGTAGAAGAAGAAAACCAGGTATTTTCCTTTGTAATCTGACAGTTTCAGCTCCTTAAACTCTCCATTGATCACAGCTGTTCCTTCCCAGTGCGGAGCTGGTTTTGAAACTAGAAGAGAAACACAGAAAGTTTAGTACATTATTAATGCAGATCTTTCAGCTTGTGTATATGCATGTATGAACGACTGTCTCTTTAAGAGCTTCAACAGTCTTCTTAATGCATGCTGAAAAAATAGTCTTGGATCCAAGTCTTAAACCATGACGTGTCCTTAAAAGATTGATCAAAAAACACAAACCGAGTTAGAAAGACCCGATCTGCACAAACAAAAAGCGCACATATTAATAACTCAAACGCTGATGTGAACTTTCATGCAGACATAATATTGAATTTATGCAACTTTCATTCTCTCAAAATAAGTTATATAGCAATCAAATAGACGTTCATTTGAAATCACTCCATATATTTATCAAAGAGAAAATGCTAACAGGCTAATAAGTAAATATTGACAGCTGTTAGAGATGCATGCAAAATAACATTGGTTTACAATTAACGTTAATAGATTAAGAAAAATCCGTAAGCTCAATTTTTTCATTTAAACTTATACATTGAGAATGCATGTGCTTTTAAAATGCATAAATACGCTAAACACACTTTTGGCTTTGCTCAGGTGCAAGGAATGATCAGAGACGGGAGCGCGGAAAGCCTCTCCGGGATAAACGTGTCCACCGGCATAATTATAACACTCCTGCTCCTTCCTCCCGTTTGCACCGTCACACACAACCGATTCAGTGATTAATAGTAGTGTGCACGCCACGCCGAGCCATTCTCTGGGTGTTTTAAAGTAGTGACGGACATCCATTGCTACGTCTTGCAGGAAGCACGTCTCTCTCAGTTTGATTATTATTCCTCTATTGTCCCTGATCTGTATGATAAACGGATCGACTGCATCCGCATTCTATTGAGCGGGTCTCACGTGATGAATATGATGTAGAGATCTGGAGGTTTCCGCTCCAGCGCGCCATTTTCATTAGAATCCACCACTCTGGAATCCATCAGTCATGCACAAATTAAGAATTATTTAATTATTTAATTTAAAAACAGTTTTAATTAGTTTTATCGAACTGAAAAATTAACATGAATTTGAAAATGTCTTAGTATCTGGTTTGTCTATGCTTTAATAAAGATCGATTTCACAAATTTAGTGCTTTTTTGAATATTTATTTTTAATTTGATAGCATAACTTGCATTTTTTTTTACTCTGATTAGTGTTTATAAGATTTTACAAAAAAATTATATTTGTGTGTACTCAAAATTCACTACATATAGTACATTTTGAATTTAGTTTTTACATTATCTGTTGACTTGGTAGATTTTTTTAAAACTGACCAATTTTGCTAATAAATATAAATTTTCGTTAATAATTTAAAGTTGAATTTCCTTGTAAAAAAAAATTTTTTTAAAGAAAAAAGTTTCTATTTTAGCTAAAACTATATTTACGTAAAATGATTAGTTTTGTTTTTCTTTATAAGAAATGCGCATTTCCAACTGCGGTCATCCAGTCACACGGTGGCGCTGTAGTTCCGGTATATGTTCGTCACTTCCGCTGCTGTAGTTCAGGACGGTCGTGCGCTGGCGGGAGTTCAGCAGATTAAAACCTTTTAAACCTAGTTATTGGTTAGTATTGGACATACAACTATTATTGTATGTCTTACCACTGATTTTTAACATTGACTAAAAGTTAAACGTCACATTTGTCCAAGTTTGTCTGAACGTGTCCCTCTTTGTTGCGGTTAGCGACTTTTTCCTTACGTAACTCGACGGAGCCGGTATGAATACGTGCCATTTGTTCTTAATCTGTGATTATTCTGTGTATAATCGCGTTACATGTTCTTTGGGTATCTAACATATTCGATAATTTACTATACACTGGTTTTTCTGGTTAAGTTGATGGTTGGTTTACCGGGTCACGAGCTGGACGCGCGCGCGCATGGCGCTGGCTATTGTGTGCGTAGTCTGTATTACTGATATGACTTGTGTATTCATAGTTATATTATTCATTTCATATACGGTGCTCTCTGTATCTGCACATAAGCTATTACACACACAAAAAGTATGTGTCAAGTCAGTGTTTTAAAACGATAGTTCACAAAAATGAAATTCTGTCATTTCCTCTTCCTCAAGTCCCAAACCTGTATGAGTTTCTTCTCCTGAACACAAAATATATTTGAAAGAATATGCTTAACTAAACAGTTGGTGGACCCCTTAACTTGAATAGTTTTGGGGGGAAAATACTATGTTAGTAAATTCTGACATTTCTCAAAAATCATCTTTCGTGTTCAGCAGAAGAAAGAAATTCATGTAGGTTTGGAACAACTTTAGGGTGAGTAAATGATAACAGAATTAGACATTTTGCTTGAACTGTCCCTTTATGAGAAATGTAGGATTTGTAATTTTGATGCACTTGTGTGACACATTGTGATTTATGCATTAAGTCGAGTATAGATACAATCTGTCAATAATACACATTCATCTCCTCTCCCTTGTGCATCACAGCAAACCTCTTCTGATACTCGTCCTCATTTAAACACCATGGGCGACAGCGATGACGAATACGACCGCAGACGCAGAGACAAATTCCGCAGAGAGAGGAGCGACTATGACCGTTCCCGGGAGAGAGAGGACCGTCGGAGAGATGACTGGAATGACAGGTGAGGAAGAGGGAATTAACCTGCATAAGGGAATTATCCAAAGTGACGCACATTTACATTCTAATCAGTTCTGAATTAAATGTCAACAGTATAAAGAACAAAATATATAGACACACACGCCATATATTTGTCAGATTCATGCAACGGCACACTTTACAACTTTTATCACTAACAAAACTCAGAATTAATACATTCTTACTTTTTCAACCTGTCGGTTGCAAAGTGTTACTGTATGCACAACTAACTGTGATTTGTAACATCAAGTGGTATTTATAATTCAGGTCCCCCATTTGAATTTCTTGGGGTATGATATTAGTCAAAAGGCTTGTATGTTTGCACATTTTTATATATTTCTTGTGGTTGTCGTTTACTGACGGCCCTCGGCAAGAGAGTGGGACCGGGGCCGTGAGCGGCGCAGTCGAGGAGAGTACCGGGACTACGAGAGAGGCAGACGAGAGAGATTCTCACCTCCACGTCATGACATGAGCCCCCAGCAGAAGCGCATGAGGAGAGACTGGTAAGACCTTTCAGAGAGAGAAGAGTACCGTAAAACTTCAAATAATAGCCGAGTCCCAAATAGACGCCTGTCTCTTTTACACGCCAGGGGCCGGTTTCACAAAGCTATTTTAGACCGGTCTATAGTATTAGACAAGTCTAAAATTTGCTCATAGACTAGTCTAATGCAAGTTAGACTGTTTCACAAAAATAAAGACTGACTTAATTTAGACCAAAAAAAATAGACACCTTATCCCCAGGCTAACTTAGGTCTAAGACTCTGTTACCTTGGCAACCAGCAGTAACAATCAGTTACAAACTGCCAAAAGAAAAGGGAAAATGGCTCATAATTTAAACATTTCTTCCAGTTATTACATTCGCAAGTAAAATGTCCTTGTAACTGTTAGGGCCGTTACATAGTCAACGCGAGCAACGATCGACGCGCTCCCTTTCATAGTCTGAGCAGTGGACGCAAGCGTCACGGCACGGGCGATGCGTGAAATGCAATACACCGCTCACGCAACTGGGGTAGCTAGTAGTCATAGTGGAGTCATAGCTCTGAACGCCCATCTATTTCGCTTCAAACGCTCGCTTTATACGTGTGTCCTATTCGCCTTGGACGCGCGAATGGATTCAAAATGTTCAAGCGTCGAACTAGACGCGTTAGACGCGAATTTGACGCTCTATTCGCATTTGGTGTGAATGCTGCAACAGGCTGCGATGTCAAGATTGCAATGCTGAAGTGTGTGTGTGTGTCAGAGAGAGAGAGAGGCACGGGCGCGATCGAACAGTGGAAACATAAAAACATACGCCGTCATTTAGTCCTCCAACAAACACATATTTTCCGCTGGGGTAAACTGCACTGAGCGGTTGAATGCGCCGCTTACTCGATCCGCCATGTTTTTTGTTTTGAAAAGTGTCTTATTTTACCCAGAATGCATTGCAGTGTAGTCCTACTTAAGATAGTCAGAGTCTTAAGTGCTTTGTGCAACGGTCTGATTTAGATGTCTATCTGAAGTCTGACTATCTACTATATCTAAGCCATAGTCAAAGTCTATCTTTGTGAAACCGGCCCCTGGTGTGGCTACAGGTTTGGATAAATAAAGGCCAGTCTCTAATAGAGGCCCGGTCTGTTTTTTAGTTTCGGGTTGTATTTAATCTTCTAAAACCCGTCAGATCATCTGTTTAAGCCAGTTCTATGGAGCAGATCGCGCACGCAAGAGAGCCCTGCGCATCTGGGCGGGAGCTGTTAGCGCAAGCAAGGCAGGCAGAGTTAGCGGAGGCCGGAGAGGGAGAGGTGGAGGAGAGCGACGAGGAGGAGGAATCCGCCAATGAACTTGTAGCTGAGGATCGCGCACACCGTACGAGAAGCGCAGTGCCGGGTACCGCACACCGGACGCGCACTTTGTCAGTTTATGGCCAGCAATATAGTTATGTTTAAGGATATTATGGAATTAAGATCATGTCTGTACTATGTTATGATTGTACTGTACAATTAAATAGAATTGTTGCTTAGTCTGCAGTCTGAATTCACTTTACCTCAGAGCGTCCGTTAACTGAATGGAGAATATCACCTGAAAATCACCAGCAATTTTCATTCAAGCAGCTGATTTCTGTAAATGAATGTAAAACTGAATGTATATTGCAGCACAGGGTGAAGTCAGTATATACATTAATGACGATTTGAGGCAATGTACACTCATAGAGAATAATGTGTTCGAATTTTATAGACGTGGCGCTGCGCTTCTCGTCTGGTGTGCGAAACCCTTTAGACATACAGAAATATAGTAGGGTAATTCTGACATTAACTGATTTGTTAAACACAAACACAGATATGATAACCTCCTGTCATGCTCATCTCAACACTAAATTAAAGGCCTGTCTCATATAGACGCCTGTCTCAAATACAAGCCAGTGCAGTTCAGCGATTTGGGAAAATAAAAGCCCGGGCTATTATTTGAAGTTTTATGGTAACAGTGCTGCGTTGATGTATTTTTGTAGGCCAGTCTGGAAATCACCCTCGTTCCCTTGGTTAAAGCCAATATGATATAGCAGAAAATAAGCTCTGTGACCAGCAAAAGTTAATTTAAAAGCTAATCTTAATTATGTTAATGCTAATCTTCACAAATGATCACAATTTTTATGAATTTGGAATCCTAAGCAGAAGTAAAATAAGTAAATAAACGTACTACAACACACTCACAGTACATCAATGTCTCCACCATTAAGCTTCCAACATCTTTTAGTTTTAATTTAAAAAAAATAAAGATTCCCTGAAAATTTGTTAAAATAGTTTGAAAGAGCATGATTTATAAACTCACTGAGGCTGTGAATGTGAAATAGTGAGTAGATGAGTTTGCCAGTTTGAGGTTTAATGTCCCCGATAATCTCTCTAGTCCCATTTAAACACTTTTTCAAGAAAAGTAAAAGCTTTACACTTGTGAATTAAAAATCACAGTTATTAATGTATTTTATGTCTTGGAATAAAGTGTGAAAATATCTTGAGCTTGTTTTCATCACAGACTTGTTTCAAGCATTTAACCAATAATAAAAAAAACCCTGTTGACTTCAGGATGGTGGAACTGGAAGTGCTAAAATGCAGGTTTTGGCCTACAAACATGTCATCCCTGCAGCACTAAGCAAAGTAGTTAAAGTGACGTCACTGCATACCCTCTATTGTAGACTGATTATTTGCCTGGAAAAAACAAATGGAGCACCATAACCTCACTCTGCATCTCTTCCTCCCTCTCTCTTGTTTTCTCAGGGACGACCATGGAGGCGACCCGTACCATGGTGGCTATGATCTTGGTTATGGAGGCGGTGGAGGACCCAGCTATGCCCCCCCGCAGCCCTGGGGTCACCCTGACATGCACCTCATGCAGCCTCACCATGGGATCCCCATTCAGGCCAGGTGAGAGAGAAGGAAATGAGCCGCTATGAATCCATCATTTCTAGGGCTGCCCTCCACTAAAAAAATTTTTGGTTGACTAGTTGTTTATTTAGGTCATTAGTCGACTAATCACGCGTTTATATTAATAAGCCATAGGGCTGTAGTACTCGAGTCCGGTCTTGGACTCGAGTCCGGACTCGAGACCGCTTTTCTATGGTCTCGGACTTGTCTCGGACTCTCTGGTATTCGGACTCGGACTTGTCTCGGTCTCGGCCACTGGTCTTGCCAAATATGGCTTTTGGTCTCGACCGAGTCCAGGTTTCTTTATTATGTTCCCAGTAATCACACATACGTCGCCGCGATATTAAAACAATATATTATTGGAGGGAAAGTGAAACACTGGCCACCTAATAACTATGGGCATTTCGGCTCTTTTTCGTGAGCCGGCTCGTTTCACTCAGCTCACTGAAAGAGCCGGCTCTTTTGACTCACAAACGGCTCTTTAAAAAATAAATGTTTAAATAAACTTGCTGAAAGTCCACCGCTAGTGCAACGTGAATATTCGTATTTTTAATTGTCCATAACACCCCGAAAACTAGCCTGCTTGCCTTGCACATCTAATTAATGGGCAAAGTTTTCCGACTTTTTTTCTTACCTTTCTTTCTTTGCCTCCATGAGTGGTAGGCGCAATGACTGGCTGTTTTAAAATATAGCTAATATCGAAACAAAATAACCCAGCTCATAACTTGCAGGTTTGCTTATTGGCTAACTTTTTTCATTTGATTGCTTCAGCCGCCACCCGCCCGAATTTAATTAAAATATTATTTTTCGTCACGTCATCCGCCCGATCCGCGGTTTATCCGCATCTCTTGTGTGTGTGTGTGTCTGTGTGTCTGTGTGTCTGTGAGTTGTCTCGGTCCTCCCTCATGCAGTTTAATTGGTTGACATCGCGTGTATGATTGACAGGAACAGAATGTAAGGCTGATCAGACAGTCGAAACGAATGTGTAGTGCTCCTTTAGGCCTGTATAATTATAATTTTTTTGTTGTTCTTTGAATTAGTCAATTATTTTAACAATTATAAAATAAAAATTATTCATTATTACATAATGATTTAATTTCTATAGGCTAGCCTATATTTTTTAGCAGACTTTTTTTTCCTTGTCCTGGACTCGGACTTGAACCTCTTTGGACTCGGTCTTGACTTGGACTCGACTAGTCCTGGTCTTGGACTTGTCTTGGACTCGACAAAGGTGGTCTTGACTACAGCCCTAATAAGCCATAAATCATAAGTAATGCGCCTTTAATTCTATATAAAATAGATGGCCTAATCAGCGCTCAAACGCACGCATAAAGCTTGCCACAGCGCACCGGCAAATGTAAGGATTATGAATGTGTTGTGAAAAAAACAAAAACAGGAGGAGACTGTCTAAACGCTTTAATTTATTGGTAATGTTTTCTGTGTTTTCGGCTGTAGAGATTGTTAATGATGCTGACTCGTCATCTCCGCAGTAGTGGACGCGCCTATATGCACGTTTCATAGCCTACAGCAGGGGTGCCCAATCCTGCTCCTGCCGATCGACTGTCCTGCACAGTTCATCTCCAACCCTAATCAAACACACCTGAAGCAACCAATTAACGTCTTCAGGATCACTTGAAAAATTAAAGGCAGGTGTGTTTGATTAGGGTTGGAGATGAACTGTGCAGGACAGTCGATCGGCAGGAGCAGGATTGGGCACCCCTGCCCTACGGATTACATAATTACCAATTGAATCAATTTAATGAGTTCATTGAAATGTAGACATTTCAACTTTTCTATAGAGATATTTCTCATGTCTGTGAGGCAAGTATACGCTGAGTTTCGGTTCATTAATGTGATGCGCTCAAGTTCACTGAGACCGAATAGACAGAAAGCACCATTATTTTTCAAAAGCACAACATTTTGTTGTTATTATGAGTTTAAGAAAATTAAAGTAGACTTTTCCTTTCGTTAATGATCTGTCCGTTACCGCCTGCCTAATTTCGCCACTTCTTGTGGAGTATTTCTTTTTTTTTTCTGCGACGAACCGACTAATAAAATCTTAGTCGATCAAGCCTCTTCTAGTCGACTGACGGTTACTCGACTATTAGGGGGCAGCTCTATTCATTTCCTTGTATTTAACCTGTGTGTGAAACATTTCTTCTCCTCTCTGGTCTTCCTCCAGGCTGGGAAACATCCACGATATGGATCTTGGTCCTCCCCCTCCTGTGATGAAGACGTTTAAGGAGTTCCTGCTGTCTCTGGATGACTCTGTGGATGAGACGGAGTCGGTCAAACGCTACAATGAGTACAAGATCGATTTTAGGCGTCAGCAGATGCAGGACTTCTTCCTGGCCCATAAAGATGAAGAGTGGTACGACAACAGTTGCTGTTTTTGCCCTAGTGTTTTGTTTTTAGGTGATGTTTTTGCATTAAGCTAGTGATCGCAAGAGAGTGGCGAAACAAGTCCTGCATCTCAACAAAGAAGAGGCTGATTCCTGCATCTCTGAACATTTGACTATCTATCAGTTTATAACTACTACATCTCCAGTTAGAATAGTTTAATTATGTTAAAAGGATTTTGGCTGGACAGTTTTGTCTTTTTGTCCTGACAAGTACGACTTTGTAGTCAGTGATGCCCCAAATTATTATTATTTTTTTTTACTATAATTTAGTTTTTTGATGTTAAAATCAATTTTTTTTAACATACCTTCTGATGTTCATGTTTATTTTTGTGCTATAACTATTAGTAAAGAGGAAGAGATTATCAGTCCACCTGTGCTACACACTGGCACCTTGAACTGATGCACCATCAGAGGAGCGCTAATTAAACCAATTAATTTTTGACCAATTCTTTTTGGTTGCTGAAATTTTGGTGCGTCATAGTTATATTTTAATGCATAGTTAATTTATTACCACAGTCAGTTGTGTTTTGAGACTTTTTTTTTACATTGGAATTTTTCATCATTTACTTGCCATAAGATCGAATGATAATTAATGTCTATTTGACATCAGTTTGTCTCTACAGCAACTCAATTGGTCTCGTCATTGACTTGATGCAGATGTGTTAAACATTCATTTCTTTTCAGGTTTTTGCATATTGTTTTTTTTTTTGGTTTACAAATTAACAAAAACCCTTCTTCCCTCCATCAACACAAGGTATTGGAAGATGAGAAAAGCGCTTGGACCCATCGCAGGAGTCGCTGTTAGTCAGTCAGGGTTTGCACTGCGCACAATGCAGCTGCCATTAGAATCAAAGTACCAGGGCTCTTAGTTAGACAGTCGAACACTCACAATCCAAAGCTGCCGCCGCGTTCACGGAAAGATTTTTTTTCTTTTCTGTAGTGTGTGATGCCTTTCTTCCCCTTTCTTTTTCATTTTTGATATTTGGATCAATCAAAACCCCCCCCAAATGTACACACTCCTCTGAGAAGACCGCTCTCAGTGTAAATGTGTTGTAATGCGGGGAGTACATCAGGTAAATTTAGTGCACACAATGGAAAATGTTTCACCCAACTGTTTGACTCATTTCTTGATAATGCATCAGTTGTTATTGTTTTTCATTTTTCTTCTTTGGTGGTGAGTGTTACTGTATTACACACACTTAAACACACAAGTTCTTTTTATAGTATGTAGTAAGACTGACAAGTGCACTTAACTTTAGCCAACAAATTGGTGTCATATGCTCTATTCAGAAACCTAGTGTGCTGCCTAAATATACAGATACCTTCAAAGACAGCATCTTAACTAGTACAAAACATCAGAAATGGACTGATTTGGAATGCTCTACATGTACAGTTTGGGAATAACATGTTGCTAAATATCTATATTCATAATTTATTGTCTTATTTTGGACGGAGACATGCAATGCTGCCTTTGAATCTAGCCAAAAGAGCAAATCTTAGAAGGCAACAGCTCTGTAGTTTTGGAATAGAGCTACAATTTCATATGACAAAGTTGGACAGCTATGTGGGATAATAGATATAATTTAGTTTAAGAATTGGTGGTTTACATTAAGACTTATCAAAGCATTTTTAGATATATTTAGAAGGCAGGTTAGGACAAGGTTAAAGCTTGCATGACTGGGAAATAGTTGCTAACGTATTGTTTTCTTCCCCCAAACACCCCATTTGTCCCTCTTTCTCCTCTGTCCGCCTGTCAGGTTCCGTTCAAAGTACCACCCGGATGAGGCTGGGAGGCGCAAAGCAGAATCCCACAGTGCTCTACAGAACCGGCTGAACGTCTACATGTATCTCATGGACAACAGCTGGTTTGAATCCGTCACTTTGGACATAGAGCGTGCTCCACAAATCACCAAGATTTTAGATGCAGGTTTGGAGAAGTGCTTTTCTTTTGCATGCTCATTTTAATCATCTAAAATTTACTCACCCTCATATCATTCCAAACTGTCCATTTGTTGATGCACCAAAATTCAATTAATTTGACTATTTTGAATGGAACAGTGACATTTGATTAGTGTTTCTTCAATGGAACGGAGAACTCTAGAATTCAACTCTAGAGGACCATTTTTCTAAATATGCACAAGCCTATATTGCATATTATTTAATGCGCGCTTGAATAAATCTGTTGTGAAAACAAGTTTTTATTGCATACACCATTTAAATGTTTATTTAAACAAGGAATAACTGCCTAATTAAAATGTAAATGTTTAAATACAACTGTTATTATTTGTTATTTGATTACATTTTCTCGGTTTTGTTTTTTGTATTTTTGGTCCCAAATATTTTATAAATTTTACTGGTAGTTCACTGTATGAAGAATTGTTGGGTATATAATATGTCAGTTTACTTTATTTTGCTATCCTCCTCACTTACATAAATTAACTATAGTGTCCTGTACCCACTAGTTAAAAAAAACTCTCAAATTATATCGGTATTTTATGTCTGAATCATTTTTGGTTTGACTGTTTCCTCAAAGCAAGTGTTTGTTTGTTTTCGTTAGCCGTGATAAAGATGGAAGGAGGAGGGGAAAATGACCTGCGTATCCTCGAACAGCCCAACGAGGAAGAAGAGGAGCGAGAGAGACTCTCATCTGGTGGACCTGGTTCTGAACCTCCCAAACGGGACGAGTCCAGGCCTGTGGATGCTGAGCGCAAACCCTCAATTGAAAAAGACAAGACGGTGAGTAGTGAATGTTGCATAATGGAGCAAAGGATCATGCAGTATTGGGAGGAACGGTGATGTTTAATGTTGTACGTCAATAGGGAGAGGGTGATGAGGAGACTGAGAAAGATGCAGCCGCTTCTGCAGGAGGGAGTGAAGGAGAGAAGACCGAGAAAGAAGCGCCTGCCGAACCAATCCCAGAACCCAAGAAGGTTAGTTAGCCAAGTTCTGCTGCTTTGGGTAGTTGATGTGCCACTTATTGGGCCAGACTGTTCTGTAAATATGTATTATCTATATTAGATCTCAGCATGTCTACATGCATTCAATGCAATCCAGTGTATTAGCATTCCAGTGTTTCCCATTAATTACGGCCCGCCAATAGTATAATCTGTCCTGCCACAGTTTCATAACAAACCGAAAATATAAAAGATCTTTCATTGTGTTTTGAGCCATCTATCAATCAAGAGCACTGTTCACAAGATAACCTCTAATGATTTTTACAGCATCTCAATTCACAAGCTCAATCTCTGCATGTTATTTTTTTTTAGTGCATTTGGGAATGCAATATGCATCAGTCACACTTTCATATTCACATTATTTCCAACATTTTTGCGAACCGATGTGATAAAGCATTTGTATACATGTTTGTCATAGAAATGTAAAGGTCTCCCAGCAGTTTTCTGCCAAAATAAAAGCTCACGGCTTTAAGGCGAGACACTACAGGTGAATAGGGTAAATTTTTTAACTAGCAGATATCACCATGAAACTTTCCCAGTTGATTACCTACATTAAGATGAGAAAAAAATGTATTACAAGTTTTCTGTAATTTAATGTTTAAATATGCAAATTAGGCTATATCTAATTAAATATGCGCTAATTTGTATATATTTTAAAAAACGAAATCTGAGTATTGGATAAAGCCAGATTAAAAATTATTTTTTCATTGTGTTCACATATTAGATGGGGAAAAAATTACAGAGGGATTTATGGATATCTACTTTTGTTATCCTGTAAATCAGAATATACTGTCAATAGCCTTAAAAAAATGATTTTCGCCATGTTTTTTGGAATAAAATGTTATATAAATCAGGCTAGGAATAATATATTTACAAATCCCTCTGTAAATGTCTTCATAATATAACTAGGTACAAGACTGGAAAGTTTGGTGTATATAGGTGCTACTGAAGTGGAGATTTCGGACTTGGAGTATGAGAGAAAGGTCATTTTGAGAAAACGGGCTTTAAAGATTTATCATCAGCCAATGAGATTGCGCATTCAGCCCTTTTACTTTTGCGATTGGTTGCTGATAAAAAGGAAATGACCATATTTGGATCCGACAGCATTGTACAGTGAAGAGAGAGCTTTTTTTTTTTTGTTTGTTTGTTTGTTGAATTTACGCAAAATCTACAGATGCAAACAGACGAGTGTAATAAAATAAAGACCTAAATGTGTATTTCGGACTTTTTTTCACCACAGTCTGAAAGAAGACATGTTATTGAAGACAGATATCCAAAAATCTCAAAATTGACCAGTAAAAAAAAAACAATGTTTTTGCCTGCCGTGTCTCTCGCCTTAACTTCTTGCAAGTATTTAAGGAATTAAGACATGCGTATTGTAATTTTACCACTGTAGTGTAAAGTATATAATGCAGACTTCCCCTCCACATTAGACCTTCCTCTTTCATTTCCATGTTTAAATTCTCTTTGAAGACCTATTTGTATTCTTTGTAGAGAGAATGATGTCGTCTTAGCGGCCCCTAATTTAATAACGAGTGATTGTTGCGACGGAAGCGAATCAATTAAAACTAACTTTAGCTGGAAAATAACTTTATTAAAGAACCGCTATAAAGCCAAAACAATCTCTGTTACCTTAAATTATACGTTTATCTCTGTAAAGCTGCTTTGAAACAATCTACATTGTTAAAAGCGCTATATAAATGATGACTTGACTTGACTTTGTTTTAACCGAGGGTGTAAATTCTTCATTTGTCCTTTTTAAATTCTGAATTTAATTCTGATTTATATTGCTTGTACAGCATTTGTTTCAACGTCTGTTGTTTTAAAATGTGCTTCATAAATCAATTAACTTAACTGAGATAATATACTTATGAATTATTCTTATTTTTTTTACATACTATCACATAGGGATGGGACGATTACCGGTTTCACTATAAACCACGATAAAATGTACTGATGGTTAGTATTATCGTTTAAAATTTAAAAGCGTGTGTTGTGATACATGTGCGCTGTGTTATAATGCGTTGTTATTGACGCCGGTCATTATAAGGAAGGAAATGCCACAGAATATAATCTTGCTTAAAAAAGTGCCTAGAGCTGCTTGTTTTATTTGTTGTTTGTTGATTTTCAAATATAAAAGTTGAAGTGTTTTCAGTGTGAGCATCAGTTATTTTTGAACACTTTCATCTCGTTTTAACAAAACCGTGATGATATTGATAATCACAATAATTTTGGTCACTATTATCGTGATATGAAATTTTCATACCGTCCCATCCCTACTATCACAGCTAAGAGGTTTGAGTCCCAGTACAAGTCAATGCAAAGACTTTTTTTTTATTTTTTATTTGGAGCTCTTAATTTTGCTCTCAAAGTGCACCAGAATGATGCATTTAACTTTTAAAATGTAAACTCGTATGGTAAACACTGCATTCTCTTTCTCCCGCTAGCTGAGTAAGAAGAGGAAGAGGAAGCACAGTGGAGACAGTGAAGATGAAGCCAGTGCATCTGAGAGCGAATCCGATTCTGACTCCGACTCGAACTCTCACTGCTCTGAGAAACCCTCGGAGAAAGAGAGAGAACCGGACGAGGGAGAGGATAAGGAGGAAGAGGAAGAAGAGGAGGGGGAAGGTCAGTGTCAAGGCTTCTGGCAGTGAATCAGCAGTGTTAAAGAGATAGTTCACCCAAAAATGAAAATAACCCCATGATTTACTCACCCTCAAGCCATCCTATGTGTACATGACTTTCTTCTTTCAGACGAACACAATTGGAGTTATATTAAAAAATGTCGAATGGATAGATGCACTTTTATGATAAATGGATGCACTTTTATGATAAATGGATGCACTTATGATGGATAGATGCACTTTTATCATGGATAGATGCACTTATGATGGATAGATGCACTTTCATGATGGATGGATGGACTTTTATGGACTTCAAAACAGAATTGCAATTCACTGCCATTATAAAGCTTGGAAGAGCCAGGACATTTTTTTAATATAACTCTGATTGTGTTCGTCTGAAAGAAGAAAGTCATGTACACCTAGGATGGCTTTAGGGCGAGTATGTCATGGGGTAATTTTCAGTTTTGGGTGAACTATCCCTTTAAAGCATCATAGTTGTGACAAACGTGTTTCTGGTCTTTTAAAGCCGCTGATGTAAAGGAGCGGACGGAGGAGCAGAAGGAAAGAGAGAAAGAAAAGGAGAAGAAGCCGAAGGATGATCAGCCTCCACGACCTCGACCTCTTCACAGGACCTGCTCTCTCTTCATGAGGAGCATCGCTCCAACCATATCCAAAGCGGAGATCGTCGCTGTGAGTGTTCACACAAACACACGGAGTTTCGCTGTTATTGCCCATGTCGTTGTTGAATGCTGATGACTAAAGTCTTGGCTCTTTCTTGGCAGCTGTGTCGACGTTATCCAGGATTTATGCGCGTTTGTTTGTCAGAACCACAGCCAGAGCGCAGGTGAGTTGAATTCAATTTCAACACACTTTGAGGATATTTGACTGGGATTTGTTGCATTTTCTGTTAAGCTGCTTTGAAATATGTATTCAAAGTCCCCGCAGGTCCTTCATATCATAAATTCAGTTTTATCAAATTTAAGGTCACAAAATGTCTCTTAGTTATAACAAATTTCGGTAACACTTTGTGTCATTGTTACATAACATGTAATTGCTGTAGTAATAACTATAAATTATGCATAATTACATGCAATTGACCCTAAACCAAACCCTCATCCTAATCCTAACCCTATAGTAAGTACATGTAGTTAATTATGATTACTCGGTACTTAAATGTATAATTACACTGTAATACTGACACCTTAAAATAAATTTCTTAATTATTGTAAGAGGTCTTAAATTTGGGGATGGAAAAACAGGAATTGTAATAAAACCTAATATGATTATTACACTTTAGAAGGCTATAATTTAATTTATTGAATGTGATCGCTGCACATTTCAAAGTAAAAAATCCAATATTGGTCGACTTCTGATACATATGTATTGATATACAGGTACAAACCAATTTCAAACATGAATTTACTGAATAAAACACTGAGTATTTTAAACTTGCAGTTCCCCATTTTGCTCATAAGCAGTATAAAGTTGAATGTGTGCCGCAGCCCGTTTAATTAAAATAATCAGAGATGCATTATTTTTGAGATTGTATTGGTTTGTTTCTGTATGGACATATGGTAATCATTTTATTTGTGCAGGTCTTAAATGTGTTTTTAAAAACGCAGATATTGTGAAAAGCGGCATAAAAATAAATGTGACTATTAAATTTAAATCTTAGTAACTTAATGCTATTTGTTTTTCTCCATTTAAAGGATGAATCATTTACATCAAATATTATTTATTACCTAGTAGTTTTATATATATATTTTTTTTTTCCATACTGAGGAATGCTTGCGACCCAAAACGTCTGTTGTATTATTTCCCCGTAAAAAATGTGAGAGAAAGTGACTAAAAGGATTTTGAGTGCAGATCATAGCTCTTGATATTTTTTTTTACCCCAAACTTTTTACTAAATTAACATTAATTTATGTGCCAATATATATGAATATAAAATGCTTCACTAAATCATTTTAATACAAGAAAGGAGATGTAGTAAATTTCTCATCTCTGTGTGGCCCAGGTTTTTCAGGCGTTGCTGGGTGACCTTCGACAGAGGTGTGAACATCAAGGAAATCTGCTGGAACCTGCAGAACATCCGGGTGAGTTCTAGAGCCGTCAGCCTGAAGAACCATCATGCATAGCAAGCGTCTCGCTCATTCTCTCCTCCTGTTCCTCTCTGACCAGCTGCGGGACTGTGAGTTGGCTCCCGGAGTCAATCGAGATTTGGCGCGTCGTGTGCGTAACGTGAATGGAATGACTCAGCATAAGCAGGTTCTCCGTAATGACATCAAGATGGCTGCTAAACTGATCCATGCACTGGATGACCGGGAGAGACTCTGGAGCCACAAACCCAGAGAAGAGACGGCCGCTCTAGAGGTAATCTTACTTGCACAACCCCAAATACAATTTTAATCACCTTGACTAGGGATGCACCAAAATTTCGGTCAAAACGGCAATTTTCGCTTTTGGCTGAAATTGTTTTGCAGGGCTGAATCAGTGATGTGTTTTGAATGTCAGTGTGTATTTCATGCACACAATGTGGATTAGGGCTGTCAAAATGTCTGAAAAACTCAATTTGAATTTCTTACTTAAATATTAGCAAATTTGAATTATGTTTGAAAGGCAATACTTAATGTTAAGACGAAAAAAGAACTGTATTGTCTCCTATGCCCACAAGAGGGCGCAAGTGAGCGCTATAACCAAATATAAACCAAATCAAGCATTGCTTCTTTTATTGAAATGAAATGACATTCACTTTTTAAAGTGCATTAACTTTTGAAACAGTTGTTCTTAAATAAACAAGGAAGATTAGTTTACAATAGTGCATGCAACTGTAAGTGCATCAGTAACCTGAGAAAGACCGTGTAATGTACTAAATGAACACAAAATGGCAAACTGCCATTCAGAAACAATCCACTTCTACTCACTATATCTACATATTGTTAGTGAGTCAAAAACACCAGAAGGTAAACCTGATCTGCAGCGAGGGCTGAGCTCTTTTTATTGACAATGTTTTCAGCTGAGGAAAACACGCTCATGCCAGGTATGGTCAAGTAAGTCGTTGCCCGAATTTTACCACCAACAGAGTTTTTGTCAGCAGGAAGCCTTTTCCCGGCAACGCATCCACACCTCGCTGTATACTGGATAAGCTAACAAAAACAAACCGTGTCAGTTACGTCGTCATCATGTCTCAAGCGCCTCTTGACACACCAAAAATTTTAATGTGCAGTTTAAAAAAAAAAAAATTATTCGACGAATATTCTAATTATTTGACAGCCCTAATGTGGATAAGCTTCAATAGGTAAACATGTCAGCTGTTAGGACACTGGCTGGATTGTCAGTATTGTGGCATGACTGATCAACTCTTTCTCTTTACTAAACAATACAACTTTCTGAAATGTATTGTCTCGTAATAATTCAATTAGTGTTTCAACAGCGGAAAGATGTCAGTAAAATAGCTTGTAAACAATGTCAAGTAACGTTAGTTTACCTCAGGAATTAAATGTCTGTAGCTTGTCAAAAAAATTAAATAATTGGAGTTGGAATTATATTATTAGAATTTATATAAAACTGCTTTATGTGAAGTTTAAATGTTTGTCCGGTCAAACCAAAAATTATTCAGACACCATAATTTTTTATTTATTAATTTTTTTATTATTGGGTGCAGGACACTATAGTTCATTCATTTAAGTGAGGATATTCATGCAAGGTGTCTGAATAAATTTTGGTTTGACTGTATATGTATAGTTTTGATTATTAAATAAATCTGATTAATTGATTAAACTAATTTTGGTTTGAGTTTAAGTAAATTACAAATTTAATTTTGGTTTTAGTAGTCATTTTGGAAACCTCTTGAATGAGCTTTTTTAAATGTTCTCCCTCCATTTTCCTGAAGATCCCTGCTCAGAACCCCATTCTGAAAAACATCACTGATTACCTCATAGAGGAAGTGAGTGCAGAGGAAGAAGAGCTTCTGGGAAGTGCCGGAGGAGCCGACTCCGAGGAGGGATCCAAAGAGGGAAACCCCACTGAGATTACTGTGGAGAGAGATGAAAAACTTGTCAAGGTCTGAAAGAGACTTTAAATGTCCAGCACATATTTCACACTAATAAGAAGAAAACTAAGCCTATTTAGGACCATTCCAGGTTTATAATGATTCTCATTATTGTCAAACGGGGAATTCTTGTGGATATAATTGTGCAAAAAAAACCTAACTCATAAAACAGGTTTAATTTCCATTGTTTCACCTCAGGCCACTTGTTCCATGTTTTATGCATTTTATTCTGTCAGTGAAATTGTGTGAGAGGAATTTTAAATCAGACTTTAAATCTGACTTGTATCCTCCTTATTCCTGATGATCTTACTGCGTTTTGAATTATGGGTCGCACTTCCGGTTTGGGGAACTTCCATTCAAAAAGGCTGAAACAAATCATTTCAAATCATAAGTTTGCCCTACAAATAAAGCTGATCCGTCAATTTTCCTTCATGATTTATTTTCTGACATCATGAGAATAACGTTATACTTGTTATTTTAACGTGACATGTTATAACAAAGAATATCTATGGCAAGAGCTCTTTTCACTCGCTGCTTTCTTTTCCTCATGATTTATTTTATTTTTTCCCTTTGCAATCTGCTGTAAAAGTATGAAAAAGGACAACATATCCTGCACATTTGTGGTCTGTTCTCCCGAATTTAATTTATGATACAGTATCAGTCAAAAGTTTGGAAACACTACTATTTTTAATGTTTTTGAAAGAAGTCTCTTATGCTCATCAAGCCTGCAGTTAAAAAAACAAAAAACAAAAAAAACAGTAATATTATGAAATATTATTACAATTTAAAATAATGGTTCTCTTTTTTAATACATTTTAAAATGTAATTTATTTTTGTGATGCAAAGCTGAATTTTCATCAGCAAGTACTCCAGTCTTTGGTGTCTTATGATCCTTCAGAAATCATTCTAATATGATGATTTGATACTCAGTTATTATCAATGATGGAAACAGTTGTGCTGTTTAATATATTTTTTTGGAATACTTTTTTCAGGATTCATTGAGTAAAACGTTAACAGCATTTATTCATAAAAACAGCATTTATTCCAAATAAAAACATTTCTAACAATATAAATCGTTACCATCACCTTTTATCAATTTAACGCATCCTTGTTGAATTAAAGTACTAATTTCTTTTAAAAAAAATAGTTATTGTTCCCAAACTTTTGAACGGTAGTGTATATTGTTACAAAAGATTTCTATTCTAAATAAATAGTTATTTTTAACTTTTTATTCATCAAATAATCCTGAAAAAAGTATCTCAGGTTATAAAAAAAATATTAAGCAGCACAACTGTTTCCAACATTGATCATAAATCATCATATTAGAATGATTTCTGAAGGATCATAAGACACCAAAGACTGGAGTACTTGCTGATGAAAATTCAGCTTTGCATCACAAAAATAAATTACATTTTAAAGTATATTAAAAAAGAGAACCATTATTTTAAATTGTAATAATATTTCATAATATTACTGTTTTTTTTTTGTTTTTGTTTTTTTTTAACTGCAGGCTTGATGATCATAATACTTCTTTCAAAAACATTAAAAATAGTAACATTTCCAAACTTTTGACTGGTACTGTATATTCCATTAATACTTCACTGGAACGCACGAAGAATCTCTCGTTATTCTCCTCAAATCCTTGTTTTCACAGGTAAATGCAATTTATAATCTGACAAAATGACGGAAATCACTTTGAAATAGTATCACGTAATGCTGAAGTTAATGAACATTTTTGATTTAGGCAACATAAGTTACATAATACAGACTACACCCGTCCATTAAAGACTCTTGCACTTTTGGGGTAATTTGGTCTGTTGAAAGAACCTTGTTGATGCTTTTACACTTTTAAATTTCCTTTTAATGTTCGAGGGTTGAAGGGTGAGTAGATTAACGTCATCTCATTGTGACACTTTTTAAACGTATTGCGTTCATAGAGCGAGCGTTTCACTGATTGTTTACAGCTTAACGGAAGTTACACCCATAATTCGCACAAAGCGTCATGAGGCTGTAGGAATAAGGTGGATATATTAATTTTATTTTTCATTATTTTTACGTGTACTGTGTTGAACTAAACTGGGAAGGGTCACAGCACTTGTATATTATTGTCCTATTGTTAGTTTAACTGCTTCTATTGCTCTCCTCATTTCGCTTTGGATAAAAGGATTAATTGTAGATGTAACTAACAAATGTAGTTTCTCCTTCGAAACCCATTCCTCAGGAGTGTAATATGTTTTGGTTTCCTCCCAGGTGTTGGATCGTCTCCTCTTCTACCTGCGTATCGTACACTCTATTGATTATTACAACACCTGCGAGTACCCGAGTGAGGACGAGATGCCGAACCGCTGTGGCATTATCCATGTGCGAGGGCCGATCCCCCCCAACCGCATTACTCACAGAGAAGGTAAGCGCTAATAAGAGATGACTAGTGTAGAAGTGTGTCGTTCATTCAGCTTTAAAATACTTTCTCCTAGAGCTGGGGCGGGATGATATGTAGGGGTGTAACGATACCCTCATGTCAAGATTCAACGATACTGAATTCACGATACTATAAATGCGATACTCCCAAGATTAAAATGCTAAATTTGGTATTTCATTGGGGGTGGAAGTGAATAGGCTTGAACTTGGTTGTAATCTAACACTGGTAACGTTATGCACGGCACAATAGTGACACCAGAATAATAATTAAAAACAAATCATGATTCTGAAGCTGAAAATACAGAATTATTTTAGATAAATATACGCTTGCACTCTCACTGACTAGATACAGTACATTTAAAATTATGCAGGCCACTTTTTACTGGTAACATCAGATATTTGGCATTATCAGGACCCACAAATATTCCCCCATTGCATTATTATACATTATATTAAACATTATATATAGTAGTTTAATGTAACTACTATATATAAATGAAACTAAACACTAAAATGAAACTTAAATTTTTTTTTCTCACAGTAATTTTCATTTTGGGTGAACTATACACAATACATATTGCCACTATCCACGATACATATTGCATTTTTGTATTGCGATATATTGTTACACCTCTAATGATATGTATGGTTGTGGTCTAAAGAGATTTTGCTGTGTTGTGGGTATGTTTAGTTGTAAAGTGCATGTCTGCTGAAATTTGTTGACAAATGCATGAATGAGAAAGTAAAAAGAAAGAATTAAAAAGAATTAAGCAACTTCTGACTCAACCAATGGCCAAAAGTTGAGGACAGGATTAGCTGTTTGTCTGATGCAACAAATGTAACTGGAAAAAAAAAAAGTCACTGCTTTTTCGACCATCTTGTAGTGTCCGACTGGCAAAAGACATTTGAAGAGAAGCTGGGACACTTGTTCAGTGTGAAGGAAAGCCTGTCTGAAGATGAGGCAGCGAAGATGGGCCGCAAAGATCCAGAACAGGAAGTTGAAAAGTTTGTGTTGGCCAACACACAGGAACTGGGCAAAGACAAGTGGCTTTGTCCTCTAAGTGGCAAAAAGTTTAAGGTGTGTGTGATTTAAAAGCATGATCCTTTGTTCATGTAGTTGTTCATCTGGTAGACTTGGGGAGGATGTTTGTTTTTTACAAAATCATTTTAATAAATTTTTACCCTTTCTCTCAAGGGCCCAGAGTTTGTGAGGAAGCACATCCTAAACAAACATGGTGACAAGATTGAGGAGGTGAAGAAAGAGGTGGTCTTTTTCAACAACTTCCTGATGGATGCAAAACGACCCTCCATCCCAGAGATGAAACCGCCACCTCCTCCAGGTCCAGGACAAGGTAAAGCAAGCTGGGGAAAAAAAATATTTCTTTTGAAGTTGTAAATGAAGATTATTGGAGCAAGTTTTACAAGAAAATACCATTTCAGTTTTTCTACTTCAATTTCACATTTAATTTAAAGGGATATTTCACCGCTGGAAAGATGAATGTGTATTTAAATTGGGTCATTTATGTAGTAGAAATGTGAAATTATTTTAGAAGTTGGTGCCTTCTAGACTGAGGAAAGCCAGAAAATGTATTTTTGGCTCATGTGGATGAAAGACAACAACTCCCAGAATGCACTTGCTTCCCTGCCCTACGAGGACACTCCCAAGCCACGCCTACCGGTTACAGAGGGCAGTGTCGGGAGAAATGATACACCTCGACTCGAAACTGAAAAGATGGCGTTTTATCGTGAGATCCCCCTATGGGCGGGTTGAACACATGCGGGACGAGCTCCTCCTACTGGCTGGAGTCTCTCGCCTCTGGACACAAAAGCCTCTGATGATGATAAATGGCGATTTTTGCGTCATCTGAGGTTTTTTTCCAGACACACAATCCAGAAATCTCTGGTCTCAGAGGGACATGAGGGAGGGAAGCACGGTCACTCGAGAATACTACCGGGTTTCTACTGGTACAAAGCTTAATGCTAATCGGTGAAGTATCCCTTTAAATGTTACCTACCGTCTCTTTGTAATTTTACTAGCAATTAAAAAAGTTTCTGCTCCAATTTGTATCAGTGCGTCTGTCAATCTTGTGGATTTGGTATTGAAATAAATTGTGTTCTCAGAAGTTGGAGATATGAAATTAACATTTGTATTTTTGTTTCTCTCTTTAGGAGTGCTTTCACCCGGAGGTCTTCCATTCCCACCTCAGGCTCCTCAGGGTCTCATGGGCTTTGGCCAGCCCAGACCTCCAGTTATGGGTTATGGAGGTGTGTGTTTGTTAAAGAAGGATAGCTACAGTGGGGAATGGTTGTTATCAAGTGTGGGAATCATTTGGCATCTTCTGGGAGTCGTGATGCAATTGCAAATCAATTTTTAATGCATATCTCAGTTTTGGTGCAATAATTATGGTACATCTAGCTTTTCCTGTTAAAAGTATGTGAAAGCTTTAATGCTCGCTCAGGTTCTCTGTACAGAATTTACTAGAGATGCACTGATATGAACAATTTGGTCGATACGATAATTCTTTAAATGTGAAAGAAGATAACCGATATATTGGCTGATAAATCTAAATCCAAATTTTTATATAATTTGAGAGACTGATTGCAAAAACAAGTCTCACCATTTAAATCCATGTCCCAAGAACACAATTATAATTTTTTTTTGTTACAATGTTATGTAGACTATATGACAGACTTGTGTTGCACGTAACTGTACTTTCCTTTTTGAAGTGGCCATAATGTTGAATAGTTGCATCTGAAGTGTCTCCGCTGAAGGAAATACATTATTTATCAGCTTATAGGCCAGCTTTTCTTATCGGGCCGATAAAGATAACATTAAAAATTAATATATATCTGCCAATATATCGTGCATCCCGAGAATTTACAACATGGCAAGGTTTTTAAAATTCAGTTTTCCACAATCAATTTTGTAGTGTTTGTGCATTTAACAGGCCATTTCATTGCAGTGCATCTGTAAATCTACACCCTGACTGTCACGTTTTTCAATGCTGAATTATGCCATATTGAGGTGTTTCTCCAACCTTTAACAGGTGGTCCTCCTTACCCACCGAACCAGTATGGTGGAGGTGGCAGGGGCAACTACGACAACTTCCGTGGGCAAGGCGGTTACCCCGGAAAACCTAGAAACAATCGGTGAGTTGATTTTGTATTTCAGTTTTGATTTATGTGAATGCAGTAAGCTCTTTTAGGATGTTAATAGATACGCTTTAATAATTTTTCCGTCTGTCTTTTCCAGAATGATGCGTGGGGATCCTCGCAATATCATTGAATATCGTGATTTAGACGCACCAGATGATGTGGACTTCTTTTAGAGCTCCAGTTTTATTCTCTCCATTTTAACTACTTTCTTTTTTCTTTTTTTTTTCTTTTTTTTTTACAGTTGACTCAGCATTTTCTTGTTTTTGCATTCATTCCAGAAGCAGAAGTCTCTTTCTGTTCACTCGCATGAATTACAGAAGCGCTCCACCTTGAAGTGAACGCATGTCCTTTACGTTGGATGTCATTGCGTACTCAGTGTTATAGAATGAGCTTGTGCTTGTGGCCTTTTTTTCTTCCAATAAAACTTCGGTTTGGATTATTTTTGTGTACTGTATTGGTTTTTAATTTAATTAAAATTGATTGTAATTGAATCATGCATAATTTACATTAAATTACAATATTTTACGTCTTTTTTTTTTTTTTTTAAAGGTACAAACAATTCAAGAAAACGCTGTAGAAAAAATGGGAAGCTTGTATTTTTGTGAATTTAAAAAGCAAGATTATTTGATCTTTAACGTTTAAATTGTCTTTTTTAAGGTGAGACTCTCTTGTGAGTGGATTTTGCTCCATGTAAACAGTTCCTTTCTGGTTCACACATTTGTATTGCATGCATTATGAAAGTATTTTCCACAGTGTTTCATGGTCATGACATGGAAGTTGAACGACTGGATGGATATTAGACAATTTAGTGTCACTATCTCCTGAGAGCATGTATAATGGATAAGTCTTTAGCTGTACTTTTGAGTATTTTTGAATGTTTATTTCATGGCTCTGTGCACTTCCAGTTATTCTAACTCTAGGAATGAGGTAAAATACCCACAAATGTGGTGTTAAACTTGTATTTACTTTACAACACTCCTTGAACTTTGAAAGAAATGATACAGCTCACAATATTAGATGCATTAAGCTGATAGCCACTCATCAGTGCTTAAAAAGAGGTCTGATGATTAGTATTTTCATGCATCTGTATTTTTTAAAAGTAAGATACAGGATTATTGAGGTGACTCAAACGTTATGCTCCTAATAGCATTTTATTGCTTCTGTGCATTTGTACATTCTGTCTTTGTTTGCAAAGCAACTCGATATTAAATTATCCTTAGAAACCGTTACAGATCAAGTTCTACGTATGAATCAACATCGCTTCACTAATTCAGTACATTTTTACATGTTTGAAAGTCACTCACTCAGCTAAATGATTTTATTAGAAGTGCTATTTTAAGGCCCCGTTTACACGAGAACGCTCGCGGGTGAAAACGTAAAAATATTTTATCAGATGTGCCTTTCGTTTAGACGGCGACGGCGTTTTTGGGGCTTAAAAACGCAAAAAAGTGAAACCACCCTCCAGAGTGGAAATCTTAAAAACACTCCACCGTCGCGTTTCCGTCTAAACGGAAAAAAGTCTGCTAGACAGTGAAGGCACCGATCAGTGCTTCACATTGCCACCTAGCCGCCTGGAGTGCATACTACATTGAATTTCACACACTTTTGCGTCACCGTATGCACGCAGATTTCCCCCCCATAACGCTCGTCTAAACGCAGAATAAAAAGTGATCACTTTTGCGTTTTCTCTTCAGATCGTTTCCGTGTAAACGTAGCCTAAATTAGCCTGACTGTCAGACTTCGTACTTCTGCTCAATTTCGTTTCGCTTCTGTACTCAGTCTGAGACAGCGTCAGAGCTTTCCGTTTTCCTCCGGCCTGAAAACAGCCGGCCAATCAACGAACAGAGGGCGGGCTGAGAGCCGTGACGTAGATGCTGATTGTACCGTGGATGCGTAGATTTACTTCACATAATCTGCAAAAGTCGTTCACAGCCATGTTCACTCCGGTATTTCGCTCTATGGTTTTGTTTTCGCATCATACATGTGTTTACAGTGGAAGTTAGATGCGGCTGAGCATGCGCATAACACACGCCATAACCAAACGTTATGTGATTGGCTTACGGGTAACCAATGATTTTAAACTTCAGACAAGCCCCCCCCCCCCCCCCCCCCCGCGAGAGAGAAAACACTTCTATTATGCACTATTATGCCATTCCAGACTCTGTCTACGAAGCAAAGCGAAGTTTGGTATTACCAGGCTAATTTTAAATGGTGAAAAGGAAAATTCCCCACAGCTTTCAGAAAGAATTAAGACGCACAAGTAAAAAGACTAAATAGCAAGTGGCCAAATGAAAACCTAGATCTTTTTGGGTGGGGACAGGGGCAAGTCTTGTAAAACTACTATTATCGTCTCAAAATGTGGAAGTGAAATTTCTTTAAAGGTGCCATAGAATGTGAAATTGAATTTATCTTGGCATAGTTAAATAACAAGAGTTCAGTACATGGACATGACATATAGTGAGTCTCAAACACCATAGTTTTCTCTTTCTTATTTAAATCTCGTTTTTGAAAAACACCCCTGAAAAACGGGCGAATCTCCACATAACACCAACTGTGACGAAACCGATGGGATCATTAATATGTACGCCTCTAAAAATTTGCATATGCCAGCCCATGCTCAGTGCCAGGCGAAACTGCATAGCCGAATCATCAGAAGTTCTGCAGGTGAAGAAACAAGCAGGAGGAGGATCATAGGGAAAATGGCAGATCTATCTATAATCTATCTATCTATAATCGGATACCGCTACAGTTTAATTCGAAGTTGTTTAGTTGCTCTGCCCATTTCACCACGGACTGTTACAACAATATCAAGCAGCCAGGCTTCTCTCGGCGTCTCAAACGGACGAAGGGGGCAATTTCAACTAACGTTATATTCCCGCAAGCGGCAAGTAGGGATTTTATTAACGATAATTTACATTGTGTTATCTAGATCCAGCGCGATATTGTTTTTTCCTCGAGAGACATCATGGCTTGCAAACGAGCGAACGAAGCATGGCAGTTGCTCAGTGTTTGGTTGTACAAATGAACACAAAAATATTTTTTTGCTCCTTCATCCGAGCCTCTGGAGAACCAGTGGGTTATGTGAATTTCTGATGTGTAATTGTTCAAATTCAGACAGATAATCTTTCTTTCAAAGTCGTTCAACACTGTTTATGCATCAGTATATCGCGTTGCAGTGATAAGATCTTCATTCACGCGATCAACAGGCTGTCATCTGCTCAGTGCTCATCACTGAAACCTTTTATGTGATGGGAATAGATCTAAATACTTAAAAAAAAACTTCTCATGATTCGTTAATCCCGATAGCTGTAATAGTAAAAACATATAAAAGCTGTAATAGTAAAAGTTTTCCAGATAGCTCTACATGTAATGCCAGATATTTCATATGCAAGCATGTCAGCCAATCACAGCAGTGGGCAACAACACTGAAGTCTCACAGCAGACACGCCCCTTCAAACAGAGTGTTCAAATCAATGGATGAAATCAGGCTAGGAAATATGCCTTTTATTTCTAAATTATAACAAATTTTGATCTAAAAAACATACTAACATTATAAGGGCACCCCAGGAAACATTATAAAATAATAAAATAATCCATTCTATGGCACCTTTAAGGAACATAAATGATTATATAGGAGGTGGTGTTTTTCATTTCAACTATAAGAAGCAAATTACTTAAATTTGCTCACATTATATTGTCCTTTATAGAAAATGGATTGTTCCGAAAGATACGTTAGAATGGAGATGGAATGTGAACCAAAGAAATCATTTTGGAGAGGTTTGGAAGATTTACAATTTCACATTCAGTTGGAGAAACTATCTTAAAGCTTTTACAGCATGAGTGAAATGGAAAATGTTTCGCAGTTACATTTATTTTAATGTCTTGACAAACTTTTTTAATCTATTTCAAAAGCAACTTTTATATTTGAAATGCAATTGGAATCGAGAATGCTGTGAATGTTTCTTCCTCGGGGGTAGTTGGTACTGGATAACATCATTTTTAACAACAATTAATCATGTTCATGCTAATTATGGATATATATATATATATATATATATATATATATATATATATATATATATGAATAATCATTTTGCTTATAATCATATAAATGAATCAAGGATTTTGTCTGTTTTCTTCAGGTCGCTTAAATCAAACTGGCATCTTTGTGCTTCTAGGAACAGTTTGCATGATTTATTTCATCATCATGACTTCTGTCATCTGTGAGTTATTAATGAAATACTGTCTTTAGTGTTTTGCTACTAGACTGCTTTCATTTATCACTGGTGTGGATACGGACTGCAACATCTTTGTGTTTTTAGTGTGACAAATAATGTGAACATGGACTTTTTTTGTTTAAGATAAAAATTTACTAAATTGCTAATTGTGATATGAACTGAACTGCTTTGCTCTGAGCTTTAATAAACTATTTGAATTAGCAAATGAATATATAAAATATTTGCAGAGAAGCTGAAAAAGTTTGTTTGTTTATTTTGGTTTGAAGTTTCGCATCAAGAAAGAAAGTTCTCAATGCTGGAGAGTTGGATTAACAGCCATACGTCTGATCTAACCTCAGTCAAATCTGAGTTTCAGATCTCAGGTGAGAACTTCATCATCATCATCATCACAGATCAGTTTTGGTAATGGAATGTTAATTAATAATTGTTTTTGACAGGTAGTGACCTAGAAAAGAAGGTTTCTGAGCTGCAGAATTTGGTGTCCAGTCTGAGTTCATCTTTGAACATGTCTGGATCAAGTAACGCAATGACCAAAGGTTAGTGTCTTGACTGCCGTAACTGATGTTTTATTTTGTTTTATTAGGCCATTTATGGATAATAAAAATAAAAAAAACTTGAGTATCATGATGATTTAAAAAAAAAATCTTTTTAGAACAAAGTTTAAACATAAATGTCCTACATTACTAATGTCTGTTTGGGGTCAAATCTTTAATGCAATTAATTTCTGCATGATTTAAGTGTCTCAGCAGAGCATGACTGTTAAACATCTCTTCTCTTTGACACAAGATTTAATACGTGCATTAAAGTCATTGATTATTTACTTATCATTTGTCCCTCTTACTCTCCAAAAGAAATGCATGAAAAGAAGTTGTCTAATATTGAGACCTTGATGACTGATCTCGGCTCTTCACTGAATTCACTCGCATCCAAACAAGAGGAGAACCAACAAAAGCTGGGTGAGTGCTGGACGTACATTCAGCTTTGAATAATCCTCATATCTAACACAAGCTTTATATTTCTATTTCTTTCTCCTACAGATCGCCAAAAGGATTTGATGGACAGTTTGGGTTCGGCAGTATCATCTCTTAGGTCTAGACTAACACGGGACCGTATGATTTCATCTGCGATTTTTCACCATGCACAAAGTAATTTTATAAATTCTAACTGTATTCATGAAATATCATGTTCTTCAGAATTGTGCTTTTCTTATATTAGAGGTAATCAGGCTGATATGTTGTTCTGTTTGGCTTTTGTCTCTGGCTAAAGTGGAGATGGCAAGCTCTCTGAAGGACATGAAGAATACAGTGGAGGAACTGGCATCATTAGTTCAAGCTTCGTCTTATAAAATATCATTAACCAGTGAGTAAATTCTAAATTCAAGGTGTAATATTGTGCTTATGTAGTGTCTGTTTAATCACAGACATTCTGAGCAGGATTACATTTCTTTAATCTGAATGAGATGGAAAAACAGAAAGAGATTTGCTGTGTAATTATTTGTGAGGTTGGTTGAGGAAAAACTGTTTGATTCAGACGGTATTAAAATCATAGAACATCAGTACAGCCAAATATTAATTAAACCTCTTCCCCACAGAGAAAACTTGTCATGCCCAGGGTTTATAGGGAGATTCAAAATGAAAATTTGCAATGCAAATAGTGTTGTGTGATAAAACCATTAATGACTTTCTTGATTGAATCACAAGAGGAGTTGACTAACCGAGTGTCTCAGAGAGAGGTGGAGTAAATGATGACAGAATTACTAAAGTGTTAATTTAGTCTTGTCCTCGTACATAGGCTCACTCACATCAGGCTGTAGTGGACTTGAGTGGATCCCATTCAGCAACAGCTGTTACCTGTTCTCTGGTCACTCAATGAACTGGACCGAAGCAAAAGATTACTGCGAAGAGCAGGGCGCGTTACTCTTAAAACTAGAAGAAGGCTCTGAGAAGGAGTGGGTGAGTACCAGAAACACACACACACACTTTTCCGTAACCCTTTCAGGGATAGTGGCCACTGTGAGAAAACACTTTTTTTTATTACCTCTCATATTGCTTTATAATTTAAAGCAGGAATGTTTCCATTTTTTATGGTGTTTTAAGTAGCGGATCGGAGGTAATGTGTTCGCAGTGAAGGAAAACTATATAATGGAAGGAAACTGGTATGCTGCAAAATGCTAATTTATTAAAAAATAAAATAAAAAGAATGCTACAACTAGGGATGTTCATTGGGGGTTTTTCCTAACCGACAACCGAAGCTCATTAACTGATCATTAATCAATAACCGACAAGATTAGAATTAAATTAAAATAGACTGGATTAGTGTCTGTGACCCATTAAAAATACCAACATTTGTTTTTCAGGGGTTTAGTTTTGCATGTGCAAGTAACAGCATAAACAACAGAACACGAGGATACAAACAGCGTCACATCATGCACCAGTAGCGCTTCTATCAACAAAAACTTAATAAAATCATATATATATAAGGAATAAATACGCAACACGTATAATTCACTTAAAGGTGCATTGTGTGATATTTAAAGCTGCAGTGCCAGTCGGCAAGTCTGGCAGATTGAGTCGACTTAGCCAAAATTTTGAATGTTTACAACTCTCATGCGTCATGCCCCTCCCCCACTACCAACGAGCACCCGCCCATCGTCAGTGCATGTGTACCTGATTTTCTGTGAACACGTCCGTCTCTTCAGCATCGATTGCCCTGGCTAATCTATCCATAGATAGCAATAACCGAGGAATTGGAAGCTTGTTAGTAGATTTTCTCTCCGCCATCACGCTTCGTACAATCTTCAGGCGAACTTCAGGCGTGTCGTGTGCATGTGATATTGTAACGTGCGCGTCTGCGTGAGGGAGAGGGGATCTGTGGCGTGTGCACGACCTGTGATTGACAGTCAGATCTCACACCCCCCTGCGCTGATTGGACCTGATAATCCAGGAGCGGTGGATTTTTGCAAAACATAACACGCTCCAGGTGAAGTTAGAAGCTCGGGTTTTTTTCTAAAACCACCTTATTTATGATGTTCTGTCGGATTATAGTGTCGATTTCACTGAATATGATAAAAAAAATGTTGCCGACGGCAGCTTTAAGAGGATCTGTTGACAGAAATGCAATATCATATACATAACTATGTTTTCAGTGGTGTATAAAGACCTTACTTAATGAACCCTTGTGTTTTTATAACCTTAGAATGAGCATTTCTCTCTACACACACCGCAGGTCTCCTTACATCGACATGTTTCTATGGTGGCCCTAAAGGGACAAACGCGTTTCATCACTATGTTGTTCTTCGTGCAAAGAAGCGAGCTAACGTCAGCGAATAAAACACTGACACAATGATGAACAAGTAACAATAATAATTATAAAAACAATAAAAATAATTAAGTAAATATAATTTCTTAATTTATCTTTGTAAAGAAACCTCATTGCTTAACTGGCAACTCTCTGCTGTCTACGTCACTTCCTGTCGGCCAGCGTAACTTCTGTTGGGTGCAGTTCGCAACCTCACCACTAGAAAAAAATCACACACTGCACCTTTAAATAATTAACAGAGTAACAAAACTGTGTGACTAGTAGGCTATATGCTGAGTTTCAGTTCATTTTTGTGACACGCTGCAAAAAAAAAGAAACCGAGATGGCAGAAACAGGCATCCTGTTTGTTTTTAAAAAGTTTTGTTTTTATTGTGAGTGTACACAAATAAAAGTAAACCCTTTACAGTTTCTAATCATGTCTTACTCTTATCTGTATGACCATATATGACAGAGTACTTTAAGTTGTTTCCACTGTTATAAAATTCCAGTGATCCCGCCTCACGTGCACACACACGACATATCAGTTCTAGCATTGCTAACTTGACATTGCAGCCTGTTCATTATCAAAATTAATACAGGCAACCAAACATAAAAAGCTACACTGCTTAAATTAAATAGTCTGTAGTGTAAAATCTATGCCGTTCAGCGTGAGCATTTCTGAGCATGTGAAGGATGATGTTTTACGTGGATATTTGAACGCGTGTGAAATACAGAGCCTAGTTTATATAACAAGTTATAGTTTAGCATCCATATACATTGCAAATATGGAAAATCATGCCAAATGAGAGAGGTAGGCTACGTTGGCCCAACGCAGGTTTCTGTTTTCGCTTTAAATGATTTTGTTTTGTCTTGACGTTTATAAAGCTACTTTTATTTTTCATTCTTGTTCCGTTCTGAATATTGCAGCATTTAAAGGATTTGTTGTGGCGTTTGGGGAACTAAAATAGCCTATAGCTATGTTTATAGTGTTGGGTTTTTTTTTATATTTCGCTTTATTTACCAGTATTTTACATTAATGTTATAATAATACATTTATTTTAAAAAATGTGACTTATACACAACCTGTTTTTCTCTTAAAAAATGTTTAACGTTTTCAAAATGTCTTGAAAAATTACTTTAAAAATTACATTACTTTTTAAACCGTTAAACCGATTGTATTAACCGGTCAAAATTCTTGCTCTTGGTTAAAACCAGTTAATTATGAGCATCCCATATCGCTACAACTATAAAAATGACAATTTTATAAGGAAAACTTAGGTGGTTTTCATTGTAACCATTATGCCTACAGAAAAAACGGGGTTGTTACGTCATGTAACCATTGTGTGTATACAGGAAATCACTGGGTGTCTGTGCATGAAAGGGTTAATACCTTTATTCTGCCTTTCAGTATTATTATTTTTTTATCTCTCCTCCTAGGAATTTGTTACCCATTTGTCCAAACCATTTGAATACTGGATCGGTCTAACGGATCAGACCACGGGCCAGTGGAGATGGGCGGATGACACTAATTGCACCATGGACAAAGTGTGAGTTGAATTATTGTTAAGCACATGCAACTTAAATTACAAAAAAAACGTTTTCTATATGCATTTTTTTGGCTTTGGTTACAGACACTGGGGACCTGGGCAGCCGGATGAGTGGCAAGGACATCCGTATGAGGGAGGAGAGGACTGTGGACAACTAACAAGAAATGCGAATATTAATGACAACCACTGCTCCCTCAAGTTGAAATTCATATGTAAAGGATCCAAGGATTCTTAATCGCAACCTATTAGTATGTTGCTTCAAGAGAGCGACCATGGATTTGTTGTGTTTTCTTTTTTCTTTATTCATTTATAATCCTTTAATCATAATCATTTAATTATTCCATTTAATCATATAATCGTTTATTCATTTTTATTACATTTCCTAGTTTTCAACATTTTTCATCCAGTCCTTCCAGTTGCATAGTTCGCCGGTGCTAGGCTAGCGCGAGTCAACGGTATCTGCTAGCCTGCCATTAAAAACAGTTTTACCCACTCCACAGTACAGCAAAAGCAAATAAATTATAACGCCAGGCTATCGATGTAAATGTCTGTAGAGAGAATAATGTTAGAAATCAAACTACCCTTTCATCACATTACAATAGTTATACTTTCCCTGTATTTGTTAGCACAGTCTACAGCAGCGGCGGAGTGATATTAAGTTACCTAGGCAACCGAGAGAGCCGGTCCACATGACAATCATGCAAGTGTATTTCCCTGCCGCTGACACTCATCCCTCAAAGTAAAGTAGTTTGATTTCTAACATTATTCTCTCAACAGACATTTACATCGATAGTCTGGCAAAAGCAAACCCTTCAAAACTTCTGTTAAAAATATTAAACAAAAATAGAGAGTCAATGCATCAATGCATCAATGCATTTTATCTCTACACCCTTGCTTCATTTAGAATACGCGGTTCAATGAATATGCAAATTAGCCCCGCCTCCACTCACTCACACCAGCTCGGATTACCTGGGGCCTGTTTCAGAAAGGAGGTTCAACCAACTCTGAGTTAAAACTTGAATTCTGAGTTGACTTACCCTGAGATGGGAAACTCTGAGTTTTCGGTTACAGAACAGCTGAATTGAGTTAGTTCAATCAACTCTGAGTTAAGCGCGTGCACCACAACTATAAAAAGCCATTATCAATGGAGCACAGATATTATGAGTCACCATGGCAACAGCGCCAGACAAAAAGAGGTCTTCATATTTCTCACCAGTGCGAACATTATTACTGTAATTTTACAGTATTAGAACATTAATACTGTAATTTAATTAAAGGGATTACTCTTAATTCTTCTGTAATTTAAAGTAAAATCTGATGTAATTGCATTAGACTATAGAACAATTCTGTATATTTAAAATACATTTTTAAAAGGTATATTTTTAATGTAACCTTCTCATATTTATTTAATTCTCATAAATAATTCATGCAATTGTATATTGTTTATTTGAAAGCATTAAAAGTGCTGTTTCTTGTCTCTCCTTGTATTGTTCAAGTGGTTGAGGTTGATATGGTAATTAGTAATAAGTAAACCAATGCTTTCTAAAGATTGTCATTATTACATTAATCTAATTACACTGTTGAAGATGTCATTTGTAGTTAGTAATACATGTAACTTGCCCAACTGTTATAATATCAGAGGTGAAACTGGAAGAACAGTGTGTTATTCAACCTAATTTTAATTTTCATGTAGGGGCAATCCTGCAGGCATTAAAAGAACATGGCAGCAGCTGAAAATTAAATATAAAAACATAATTCAATCAAGTAAGGCTTGAGCATATCATGGGTGTAGGCTACCTGACTTTACAAACATTTGACATATTAAATAACTAAAACATCCAGTGTCTAGCAGTGCAGCAGCATTTTTGGCTGAGGGACTTCCTGGACGGACTTCAGAGCCAGTCCCAAAGATCCAAGGGCCTTCATAAAATGGGTTTACATATGTGTTATTTTTTATATAGGCTATTTTTTATATTTCCATATATTTTACTTTGAGTTAGGATTTGTGTTGGTCCCAATAGATTCTGATGGTAATATCTGTCTTTTGGAGCCTCCTGTCCCAACAGAACCCCAGGCAGTTGTAAGTAGCCTATCAATACACCAGAAATTATGACAAATAGTGTTATAAAGTGCACTCAACCAAATGCTCATCACATGGGGATAAAGAGTTTCTGCTGCCAGAGCTACAGAGGTAATGTTAATATTATGTGTCTACACATCAAACAATCTACACATTCACATTTTTGTCACATTTTTATGTGGAGTAGCCTATAGAATCAAAGTTTAAATCTAAGTATAAACAGGTATTCGTATCTCCCCCCGCGCCCCAGAGTGTGTGTGAACAGCTGGAAGACGGTCCATCAACTTCTGCTGCACAGATGAACACAGTTCAGTGATTTTCAGTAAATGCCACAGTTTAATTCTGTAGAATTTGTTCAGAACTACATTATGTAACTCTAATCTACTACTGTATTTTTAGTTGCCAGTTAAGGAGTTATATAGACTTCATCTTATAAAAAAGAAAAAAAGAAAAAAAACTGCAGTAAAAATAGCAATATTTTATTTATTAATAAAAGATTAATTTTATTAATAAAAATGTACTGAAAGAATTAATAAGGTGTTTAAACACTACTTCCTCTTTAAAAAAGGGGAGGAGACCAATAGAAACTCTGGGTTTACCGAAGAAAACCTGCTCCCGACCAGGTTAGGTTCACCTCTTAAAGGCACAGTATGGCATTTTTCTCCACTAGGGGTCGCTAACCTATTTACAATAACAAAGGCGTAGTTTGATGACGCAACATTTGCTAAGAATTATGGATCTTGTCGTCAACGTCAAGCCGACCGATCTAATAATGTTTATGGATGACTGAATACATCAATGTTTTTATCATGACTGTGATATGAAGCAGTTCGGGATTGCTAAGAGACAGCTATCAGCTCCACACGCGACGCGAGTCCCGCGGATATAAAAGGAATATGGACATTTCATTCTACCGAACTACACGCAAGTGCAGGATTACAACTCACAGGTCAGTTTATTAGACAAATTAAACTTGTGAGGTAACGCAGCGCTGTGTCACTTGGTCTAACATTACACTATCACACTAAACTGCATTTGAATGTGTTTAAATGTATGTGTTAGTCTGTCTGTATGAGACTAGCAGTAAGCTAGATCAACATTAGAATAACATACAGATCATATTCTGACATTTTATCATTGTTGAACTATAAAACATTGATTAGTTTTATGTAAATGTGCTCTCCTGTTTAATAAAGTACATGTAGGAGCGGTCGAAGTCTCGGACGTGGAGCTCTCGTTTATATACTGTCTATGGGAGCTCTCGGCATCTCGAAAACACCGCGCTGATATTGATTCTCGTTTTAGTTCTCCTTTTTTATCCAAAGTCTGCTTGCCATGGTCCATAATGTTTGAACGAAACAACAACAGCGTGCAAATAGACATTGCAAACTACAAAGTTGTCCACGTCAGTCGCTTTGGTTACTATCAGACGGCTCTGGTTCATAGCTCTGGTTGCCATGGCAGCACGAGCGGAAACCAGGGACAACGCGGATATGACGGCATTGGCGGCGACAAAACGGAAATAAAGAAACGGGACATTTCTCGAATTAAATTACAAATTTCTCCTGGTTTGAAAGTTGTTGGAAACAGTCGGGATAATGTAAGTACACAACTAAATAAAATATATAACATAGATATAGTGATTTTTGCTATTTTTAAAGCAAAAAAGTTACATATTGTGCCTTTAAGTGAGTTTAAGTTACCTCTCTTTCAGAAACGGGCTTGACTTACTCTGCTTTCTCAGGTTTAACATACCTCCCATTCTGAAACAGAAAACTCAAGAGTTTCCCTCATTTCAGGGTTAACATACTCAGAGTTTTCACTTAACCTCCTTTCTGAAACAGGCCCCTGATCTACTCTCTCAACTTTACTGTAGTAAACACACAATGGCACAGTGGAAATATAAATATAATGTCTTGCTAATGTTACACAAACCATCTCAGAGTCAGAAAGCAGCCTTCTAACAATCATCAGAAACGCTTTAAAGGGGTCATATGATGTGACTTCTTGGTTTCCTTTTTCTTTAGTGTGTTATGTAGCTGTTAGTGCAAGTATAAGATCTGCAGAGTTACAAAGCTCAAAGTCTTAAAGGTCCCGTTGCATGCGATTCCATGTTTCAAAGTTTAGTTAGTGTGTAATGTTGTTGTTAGAGTATAAATAATATCTGTAAAATTATAAAGCTCAAAGTTCAATGCCAAGCGAGATATTTTATTTAACAGAAGTTGACTACATCGAACGGCTGGATTGGACTACACCCCTCTACTTCCTTCATTAGTGACATCACCAGAACCGTGTTTAGACTAACCTCCGCCCACAGGAACACAGGCGTATTGATGGCGAAATGTCAACAGACGGTTGATGTTTATCTATAATCGGATACCGCAAAAGTTTAATTCGAAGTTGTTAGTTTGCTCTGTCCATTTCACCACGGACTGTTTTTCTAACCTGGGATAATATCAAGCAGGCTTCTCTCAGCGTTTCATACTGACGAAGGGGGCAATTTCAACTATATTCCAGCAAGCGGTAAGTAGTGATTTAATATGGAAGTAGCGATCAACTTAACATCGTTTCTCTTAGTAGGATGAAAATAATCTTACTTAAACTGTGATTAATATACAGAAAGCGATCAAAGAACAATCCCTTTCCAATCGTCCAAGCTGTCAATCAATCACACAGCGCGAGTTTATCTGGACACTTGCCAAAACTCGTTATGAAATAAATGACGCTGTTACACTGCACAACGAAGCTCTTACTGTATTTATATACCTCATGTTTGCATTGGTGAAATCATTAGTGAGTGCAGAAACTGCGTTGCAATGATAAGATCTTTTTTCACGCGATCAACAGACTGTCATCTGCTCAACGCTCACTGCAATTTTTTATGTGATTGAAATAGATCTAAATACTTAAAAAAACTTCTCACGATTCGTTAATCCCGATAGTTGTAATAGTAAAAACGTATAATAGCTGTAATAGTAAAAGTTTTCCAGATAGTTCCACATGTAATGCCAGATATTTCATATGCAAGCATGTCAGCCAATCACAGCAGTGGGCGTTTACACTGAAGTCTCACAGCAGACACGCCCCTTCAAACAGAGCGTTCAAACCAGGGAATGAAATCAGGCTAGGAAATATGCCTTTTATTTTTAAATTATAACAATTTTTGATCTAAAAAACATACTAACATTATAAGGGCACCCCTGGAAACATGATAAAATAATAAAAATAATCCATGGAATGGGACCTTTAAACCCAAACTGCTTTGCTAAACGTTTTCCAATAATATCGATATTTAAATCGGTAAGCATCAAATATGAACTCATAGAGCATCGATACATTAGCATAGTATTATTAGCAGCATTATTCTATAGCAGAAGCATTCTGTGATCTAATTAAAAAATTATGTATAGGCTAGACAAACGTAAGATAATATTTCCGATTTGTGTCTGACTTCTAATAATAATTATTAAAACGTCCTCATTGACAATCTGCATAAACCTACTATTGACCTGTTTTGAGGTGTTTCGTGAACTTTTTTTGCACTTGAAACGGAAAACATGAGGAGAAATCGAGTCGACTATGATGCGCATGCGCAGTAGCTTCAGCATCACCCTTGAGCTCATTCCTTTATGGATAAATATGGAAGTCCAGTTCCGCAACATAAGAAAAAAATGCTTTGGTAAATCATAATTATGACAAACTAAGTCGAAATTATGACATAAAAAAAGATGAAATTATGAAATAATGGAATAAAAAAACATTAAAAGTTTTCTAATAATTTCCACTTTTTATAGGCCTATCATAATTTCGATTTAGTATTTCATAATTTCGAGGTTTGTAATCGCATACATAAGCATATCATGACTGCCATGTCAATTTCCACTTTTTATTCTCATATCCTAATTATGACTTAGTATGTCATAACTTGCGATTTTAATAACTATGATTGTAATAATTTAGATTTTTTTTTTCTTAGAATGTTTTAATTTTTTGTCATATTTAAGATTTAACAAAGGATGATTTCTTTTTTTTCTTATGTGGCAGAAATGATCTCCCATAGATAAAAGCAATTGCAAATAAAAATAAATAAACCCCTTTAATCAAAACCAAAATGTTCAATTTGACCATGCTAATTCTGGGTAAATGGTCAAGGGTGAAGGTTCAAACAAGAGGCAGACAAACCACAGTGAACCTGAGTGAAAACAGATGATGATGAAAACACTGAGCAAGCAGTTTTAATTAGTCATTTAGCTGATGTGTTTCTGCAGAATAACTTATAGTACACTTGTTACACGTCAATATCCTTTGAAATGAGGAATGGAAAGTGCTGTGTTATTATACACTAATGCCCTGTTTACTGTCATTGCAGGAGCTGTTTTTAATGTGTTTTGGATTCTCTAGAAAGCAAGTAACTGCAAAACTTATGATTGTCTATCAGAAAACTGATAGTTGTGAAGAAATCATGAAAATGGACATGGAATATGAACGGAAGACGACATTTAGCAAAGGTTTGCTATGATACTAAATTGTATTTGATACAGAAAGATGTCTTTGTGTTGTATTTGAGAGAAAGAGTTTTAGTTAGTTGCCTAGTAACACTTCATAATCACTTTCATTTATTTTATACATTATGATGCTTAGTATAAAATTAGATTGGATGGGATGCCAGGAAGTTATTATTTATCCAGATGCAATGGTGTGACATTTGTTGGTTGTCATTATTCACAGACGCTGGGCTCCCGGGCATTGTTTTTGCATTCATTCCAGAAGCAGAAGTCTCTTTCTGTTCACTCGCATGAATTACAGAAGCGCTCCACCTTGAAGTGAACGCATGTCCTTTACGTTGGATGTCATTGCGTACTCAGTGTTATAGAATGAGCTTGTGCTTGTGGCCTTTTTTTCTTCCAATAAAACTTCGGTTTGGATTATTTTTGTGTACTGTATTGGTTTTCAATTTAATTAAAATTGATTGTAATTAAATCATGCATAATTTACATTTTACATTAAATTACAATATTTTACGTCTTTTTAATTTTTTTAAAGGTACAAACAATTCAAGAAAACGCTGCAGAAAAAAATGGGAAGCTTGTATTTTTGTGAATTTAAAAAGCAAGATTTGATATTTAACATTTAAATTGTCTTTTTTAAGGTGATACTCTCTTGTGAGTGGATTTTGCTCCATGTAAACAGTTCCTTTCTGGTTCACACATGTGTATTGCATGCATTATGAAAGTATTTTCCACAGTGTTTCATGGTCATGACATTGAAGTTGAAAGACTGGATGTACAACGAAGTTCATTAGCCAATTTAGTGTCACTATGTCCTGAGAGCATGTATAATGGATAAGTCTTTAGCTGTACTTTTGAGTGTTTTTGAATGTTTATTTCATGGCCCTGTGCACTTCCAGTTATTCTAACTCTAGGAATGAGGTAAAATACCCACAAATGTGGCGTTAAACTTGTATTTACTTTACAATATTCCTTGAACTTTGAAAGAAATGATACAGCTCACAATATTAGATGCATTAAGCTGATAGCCACTCATCAGTGCTTAAAAAGAGGTCTGATGAGTAGTATTTTCATGCATCTGTATTAAAAGCAAGATACATACAGGATTTTTCAGGGTGGACTCAAACGTTATGCTCCTAATAGCATTTTGCTTCTGTACATTTGTACATTGTCTTTATTTGCAAATCAACTCGATATTAAATTATCCTTAGAAACCGTTGCAGATCAAGTTCTACGTATGAATCAATCTCGCTTCCCTAATTCAGTACATTTTTACAAGTTTGAAAGTCCAAGCTCAGCACAAATGCAGTGATTTGCTCACTCAGCTAAATGATTTTATTAGAAGTGCTATTTTAAATGGTAAAAAGGAAAATTCCCCACAGCTTTCAGAAAGAATTAAGACGCACAAGTAAAAAGACTAAATAGCAAGTGACCAAATGAAAACCTAGATCTTTTTTTGGGGGGTGGGGAGAGGGGCAAGTCTTGTAAAACTACCATCTATTATTTAAAAATTACCAATAAATTGCATGTTGGCAAGTCAACTAATTGCATGATGTAAAGTAGACATGACATAAGCGTCATTAAACCTGTCATGAAGAAAATGTATACATACAAAAAAAAAAAAAAATCTTTTTTTGTTTTTTTTTGTTTTATTGGTTTATTTAAGAGGGGACAGTGCAATTTCATAAAACACTTGAACAAACATGGTTAAAAAAAGCCAGAATTGCCAAAAGGCTATTTTTCATCTGTAGTCCCCTGGCCAAGATGTAAAAAATGCAATAAAATACAAACATGAAAATACATTTACAAGTCTATGGCAAATCAATAACTACAATATAAATGACACTATAAAATAACTTAAGGCACGCAATACCTGTTACAATATTTAAACACACACACAAAAAAAAACACGTTCAAAAAGGTGATGTATCCAAATATACAATAAAGCGCAACAGGCTCGGCTTTTAATGTTGGCAGACATACATGTTAAGGAGCCAAATTTCCAATTTTTTTTGTAAAGGCCTTTTAAGTGCACTGTTAGCAATTGATGTAATTTTTACAATAAAATTTACAACAACATATTGTATTCATGTTTTTATTGTAAATACAAATGCATGATGGGAAATTTATGGACAGTCCTGTAATTTTGTTGTAACTACACTGTAGAAGCATTATTTTACAGCCACCGCATAGCATTGTGGGATTGCTGCGATTTGAATTTTGAAATTGCGCGGTACCGCGGCGGCCAACGGCACCAGAATCAAACACTTTTGGAAGAAGCAGCTTTTGGAAGGAACACATCTCAGGTATGAAACGTTAACATGCCATCTATTTTTATAAGTCTATGGATATATTAATACCGGTCATATGAGTGGTGATTGTTTCGTTTGGTATATTTCAGTGACATTAGCTTCTGTGACGTTCGCCCCGACTCGACTCGCTCACTCCCGGTAAAACAACACCATGAACTGACCGCGGTGAAGTGGCGTCTTCTTACTCAACCCATACGGAAAAAAGTTACCACATGCAGCTACAAGGTACGAGATATTCACAATTTTTCGCTTGGTATATTTCAGTAACATTAGCTAGAGTAATGTTAGATATAACGTTAGCTCAACTCGCCCCGCTCACTCCCGGGTAACGACGTTATAAACCTGAACTGACTGCGGTGAAGCGGCGTCTTCTTTAAGTTACTCAATCCATAAAGAAAATAGTAACGTTACCACATGCAGATACACGGCACTATTTTCAATGGAAAAACAAACATGGTGAGTAGAATCGAGTAGAGCTGAGCTTGTAACGTAGCCTAACGTTAATGGAAAACCACCACAATGACGATAGCTCAAATAACGTTAGCCCAGACTGTTAATAATAAGCATTAACGTTAGCCCGATCAGTTAGCTCAGGTTATTATTGCATTGATTACACGTGCTACTGGACAGGCTGTCGTAACATTATTAGGGCTTTGCTGTCTTGTAATCGGGGGTCTTGAAGCCGTGGTTTGCACACTAGCATAAACGAAGTTTGTAGCAGCTAACGTTAGATTTTACGGCCACTGAATAAACACAAGCACATTTTAGTTGAAATATGGGCTTTAATTAAACGACAATGCTGGTATCTTTAATTATGTGAGTCAGCTATAACTGTGAGATAAGCTGAATATAGCATCTGGTATGCTCATATGTTATAACATTACTTTGTGCTTGGCAAACCAGGTTGGAAGAGCAGTCATGTAACTGTCTGTATCTAAAATAAACTGCGCGTGCGCAACTAAATCCAACCAGCATCGTCATAAAATATATTTTTTTCCGGAGCCTGGGTTCTGTTGAAAAGCTTTCAATGCTCTCTTTGTCTTCAGAAAAGGCAGCAAATTATCAGTAGTATTAAAATTAAGTTAACCATTTTGTTTATCTCAAATTACATGTGGCTGCCTGGCAGACTATATGGACTAAAATAATAATAGATTTTTAATTTGGCATTTGTGTAATTGGTAATACATTTGGTAATGTTTACGTTTTTTATTCCCTAGCCTAGCCCTCTGCCACAGCTGCTGATATCCAGAGAGAGAGAGACCTATCCAGCACACCTTGCTTAATTGTGCAAGGTAAATTCTTCCCTTATTTTATAGAGTAGTTCACTTTTAAATGAAAATTACCCCATGATTTACTCACCTTTTATTATCATATTGTGTTAATGCATTTCAGGAGAGACACTAATCGCAACAAGTGTTCATAGAAGGAACAGTTGTGATGGGGCCCAAAACAGTCTTTTGAATGGAGTGGCTGAAACCTTCGCTGCTTACTATGTGTTCAACATGCAGTATCCTAAAGACGCCTCAGGGACTTTATACAAAGGTATGTTTAAACTGTTTACACACTAATAAAGAAAATGAGGTAACACTTTACAGTATGGGTACATTAATTATCATGAATTCATGTATAAATTCATGCATGAATTACGCATTCATTCATGCATTAATATCTCATGAATCATCAGGAAATAACACAAGTTCAACGTTTTTCATTCATGACTTCATGAGTGAACAACACCTTAATAAAAAAATTAACTAAGATGAGTACATCATCATGAATTATGATTTATTACGCATGATCGTGATGCTTTTCTTTGTTCACATATGCGACCATTAGCACATTGTTCATCAGTGTTTCTAAGGACCAGTCACCACTTTAGTTGAGGGGCCACACTCATGAAGTCATTGATAGATGATGCTTAGTTAATGATGACTACTGTATTTGAATGTCAACAGAATCTGTGTGCTCTGAGCTGTGATTGGTCTATTTTGGGGTCTGTCCAACTACCACAAGCGTTTGCTTCGTCCACCTCCTTTTCAAACCATGCACTTGTATAATTTGTCTGCTATGTTGCCTGTTATGTTGATTGTGAGAAAATTAGAATGCAGGTTTGAAATAAACATCATCATCATCATCATCACCTGCAGGCTTTGAAGAAGACATGAACTGTTGACATTCAAATACAGTAGTCATCATTAACTAAGCATTATCTATCAATGACTTCATGTGTGTGGCCCCTCAACTAAAGTGGTGACTGGTCCTTAGAAACACTGATGAACAGTGGTATAACTGTGAACAAAGAAAACATCATGATCATGCGTAATAAATCATAATTCATGATGATTTACCCATCTTAGTTAATGTTTTAATTAAGGTGTTGTTCACTCATGAAGTCATGAATGAAAAACGTTGAACTCGTGTTAGTTCCTGATGATTCATGAGATATGAATGCATAATTCATGCATGAATTTATACATGAATTCATGATAATTCTTACTGTAAAGTGAATCCATCATTCTCATATGTAACGTCCCATGAATTATTACCTTATTACCAGTATTGTTAGGTTCTATGATATATTCTATGCAATGATGTCAATAGATAGGTTTCCATCCAATTAAAACATAACTTTTAAACGCATTCGTAAAAATTTGGCAAAAAAACCCTCTAATTGGAGAGCATTTCAATCAACTCTGTTATGCGAATTATAAATGGTCACGCACCTAGGAGTCGTGAACAGCTGTGGGATCAAAACGTAAGGTTGACAGGGCAACTTGAAACACCTGATATAATTGCAAAAAATGCAAATTTGTCAATCCACATAGAAGTTTTTGTTCACATTAGAATATTTTATGTGAATTTTAACCGTTTCCAGTCAGGATTTCTTTTTCAAATGGTTAAAATGTGCATTAAAAAGTTGGATGGAGACCCAGCTATTGCTGTTAAGTGTCTGTTCTATAGTAGAGTTGGTTTTCCCCTGCAGGACATAATTTGTGTAAACAGAAGAGACTGACGGACAACAATTTAACATTACAACTTTCATTAATTCATTAAATTAAATTGTATGGTTAAAGTTGTTAATGTTAAATAAATACATCAAAGTCATTTTATTTTATGAGCAAGTAGGTTACTTATGTTTTTTATACAGTATTTGTCATTATTTAACAGATATGAAAACTTTATCTTTTTTCCTCTCTCTCGGTTTTCAGAGCTTTTTGTGGAATCCACTCCCAGACGGGCAGTAAAGCCGAGAAGAGACACAGGCTCAACGCACCTGTTTGCACCCTCCTAAGAAAACTGGACTTTGAGTTGATGGGATAGTAACATGAACAACTTCCCCTATGCAGTTCAAGTCTGGCTGGACACCTTTGTTCCATATCATCATGTTCCCCCTGATGATTGGCTGCCTGGATGTCTGGAAGTGAGCTTCTTCATTAAAGGGATACTCCACTTTTTTTGGAAATAGGCTCATTTTACAACTCCCCCAGAGTTAAACAGTTGAGTTTTACCGTTTTCGAATCCATTCAGCCGATCTCCGGGTCTTTAGAAGAATGTCAGTAACCAGACAGTTTTTGGTCCCATTGACTTCCATAGTAGGAAAAAATACTATGGAAGTCAATGGGACCAAAAACTCTGACATTCTTCTAAAGACCCGGAGATCGGCTGAATGGATTCGAAAACGGTAAAACTCAACTGTTTAACTCTGGGGGAGTTGTAAAATGAGCCTATTTCCAAAAAAAGTGGAGTATCTCTTTAAAAGTAAAATTTTGTTTTATGTGTGATAAAGTGGATACTTTTGTAATATGTATTTTTGCACAGTTTGTTAATTAAAAAAAAAGAAAATATACCATTGTTGTGTTTTTAATTGGCCGATACGGAAAATGACAGCTTTTTACTTGTAATATTTATACTTGTAATGTTTTACAGTATATTGATTTGTCCTGTGAAATTACAGGAAATTCCTGGCTACTGAGTTGCCGTAAATATAACATTTTGCTGTAATATTTACAGTATTCTATCCTGTGAAATTACAGGAAATTCCTGGCAAATACCAGTAAATTTACATGATTATTGTAATTAATTACAGTAGGGATGTTGTATTAAGTATTACAATAACAGTCCTGTATACTGTTTACAGTAAATTTACGGCAACTATTAGCCAGGAATTTCCTGTAAAATTACAAGAACTGTCTAACAGTGTGGTGAGCTGTTTAACCTCCTCAGGTATTGAGTTCCAGTCAGCGGCGCCCCTCACCGACCAGGCCTGAAAGCGCTTCTACGCAGAGGGATAACACAGTCCCCTCTGGCAGAGCCTCGAGTGACGCGCTCAGAGCTGTTTCTTTGGCTGATGAGCTCTACCAGAGGAGCTGGGGCCAAATCATGTGTTACTTTGTATATGAGACTCAGATCTACAAATTTATGAAGACTGTCCCAGTTTAAAAGGCTGTGCTTTTGTCAAGTTTTTTGAGGCTCTATTGGTTTTACTGAAAAACATACCTACAGTTTTCGAAATATTCAGCTGCAGGCAGTTCTCCTGCAACCAGGATGTAACAAGAGTCATTGCTTTAGTGAGTTTATCTGCAACAATGTCTTTAGAGCGACCATGAACAAATAGAACAGTGTCATCTGCATACATCAAACATTCAACTTCAGAACAGTAGGCAAGTCATTGATATAAAGGCTGAATTAGAGGGGGCCTAATGTTGAGCCCTGAGGAACCCCGGTGGTTAGCCTAAGAGACTCAGACTTTCTGTTGTTAATTAATACAGATTGTGTACGATCATGCAGGTATGATTCAAACCAGCTAACAGTGCCACAAGACAAATTCAATTGTAAGAGCTTAAATTGCAGTGGCTTACTGTATCGAAAGCTTTCCTGAGATCCAAGAATACCGCCCCTACTACTCCACCCTTGTCAAGAGAAGATTTTATTTTCTCGATAAAAAGGCACGTAGCCGTTTCAGTGGAGTGTTTGGATCTAAAACCAAACTGCATGGCGTGAAAAGAGGGAGAGCTACTGTTTAAAGGGATACTCCACTTTTTTTGGAAATAGGCTCATTTTACAACTCCCCCAGAGTTAAAGAGTTGAGTTTTACCGTTTTCGAATTCATTCAGCCGATCTCCGGGTCTGGCGGTCCCACTTTTAGCATAGCTTAGCATAGATCATTGAATCGGACAAGAGACCATTAGCATCTCTCTCAAAAAAATGACCAAAGAGTTTCGATATTTTTGCTATTTTAAACTTGACTCTTCTGTAGTTACATCGTTTGTCTAACCTATTAGACCTATTTTCAGGCGCTGCGTCATATCATTACGCCTGCTGGACTCATGATACGGCAGCAAAGTTTCTTGATTATTACGCAGGAATGAGAGTATAGTTCCTAGCCATATCAGCCTAGAAAATCGCAACTTTTCATTTTCCGTTGGTCTTAGTACACGATGTAACTACAGAAGTAGAACTACAGAAAAATATCTAAACTCTTTGGTCATTTTTTTGAGAGAGATGCTAATGGTCTTGTCCGATTCAATGATCTATGCTAAGCTATGCTAAAAGTGGTACCGCCAGACCCGGAGATCGGCTGAATGGATTCGAAAACGGTCAAACTCAACTGTTTAACTCTGGGGGAGTTGTAAAATGAGCCTATTTCCAAAAAAAGTGGAGTATCCCTTTAAGTACTGGACAGTCTGCTCAGCCACCCATTTTTCTGCAGTTTTGGAAATGGCCAGAAGAATTCTTATTGGTCGGTAGTTATTCAAAGAGTTAGAAACACCAGGGCTGCGTTCAGCCCCGACAAAACGTTGCACAACGTTTTTTAAACAGAAACGGTGATGCGTTGAACACACTGTTCTGATGACGCAAGAGTTGCAACTATGGCAGCTGAGAAGGCCATTCTTTGTGTTCTTTGTGAAGAATTTTCGGAGCCTGATGAAGTCGGTATAAATATGTGTTTAATACTACAAAATATGCCCGATGTTACAGTTACTGCACTTGCCGCCCAGAACAAAAGAGAACATCCCAATCGAGTGAAGGGATTGCTGAAACTGAAATGAAAGCACACATCTTACCTAATTCAGACTAAAACACATCTATTTAGCCTCACATACTGACTTTATTTGTAGTTCATACTGTTTTAATACCCTGTATTTTCTTTCTCCTTTTTAGGAAAAGCACTTAATTACCATTGTTTATTTCTATACCAAATGTCATACACTTGCAATGAAGCTAAAAATATAAGCAACTACATCATTATGTTGATAACCTATATTTTTACAACAAAACAAACATGTCTTCTAATATCCTCAGTTGTTGTGTATACCGAGCTGCATCGAAGACATTTGTAAATTACTTTCCTTGAACCCATTGTGCGAGTTCACTTTAATACCGTGTGCTTTATATACATGTTGCTGCTGATTGGACTGTAGTTCTGACACACCCACCAAACAAGAGAAAACGCATCTCAAACCCCGTTGCACACCGGTGCACGCCGTTTCCAGGAAACATGACGTTCAACCCGGAAACCGTAGCAAAACGTTGCGCACCGTTTTGAACTTGAACGTGCCCGATTTATAAACTGGCGTAACAATAGCCGATTTCCAGGCCTTTGGAAAGTGACCACTGGAAATTGAAAGATTAATAATAGAAGCAATGGGAGTAGCCAGAGCGGATCCTGAATCTTTGAGCATGTTCGTGTCCATTCCACATACATGCCTGGCCTTAGATGATTTTAGGGTTTTAATTATGTTAATGACTTTGGTCTCAGAGATGTTTGTTATGAAAAAAGACTGTGTTGCAGAAACTGAGTATTCTTTTTTTTGTTTTACTGTAAAGTTCTTAGAGATTTCAGCTACAGATTCAATGAAGTAGTTGTTAAAGGCATCAGCTATTACCTTGGTTAGCATTAAAACATTTAGCATTAAATGTTTTCCTGTATGTGTCTGTGTAACAGAATCGAATCTTCCCAGACGGAATTCCCTAAATATCACTTCCTCAGAATGTGGAAGTGAAATTTTTTTAAGGAACATAAATGATTAATATATAGGAGGTGGTGTTTTTCATTTCAACTATTAGAAGAGACTTACATTTGCTCACATTATATTGTCCTTTATAGAAAATGGATCGTTCTGAAGAATACATTCAAATGGAGATGGAATGTGAACCAAAGAAATCATTTTGGAGAGGTTTGGAAGATTTACATTCAGTTGGAGAAACTATCTAATAGCATTCAACTAATGTTGGCTTTTACAGCATGAGTGAAATGGAAAATGTTGCGCAGTTACATTTATTTTAATGTCTTGACAAACTTTTTTAATCGTTATTTCAAAAGCAACTTTTATATTTGAAATGTAACTGGAATCGAGAATGCTGTGAACGTTTCTTTGAATGTTTTCATCATTTTTAACCAGTGAGCTTCAACAATTAATCATGTTCATGCTAATTATGGATATATATATATATATATATATATATACAGTATATGCATTTTTACTGCTCGTATTATGATGATTTAAACAAACTTCTAAGTATAAACTTGGGTATGTCACTTGTTCCGGCACCATTTTGCTACAGACATGAATAATATCTCAAAATGTGTGGAAAAATGCAAAAAAATAATTAAAACATGGCATTGCAAAATTAAAATATTACATTTCAACATTATATATGTGATATTGTCAATATAAATGAATCAAGGATTTTGTCTGTTTTCTTCAGGTCGCTCAAATCACAGACAAACTGGCATCTTTGTGCTTCTAGGAACAGTCTGCATGATTTTTTTCATCATCATGACTTCTGTCATCTGTGAGTTATTAATGAAATACTGTCTTTAGTGTTTTGCTACTAGACTGCTTTCATTTATCACTGGTGTGGATATGGACTGCAACATCTTTGTGTTTTTAGTGTGACAAATAGACTTTTTGTTCAAGATCAACATTTACTAAACTGCTAATTGTGATATGAACTGAACTGCTTTGCTCTGAGCTTTAATAAACTATTTGAATTAGCATATGAATATATGTTATATTTACAGAGAAGCTGAAAAAGTTTGTTTGTCTGTTTATTTTGAAGTTTCGCATCAAGAAAGAAAGTTCTCAATGCTGGAGAGTTGGATTAACAGCCATACTTCTGATCTAACCTCAGTCAAATCTGAGTTTCAGGTCTCAGGTGAGAACTTCATCATCATCATCACAGATCAGTTTTGATAATGGACTTTTAATTAACAACTTTTTTTTTTTTTTTTTTTTGACAGGTAATGACTTAGAAAAGAAGGTTTCTGAGCTGCAGAATTTGGTGTCCAGTCTGAGTTCATCTTTGAACATGTCTGGATCAATTAACACAATGACCAAAGGTTAGTGTCTTGACTGCCGTAACTCTGATGTTTTATTTTGTTTTATTAGGCCATTTATGAATAATTAAAAAAAAGTATCATGATGATAATTCATGATTTTGTTTTGAAAATCTTTTTAGAACAAAGTTTAAACATAAATGTCCTAGATTACTAATGTCTGTTTGGGGTCAAATCTTTAATGCAATGAATTTTTGCATGATTTAAGTGTCTCAGCAGAGCATGACTGTTAAACATCTCTTCTCTGATTTAATACGTGCATAAAATCATTGATTATTTACTTATCATTTGTCCCTCTTACTCTCCAAAAGAAATGCATGAAAAGAAGTTGTCTAATATTGAGACCTTGATGACTGATCTCGGCTCTTCACTGAATTCACTCGCATCCAAACAAGAGGAGAACCAACAAAAGCTGGGTGAGTGCTGGACGTACATTCAGCTTTGAATAATCCTCATATCTAACACAAGCTTTATATTTCTATTTCTTTCTCCTACAGATCGCCAAAAGGATTTGATGAACAATTTGGGTTCGGCAGTATCAGGTCTTAGGTTTAGCCTAACACATGACCGTATGATGTCATCTGTGATTTTTCACCATGCACAAAGTAATTTTATAAATTCTAACTGTATTCATGAAATATCATGTTCTTCAGAATTGTGCTTTTCTTATATTAGAGGTAATCAGGCTGATATATTGTTCTGTTTGGCTTTTGTCTCCGGCTAAAGTGGAGATGGCAAGCTCTCTGAAGGACATGAAGAATACAGTGGAGGAACTGGCATCATTAGTTCAAGCTTCGTCTTATAAAATATCATTAACCAGTGAGTAAATTCTTCATTCAAGGTGTAATATTGTGCTTATGTAGTGTCTGTGTTTTTTTTGGCAAAAAAAAAAAAACTCTGAATTTGTAATGGTGCAAAAAAATATATATATACAATAATCACAGGCATTCTGAGCAGGATTACATTTCTTTAATCTGCATGAGATGAAAAACAGAAAGAGATTTGCTGTGTAATCATTTGTGAGGTTGAGTGAGGATGTGTTTGATTCAGACAGTATTAAAATCATAGAACATCAGTACAGCGAAATATTAATTAAACCTCTTCCCCACAGAGAAAACTTGTCATGCCCAGGGTTTATAGGGAGATTATAGGCAATGCAAATGCTGTTGTGTGATAAAACCATTAATGACTTTCTTGATTGAATCACAAGAGGAGTTGAGTAACCGAGTGTCTCAGAGAGAGGTGGAGTAAATGATGACAGAATTGTTTTGTCTGGGAACTTAAGTGTTAATTTAGTCTTGTCCTCGTACATAGGCTCACTCACATCAGGCTGTAGTGGACTTGAGTGGATCCCATTCAGCAACAGCTGTTACCTGTTCTCTGGTCACTCAATGAACTGGACCGAAGCGAAAGATTACTGCGAAGAGCAGGGCGCGTTACTCTTAAAATTAGAAGAAGGCTCTGAGAAGGAGTGGGTGAGTACCAGAAACACACACACACACACACACACACACACACACACACACACACACACACACACACACACACACACACACACTTTTCCTTAACCCTTTCAGGGATAGTGGCCACTGTGAGAAAACACCTTTTTTTATTACCTCTCATATTGCTTTATAATTTAAAGCAGGAATGTTTCCATTTTTGATGATGTTTTAAGTAGCGGATCGGAGGTAATGTGTTCGCAGTGAAGGAAAACTATATAATGGAAGGAAACTGGTATGCTGCAAAATGCTAATTTATAAAAAATAAAATAAAAAGAATGCTACAACTAGGGATGTTCATTCCTAACCGACAACCGAAGCTCATTAACTGATCATTAATCATTAACCGACAAGATTAGAATTCAATTAAAATAGACTGGATTAGTGTCTGTGACCCATTAAAAATACCAACATTTGTTTTTCAGGGGTTTAGTTTTGCATGTGCAAGTAACAGCATAAACAACAGAACACGAGGATACAAACATCGTCACATCATGCACCAGTAGCGCTTCTATCAACAAAAACTTAATAAAATCATATATATATATAAGGAATAAATATGCAACATATATAATTCACTTAAAGGTGCATTGTGTGATATTTAGGAGGATCTGTTGACAGAAATGCAATATCATATACATAACTATGTTTTCAGTGGTGTATAAAGACCTTACTTAATGAACCATTGTGTTTTTACTACCTTAGAATGAGCATTTCTCTCTACACACACCGCGTGTCCCCTTACATCAACATGTTTCTACAGTGGCCCTAAAGTAGTGGTTCTCAACGGGGGCGGTACCGTTCAGAGAACAACGGGGGGCGTTGGAAGCAAGACTTTTGAAAGGGGGGCGTTCAGGCGTTAATGGGGGGCGTTCACGAGTTTAAATATGTAACGCAAATTTTTGTTCATTTACTTTTATTCATTTTAAGCATTTTGTAATTTAGCTGTAATAAACACTTTAAGTGGGCTATTTAAAAAGTGTTAGGATTATGTTTTTGTTAAATTATGTTGTAAAACATATGCGCAGAGTGTGATATCCATCATATTGTGTGTGCACGCGCATCTATGGTGCGCGTGAAAGAATACCTCAGCAGCGCTCCAAAAAAAAAACATTCGTCCGCACCCGCTCTAGTCCTGACCGCAAGTCCACCGTCAGTGTTGTAGGTAGGCACGCATGTTTTTTTGTATTCATTTCTATTGCATTACGATTGAAAGCAGTATCAATAATGTCAAAAATATGATGTGCAGTCAAGTTCGGGTATGTGCTGTGAGTGTTCTCACCGCGCGCGCTTGTGATTCGCGGAGTTTTGACGAGTTGTATTTTGACGACTTGATATTATTTCTTATTCAAAAGTTTAGAATTCCTAACATTCTAAAATCTTCCAGTTAAATGCAACATGCCTATCGTTACTTTTGCAACGACTCTATTATTTTTCCAGTCATAGACCAGCGCTCAAGCACTGACTAGAATCCAGCGCTGACAAGAATCAGCATTCACGCGCTCAGAAATGTGTTTGGCGCTGACAACAATCCGGTGGTGCAGAATCACGCAGCGGAGGAATGGAAAGTTGACAAGCCATTAAAAAGTATTGACTTAAGAAACACTCAATAAATCATGTTCCCATTCACTCTGGCGACGAATTTTAAAATTAATTAAACTTTATTCTATTTATAAGGTAAAACTTTTAAATTTTTAGGCATTAACTAATTCAAATCCCTAATGCCAAAATGTTTTCTTTGTTCACCAAGTAATTTACTGGTCACTGGTCAGGCATTATTGTTAACTCGCAAGACAGTAAGGAGAAAATGACAATTTGATGGATCATTTAAATATATTCTGCAATCACATTTTGGTAATGTATTCATTCCGCCGTCACATCTGAGCACGAAACGCTGCTTGGGTAGTTTCAAGATATAAAAATAATTAATAATATAATAATAATTTAATTGTTCATATGTGTTTAATCTTGTTAGAAGGTTTTTTACCGATTATGAACACAAATTAATCACAACAAACCAAATTAATTGTAATTGTATTAATCATACCATTGATGAAAACAAGCTGATACCAAGGTATTTTAGGCCTACAATTCTAACATAATTTTTCATGAAAAATCATGATTGTATTTATTTATTTTTCGAAAGTAAGGTTAATGTAAGCAGCTTCTTGCAATACTCTCCTAAATGCGTAATAAAACATATGGCTATTACTGTCATGTGATTAATATTATAACTATTATTATGTAGTAGTGTAATGTAGACAGACACAAATAAAAGGTTTGAATTTTTCTTTGTTTAATTTGCACACTGAATATGGGTTGGCACTTTTAATTTTGAACTCTCAAAGTGCACCAGATTGATGAATTTAACATTAAAATGCACAAAATTTTCTTAGGGGGGGCATGCCCCTGAACCCCCCTAGAAGGCCCGAGGTCCACCCACCACAGATTTACCAAAAGTCCTGTGAGAAACACTGGTATTGCTATGCCAATGCAGTTTATAACTTGTTTTTTGGATTAATCATTGTGGAGTACAGTTCAATTGTATTAATAAAAGACAATTTTGCACTTATTTCATCTGTTAACTCTCACTCGTTCCAAGTCGCTCATTATTTTGGGGGTGGGGGGCGTTCAGGGATTTGGATATTGGATAGGGGGCGCTGGCCCGAAAAAGGTTGAGAACCACTGCCCTAAAGGGACAAACGCGTTTCGTCACTATGTTGTTCTTCGTGTAAAGAAGCTAGCTAAAGTCAGCGAATAAAACACTGACACAATGATGAACAAGTAACAATAATAATTATAAAAACAATACAAATAATTAAGTAAATATAATTTCTTAATTTATCTTTGTAAAGAAACCTCATTGCTTAACTGGCTACTCTCTGCTGTCTCAGGCAAGGACATCACTTCCTTGTTGGCCAGTGTAACTTCTGTTGGGGTGCAATTCGCAACCTCACCACTAGATGCCGCTAAAAATGACACACTGCACCTTTAAATAATTAACAGAGTAACAAAACTGTGACTAGTAGGCTATATGCTGAGTTTCAGTTCATTTTTGTGACACGCTGCAAAAACGAGTTCATAGAAAGGAAACGATACTTGGTTACTCACGTAACCTCGGTTCTCTCTAGAGAGGGAACGAGTATTGCGTAAGCTGTGCTTACGCAGCGGGAAAAGCCTTCTTTTCTCGAGATACTGAAACCAAAAATTATCCTTAATTTCATATATTGTCAACGCAGTGCGGCTGCAGGCAGCTGAGCTAGAGCGGCATACTGCGCGCTCATTGGCTGCCGCGCGGCAACTGCTTAAGCCTACCAGTGAGCCTGGCGTGACGTCACGCCCAATGAGGGCGCGCGCGACCTCGCGCGTCACAGCCCGCCAGAATGGGCGGCGTCAGAGCGTATATAAGGAAGGCTCGTAGGCTATATTCTCTGTTTTCTGTCGACTGAAGCGACACGAGCGATAGGCTCAGCACGGTCAGGGAACGCAATACTCGTTCCCTCTCTAGAGAGAACCGAGGTTACGTGAGTAACCAAGTATCGTTCTCTTACGAGAGGTTCTCTCGTATTGCGTAAGCTGTGCTTACGCAGCGGGAACCCTTTGTCCACGCCGTGCGAGCCTAACAATCACATATGACTCATAGAAAAAACATAGAGGTGATCAAAACAGGTGGCCAGCGGTGCGGGCCAGCGCATGTTCATAAGCACACATAGGGAAAAAACACAGAACGGCACTGCCGGTTCATGTAACTGATACCCTGAGCGTGCAGCTCAACAGACAAGCTAATCGGTAATACAGCCTGACCCTTGGGCAGGACATGAAACACGACTAGACTGACAGAAGTTTAGCCTGCATAGCGGGAACTTCCAGGTTATAAAACCTAACAAATGTGGAGGGGGACGCCCAGCCCGCCGCCCTACAAATGTCGTCAATGGAAATCCCACTGGACCATGCCCACGATGAGGCCATGCCTCTGGTGGAATGAGCCCATATGCCTAACGGACATTGCAGGTCTTTGGACGCATAAGCTGCTGCAATCGCGTCTACTATCCATCTGGATAGTGTCTGTTTCGAAGCGGCGCGACCCTTGGTGCGCCCGCCAAACGAAACGAAAAGCTGCTCTGAGAACCTGAAGGCTGCAGAGCGCGTCACATAACACCTTAACGCCCTGACCGGGCAAAGGCGGTTAACCCCTTCCTCACTGCTGGAGGACGGCAGGGCCGATAGGGTAATGACCTGAGTCCTGAAGGGAGTGCCTAACACTTTGGGGACATAGCCGTGCTTCGGTTTGAGAATGGCTAACGAGTCGTTAGGTCCAAACTCGAGGCACGACGCGCTGATGGACAGCGCATGTAAATCTCCCACACGTTTAACTGAAGCCAGAGCTAGCAGAAAAACGGTCTTAAGCGTTAAGTATTTCAACTCCACAGAGTCCAAAGGCTCAAAGGGATGCGCTTTTAAGGACTCCAGGACCAGAGACAGGTCCCAAATAGGAACCGACGGGGGCCGCGGAGGGTTCATTCTCCTGGCCCAGCGTAGAAAGCGGGTAATGAGTTCATTTCTGCCCAGTGCACGGCCGCGCGCCGACTCAGCGAACGCTGCTATGGCCGCGACATAAACCTTGAGCGTGGAGGGGGACCTGCCCGCGTCCAACATCTCTTGGAGAAATTTCAATACCTGTGGAACTCCACAGGTCCGAGCATTAGAACCCATATTCACACACCACTTGTTAAACACTGACCATTTAGACGCATAGAGCCGCCTCGTCGAGGGGGCTCTGGACTGCGTGATCGTGTTAATTACCCCTTCTGGCAGGCCAACGAGTAATCGTTGATTATCCACGCATGCAGAGACCAGTGCTCTGGATGGGGATGCAGAATCGAGCCTCGGGCTTGAGAGAGGAGATCTCTCCTCACCGGAATCGGCCATGGGGCTGTGTCTGCCAGTCTCATTAGCTCGGGGAACCATGGTTGGTTTACCCAGCGCGGGGCTATGAGGAGCACTGCGCAGTTCGCCTCCCTGATCCTCGCTAGCACTTGAGGTAGCATCGAGATCGGTGGGAACGCGTACAGCGGAGCGCTGGGCCAGGTCTGGGCCAGCGCGTCCTCCTGTTTCGAGAAAAACCTCTGGCACTGAGCGTTCTCGCTCGTGGCGAAAAGGTCGATCTTCGCTTCGCCGAAACGACGCCAAAGCGTCTGTATCGTCTGGCGGTGTAGAGACCATTCCCCTGGGGGAACGTTGTCCCTGGACAGTCTGTCCGGGCCGTCGTTCAAACGACCGGGTACATGAGCTGCCCTTAGGGAGCGCAACGGGCCTTGAGCCCAGGATAGGAGGCGCTCTGCGAGCGCGCACAGGGTTCTGGATTTGATTCCGCCCTGGCGGTTCACGTACGACACCACTGACATGTTGTCCGAGCGAACTAGCACATGGTGTCCCCGTAGAAGCGGTAGAAAGTGCTTCAGCGCTTTCTCGACCGCCAGCATCTCTAGACAGTTTATGTGAAGGTCCTTCTCCGTATTCGACCACGGGCCGCAAATCGGACTGCCTTCTTGAGTCGCTCCCCAACCTATGTTGGACGCGTCTGTCGAGATCACTTTGCGGTGTGCGATGGTTCCCATCGACACTCCCCGCTGATACCATTCGGCCGCCAGCCAGGGCTGCAGGGCTGTAACACAGCGCTGAGTCACTCTGATTGGAGCACGGCCTGAAATCCATGCTTTGCGGGGCATTTCCGTTTTTAGCCAGCGTTGAAGCGGACGCATTCGGAGTAAACCCAACTGCAGGACAGCTGCTGCTGATGCCATGTGGCCCAGCATCCTCTGAAAAGTTTTCAATGGAAAAACTTTTCCCTCCTGAAAGGAGGCGGCGAGGTGTCGAACACAGCGCGCGCGCTGTGCGGACAGTCTGGCCGTCATCGCCGCCGAGTCCAGATCTATACCCAGAAAAGTGATAGACTGGCTGGGGGCTAAAGAGCTCTTGTCCCAGTTCACGGAAAGACCCAAGCTTTGCAGGTGACCGAGAAGCGCTTCTCTGTGGGAAACTAGTTCCTCCGCTGAGTGCGCTATAATGAGCCAATCGTCCAGATAGTTCAGGATTCGCATTCCCCTCGATCTCAGGGGTGCGAGAGCCGCATCCATGCACTTCGTAAATGTACGGGGTGCCAGGGATAGGCCGAACGGCAGGACGGTGTACTGATATACCTGGCCGTCGAAGGCGAATCTCAAGAATGGCCTGTGACGGGATATAATCTGAATCTGAAAGTACGCGTCTTTCAGGTCGAGAGATATGAACCAGTCCCCCGGGCGAATCTGCGCGAGGATTTGACTGGTTGTGAGCATTTTGAACGGCCGTTTCATAAGCGTTTTGTTCAAATATCTCAGATCCAATATAGGTCTGAGTGCTCCGCCCTTCTTGGGTACGAGGAAATAGCGGCTGTATAAGCCTGCCTCGGAACCCGGAGGGAGAACCCGTTCTATCGCCCCTTTGTGCAGCAAATTCGCTATTTCTGTGTGAAGCAGATGCGCTGCATTCGCTTTCACTATAGTCTCGGCCCGAGCGCGATAGCGCGGAGGGCGGCGAGCGAATTGAAGCGAATAGCCCTTTATCACTGTGTTCAGTACCCACTTCGACACTCCCTGAATAGCTTTCCATGCATTCGCACTCATAGCTAGGGGTCGAATCGCCTCTGAGTCTCGCCCGCCGCACAGCGCGGGACGGGGGATCTGTGGCGGTGTAAGCGCGAGTCGCGCAGTGGCAGTGAGGGGGAACGGGGGTTCGCTGATAGCGGCAGCCGGCTGAACGGCGCTGTGAGAGAGCGTTGTGTGTGACGGCTCGCGGCGCGGAAGCGGGGCGGGCTCGCGCATGTTTATCGGAGAGTGTGCGTGCTGTAAAGCGGGCACAGAGCTCTTTATTATCACACAGCCGGTGGCTGACTCGTACGTGTTTACATGAGAGTGTGCGCGCTGTGTAGCGGGCACAGGGCTCTTTATTAACACACAGCCGGTGGCTGGCTCGTGCGTGTTTACATGAGAGTGTGCGTGCTGTGTAGCGGGCACAGGGCTCTTTATTAACACGCGGCCAGTGGCAGAATGTTCTGGTCCCCAAGCGTGTGAGACAGAGCGAGCACTGTGTAGGTGTGAGCGCTGAAGTGTGGGCACGTGACCTACAGTTATCACTCGAGCGGCCGTAGCGCGCTTTATGTGAGTGCACTCTGTGGGGTACACAGGGGGATTTGTGCTTGTGTGTAGTGATGAGCACTGGGAAGTGGGCAAGCTTACTACACTCATAACACTGACGGCGTGAGCCGACTGACCAGATATTACACTCTTTATTCGGTTTATCTGGGTCGCCGTAAAAACGGCGTTTGTGTGCAGGCGAGAGAGTTGAAAAACTGGCTCGTTGGCTGCTGTGGGCACTACTGCAGTAGCCTTTGATAAGGGGACTGGCAGAGGGATACATTTTAGCTTTGACGGTGGTCCGGCCGCAGCGGGACTCGACCGTCTTTTCCTCCCGGCGGATGCTAGGAGGACTTTGCAGGCTCGGGCTTCAGCGTTACCTTAGGCCGAGGCCCACGCGGGGGCGGCGGCTTGTGCTGGCTGGTGGAGCGGGACCTAGGGCGGCCGCGCTGGCGCTGCTGGGAGGCTGGGGGTCGAGATGGCCGTTGTGCGGAGCTGCGTGCAGGAGGCTGGTTAGAGCGGCCTGCAGCGGAGCTCGAGCGGCGGGGCAGGAAGAGGTTCATGGCCTGTGACGCTTTCTGTACCTCAGAAAAACGGTCCACGAGGCCACTCACTGCAGGGCCGAAGAGACCAGTAGACGAGAGCGGGGCGTTCAGGAAGACGGACCGCTCTTGTTCCCCCATGTCGGCTAGCGTTAACCAAAGGTGGCGCTCAATGACGGTCAGCGAAGCCATGGATCGTCCGATAGCTTGGGCCGCTGTCTTCGTCGTGCGAAGGGAAAGGTCCGTCGCACTGCGCAGGTCGGTTAAGGCCGATCTGTCCAGTTCTCCCTCGTCGAGCTGGCGGAGGAGGTCCGCTTGGAGAACTTGAAGGACCGCCATTGTGTGCAGGGCTGAGGCGGCTTGCCCAGCGGCGGAGAAGGCGCGGCTGGCGAACGCCGAAGTAGTCCTGCAGGCTTTAGATGGGAGGGCAGTCTTTGAGCGCCATCTCTTGGATGGGGGGCAAAGATGCGCTGCAACCGCCTGTTCGACCGGTGGAATCCGGTCATACCCCTTCTCCGTGGCTCCGTCCACGCGGGAGAGAGTCGAAGAGGCTGGAGAACGGAGTCTGGCCGAAACTGGAGCGTTCCACGATTTAGCAAGCTCGTCGTGAAGCTCAGGCAGAAACGGCGCTGGTCTGGACGCTGGGGCCTGGCGACCGGAGGTCAGGAAGCATCCATCGAGCCTGTTAGGCGGGGGTACCTCTGGCGGTGACCACTCGAGGCCCAGGCGCTCGACTGCCATAGTGAGGAGGCGGAGAAGCTCGGCCTCCACCCCGGCGGGAGCCCTGCTGGAAGCTCTGGTGGAGGAGGCGGATCGGGCGGAGCCGGACCACACCTCGCTGTCCGACGCCAACAAAGAGCACGTGTCCAGTCGATCGTTGTCATCCGCTTCATCCGCTGTGTCGACGGCATCGAGGGCGAGAGCCGTCGGCTGCGCGTCGGGGAGCGGGGGCGGAGAGGGAGAGAGCGAGGCTCGCGGGAGAGGCTCCGGCGAGGCCTTGGCTCGTGTCTCAGGCTCCGGTGGGCGTTGTGAGCGCCGTTTCTTCTTACGCGGCCCAGCAACGGCAGGAGCGGTGTCTGTGAAGAGGGCGAGTCGAGCCCGCAGGGTCGACATCTGCAGCTCTTCGCAGAATTCGCAGCCGCCCGAGGAAAACGCGACGGCTGCATGGTCCCGTCCCAGGCAGAGAGCGCAGAGGAGATGGCGGTCTCTGTCGCTGAGCGGCGAGCGGCATGAGCCGCACGTGGTGCGAGGCATTTGCAACAACGCCTCGTGCTCTTTTAGAGTGCTGCGGAGAAAAGGCAAACACACGCAAAAGAGCTTATCAATGAAGGATATGTATCGCCGGATAGCTGAGCTGGCACGGCAGGCTGAAGGCGGCGAAGAGATCGTCCGGCTTCCTCAGGCTGTCCTAAGCTGGCTCGTTAGCTTGATCCAAGAAGGCCACGGCGACGGTTTCCTCTCAGAGATCAGCGATGCGAGTGCTTCGCTGAAAAGACAGAAATCAGAGAATATAGCCTACGAGCCTTCCTTATATACGCTCTGACGCCGCCCATTCTGGCGGGCTGTGACGCGCGAGGTCGCGCGCGCCCTCATTGGGCGTGACGTCACGCCAGGCTCACTGGTAGGCTTAAGCAGTTGCCGCGCGGCAGCTAATGAGCGCGCAGTATGCCGCTCTAGCTCAGCTGCCTGCAGCCGCACTGCGTTGACAATATATGAAATTAAGGATAATTTTTGGTTTCAGTATCTCGAGAAAAGAAGGCTTTTCCCGCTGCGTAAGCACAGCTTACGCAATACGAGAGAACCTCTCGTAAGAGAACCGAGATGGCAGAAACTGGCATCCTGTTTGTTTTTAAAAAGTTTTTTTTAATTTATTTATTCATTTATTTTTCTATCGTATCTTTTTATCAACATTACAACCATTAACAACCTGAACAAAACAAAAAACAGAAAACAAATTTAAAACAACAACAACAACAAAAAAACAACAACAACAAAGCCGGCAATTACAGTACAAATAATAATAATGATAATAAGTAAATAAAGAAAAAAAAAAAAAGAAAGAAAAAAAAAGTGACAGGAGCATTATAATATACCAAACATCTTCAGTTGATAAATGAGTAACGCATATTAGATATTCTAATGGAATCATTTCTCTAATAATCTTATGCCATCCTTTTAAAGAGGGAGGTTTATCACTGATCCAGGATAACAATATATTTTTCCTAGCAGCAAAGGCTAGGATGTCAAATAAACGTCTAGCGAATCTATTTGGCAAATGTCTATTTGGAAGACCTAAAATCAAAAACAATGGGTCCAGCTGTAACACTAATCCAAACATTTGACTCATATACTGAACCACTTTTGACCAATAAGTTCTAATTACAGAACAGTCCCAAAAACAATGAAAATGGTCCCCCACTTCCACCCTACATTTAAGACATAATGGAGAATTGCTTGGGACAAATTTACTTCTAAGGAGTGGTGTGATATGCATTCTATGCACAACCCTGAGCTGAATAGCTCTAGCCCTGTTGCAAACAGAGATTTTATTTGCCTGAGTCCAAACCCGCTCCCAATCCTCCTCTGTTATAGTCTGTTTCAACTCACCCTCCCATAATCTTCTAAGGTCTTGCGTGTTCGCCACTTCATATAAGCAAAGAATGTTATAAAAGCAAGATATCTGCTTTCTCAAAGGGGGATTCAAGAGAATCCTCTCAACAGCCGACACAGAGTGGTTAGTGACAAGGGCAGTATCTTTAAAAAAGTTTTTTGTTTTTATTGTGAGTGTACACAAATAAAAGTAAACCCTTTACAGTTTCTAATTATGTCTTACTCTTATCTGTATGACCATATATGACAGAGTACTTTAAGTTGTTTCCACTGTTATAAAATTCCAGTGATCCCGCCTCACGTGCACACACACGACATATCAGTTCTAGCATTGCTAACTTGACATTGCAGCCTGTTCATTATCAAAATTAATACAGGCAACCAAACATAAAAAGCTACACTGCTTAAATTAAATAGTCTGTAGTGTAAAATCTATGCCGTTCAGCGTGAGCATTTCTGAGCATGTGAAGGATGATGTTTTACGTGGATATTGGAATGTGTGTGAAATACAAAGCCTAGTTTATATAACAAGTTATCTAAAGTGTCTTGACGTTTATAAAGCTACTTTATTTTTCATTCTTATTCCGTTCTGAATATTGTAACATTTAAAGGATTTGTTGTGGCGTTTGGGGAACTAAAATAGCCTATAGCTACACTACCGTTCAAAAGTTTGGGGTTTAAGTTTTAATGCTTTTAAAAGAAGTCTCTTCTGCTCACCAAGGCTGCATTTATTTGATTAAAAATACAAACGAAAACAGTAATATTGTGAAATATTATTCCAATTTAAATCAGCTGTTTTCTATGTGAATATATAGTAAAGTGTAATTTATTCCTGTGATCAAAGCTGAATTTTCAGCATCATTACTCCAGTCTTCAGTGTCACATGATCCTTCAGAAATCACTCTAATATGATGATTTGATGATCGAGAAACATTTATGATTATTATCAATGTTGAAAACAGTTTTTTACATTTTTATTTCATGATGCTATGATGAATAGAAAGTTCAAAAGAACAGCATTTATCTGAAATCTAAAGCTTTTGTAACATTAAACACTACCATTCAAAAGTTTGGGGTCAGTAAGAATTTTAATTTTATTTTTTGGGGAAATAAATAAAATAAATCAATACTTTTATTCATCAAGGATGAGTTAAACTGATCAAAAGTTACAGTAAAGACATTTATAATGTTAGAAAATATTCTATTTTAAATAAATGGTGTTCTTTTGAACTTTTTATTCATCAAAGAATTTTGAAAAAAAATGTACACAACTGATTTCAACATTGAAAATAATAATGAATGTTTCTTGATCATCAAATCATCATATTAGAATGATTTCTGAAGGATCATGTGACACTGAAGACTGGAGTAATGATGCTGAAAATTCAGCTTTGATCACAGGAATAAATTACAGTTTAAAATATATTAAAATAAAAAACAGTCATTTTAAATTGTCATAATATTTCACAATATTACTGTTTTTGTTTGTATTTTTATCAAATAAATGCAGCCTTGGTGAGCAGAAGAGACTTCTTTTAAAAACATTAAAAATCTTACTGACCCCAAACTTTTGAACAGAAGTGTATGTTTATAGTGTTTTTTTTTTTTTTTTTTTTTTTTTGATTTCACTTTATTTACCGGTATTTTACATTAATGTTATAATAAAATGTGACTTATACACAACCTGTTTTTCTCTTAAAAGTAAAATTTTATGTTTTAACTTTTTCAAAATGTCTTGAAAAATTACTTTAAAAATGACTTGCATTACTTTTTAAACCGTTAAACCGATTGTATTAACCGGTCAAAATTCTTGCTCTTGGTTAAAACCAGTTAATTATGAGCATCCCATATCGCTACAACTATAAAAATGACAATTTTATAAGCAAAACTTAGGTGGTTTTCATTGTAACCATTATGCCTACAGAAAAAACGGGGTTGTTGCATGAAAGGGTTAATACCTTTATTCTGCCTTTCAGTATTTTTTTTTTTATCTCTCCTCCTAGGAATTTGTTACCCGTTTGGCCAAACCATTTGAATACTGGATCGGTCTAACGGATCAGACCACGGGCCAGTGGAGATGGGTGGATGACACTAATTGCACCATGGACAAAGTGTGAGTTGAATTATGCAGTCACAGTTTTCCATATCAAATTCATTTTCCATTATGTCCATTATCCACAGCTTCCACATGATATCTTAAAATTATTCCCCTCAATTATTGGCCTTTGTAAACGAAAGTAGGATAGGAAGCAATCAATTCAAGATAATGTACTTGAAGGGGCGGTTTCCCGAACAGAGATTAAGCCTAATCCTAGACCAAAATTGCCCTTTAAACCAGATTAACAGAAATCTGCTTTCTCGGTCAAGGCTTTAAATAGTCCTAGATTTAGTTTAGTCCAGAGTTTAATAAGATGATTTCCTGGAGGAAGACTAGAGTTACTCCAGGACTAAATTGAGGCTTAAATTAAACCTACCAGGAGGCAGGTTTAACTTCAGATTAACATTGTGTTTCAAAGTGGACACGTGTACTACTTGGATACACACACACACACACACACACATATATATATATATATATATATAGTGTTTTCTATGTGAATATATAGTAAAGTGTAATTTATTCCTATTTATTCCTGTGATCAAAGCTGAATTTTCAGCATCATTACTCCAGTCTTCAGTGTCACATGATCCTTCAGAAATCACTCTAATATGATGATTTGATGCTCAAGAAACATTTATGATTATTATCAGTGTTTATAAACAGTTATTTACATTTTTATTTCATGATGCTATGATGAATAGAAAGTTAAAAAAAACCAGCATTTATCTGAAATCTAAAGCTTTTGTAACATTAAACACTACCGTTCAAAAGTTTGGGGTCAGTAAGAATTTAAATTTTATTTTTGGGGGAAAGAAACAAAATAAATCAATACTTTTATTCATCAAGGATGAGTTAAACTGATCAAAAGTTACAGTAAAGACATTTATAATTTTAGAAAATATTCTATTTTAAATAAATGTTGTTCTTTTGAACTTTCTATTCATCAAAGAATTTAGAAAAAAAATTGTACACAACTGTTTTCAACATTGAAAATAATAATGAATGTTTCTTGAGCATCAAATCATCATATTAGAGTGATTTCTAAAGGATCATGTGACACTGAAGACTGGAGTAATGATGCTGAAAACTCAGCTTTGATCACAGGAATAAATTACACTTTAAAATATATTAAAATAGAAAACAGTCATTTTAAATTGTCATAATATTTCACAATATTACTGTTGTTTTGTTTTTTTTTGTTTTTTTTTATCAAATAAATGCAGCCTTGGTGAGCAGAAGATACTTCTTTTAAAAACATTAAAAAACCACAAACCTTTTGAACGGTAGTGTATATATGTATATTGTAACTTTACAAACAGACTTCCAGCATTTATTTTATTTTATTCCATAGCTGACGTGTGCAGTTTATTTAGCTTGCTTAAAAATAATTTGCTCTTGTTTAGTAATTTTTTCTGATTAATCTTTTTCTGATTCCATTGTTTCCTTGGATTTGCTTCTCAGTTCCATGCAATTTTAAGCTTTTCTTGGTTCATTCCATGTTTTATAGGCAACCTCTATCATGCTAATTCAGATTAGCACAGTTGGTTTTAAATTAATCTGGTTTATTTTAGTTCAGGACTCCATAGTCCAGGTGTAACTAATCCTTACTTAATCTGTGTTACAGAAAGCCATTTTTTAAGACACGATTAACTATTCTAGATTAAGGCCTACTCCTGTCTTAATTTAAACCCTGTCTGAGAAACCACCCCTATGAGTTTGATTGTTAAGTACATGCAACTTGATTAAACAACCTTTCAGCCATTTAAATAGTTGTTGTAGGTCATGGACATGGGATTAAATTACAAAAAAAAGTTTTCTATATGCATTTTTTTGGCTTTGGTTACAGACACTGGGGACCTGGGCAGCCGGATAAGTGGCAAGGACATCCGTATGAGGGAGGAGAGGAGTGTGCACAACTAACAAAACATGCGAATATTAATGACAACCACTGCTCCATCAAATTCAAATTCATATGTAAAGGATCTAAGGATTCTTAATCGCAACATGTTGCTTCAAGAGAGCGACCATACATTTGTTGTGTTTTCTTTTTTCTTTATTCATTTATAATCCTTTAATCATAATCATTTAATAATTCCATTTAATCATATAATCGTTTATTCATTTTTATTACATTTCCTTGCTCTCGGAATGCTTGCTATCTTATGATCGTGTGGTTTCCAGAGATATTTGTGTTCACAAGTTAAGAGATTTTTAATGCTGTGAAGCAGTAATCTTCCATTGCTTTTGCTTCGGAATAATGACACTTGTTGCATGTGTGCTGATCAAACGGATTACAGGACGAAGTCCAACAGGGACGAAGACCAAAGTAAGGATGAGGTTCAGAACTAAGATTTTATCATAACTTTTCAGGGTGCTCTCTTCTGGATTTTTGGGGCAGATCATGGGAAAATCATGGGAGTATCAATTAGAATAGAATTAGGTAGAATTGGGTTAGAGAGAAACATAAACCACTTAATTGGGGAAATTGAAAGATGCAAAATAAGATTCACCGGTGTTTTGCCAGATGAGAAGTTTATTCTATACATCATCTTTTTACTACTTTAATTAATTTTACTCTAATTCATTCCTTTTATAACTGTTTTAATTTCCCTTGCTTTTATTTTGTGCTTATTTTCTATGCAAAGCACTTTGAACTGCCATAGTGTGAAATTTTAATTCCTTTCTATGTAAAGAATTTTGAATAAATGTTTTAATTTTCTTTGCTTTTATTTTGTGATCATTTTTATTCCTTTCTATGTAAAGCACTTTGAATTGCCATAGTGTATGAAATGTGCTATATAAATAAACTTGCCGTGCCTTACATGATAAATAGAAGGCTTCAAACAGACCTATGGGGGTTATTTATATTCTTAACAACAATTGATGTTAAAATTAAGAGAATATTATGAATTCACAACCCATTTGTTAATGGCAAGCAACATGTGAAACATATTCCATTCCTTCTCTTAGGGTTGGGGTTGGGGTAACCTAACCCTTAGAGGTGATTAGGAACAGCTTAACTTAAATATAGCTTTCCTGTGAAATAAATAATATAAATATAAAGTATAAATATAGTATACATTTTTATAAACAAAAAGTAGGCTAATCACATGTAAAACAACACTGTATAGTTTTCACTATATAAATTAAATATAGATTAAGCCTATTAAATCCACTGAAGAGCAGTTATTAATTTTTCCTTTTGTCTTTTGATTAACTTTAGGGACACAGACATCAAGTATATTAGGCTACTGTCACTTTAAAACTGAATCACGATCTAACCTGAAAATAGCTGTGATACAGTGAAGGAAATGATACTGTCCTATACAGTCAAACCTAAATTTATTTAGACACCTTCAACATTTCTCACATTATCAGTTTATTTGCTATAGTTTAGAAAATGGTAATAAAATATGACAAGAACTCAGTTGATATTTGACTGGTTTTGTCCGTCCTTCTGTTAGACTGTCTCACACATGAATTATGTTGAATATCTGTCAGCTGTTAAATTTAACTACACAATTAGATAATACCAGTTTAGCTCAACCAATCACCAAGCAATGCTTCATTCTGTTCAGTCTGTGTGTAAAAAGAGCATTAGCAATTAAAGAAAAAACACTTCAGCAAAACATGATCAGGTCAAAGTGTCTGAATCATTTTTGGTCAAAATTGTTATAATGAATATGAAGAATTTGTGGGTATAATATGTCACAGTTTACTTTATTTTGCTATCCTCACTTACTTAAATGAACTATAGTTTCCTGCACACACTAGTAAAAAAATATCAAAAGTTATATATGGCTTCTGAATAATTTTTGGTTTGACTGTCCTTTGAAAAAACTAGTTGTATTACCCTGTGTAAGAAAGCAAAAGCAAACCCCTCAAAACTTCTGTTAACTCTGACAAATAAAAGAATTTCACAAAGAATTGAATGCTTGATTTCTTTTTTCTAGAGCAGTGGTTACCGAAACAGTGCGAAAAGACTAAGAAAATAGGGCCCTGTAAAATCAGTTTCATTTTTTCTTATCTCTTCTGTTCTCTGATGATAAGGGCGGGGCAACCTGTCACTCACATGAGATCAACCAATAGCAAACCACAACCATCCAATCAATTTCCACTGGACAAAATCAAGCCCCGCCTAGGGTTGTCACAAAATACTGACTTCGGTAGCAAGTTGGTACTGACATTTTAAAAGTGTGACGATACCAGCATTTGAGTGAACATTTAAACATGTATTCATTTAGCAGACGCCTTTATCCAAAGCGACTTACAAATGAGAACAATAGACCTTAAACACGATTGGCCATTGTGTTCACAAGCTCAACATTTACTGTTTGTCTCTGATTTGCTACAATTATCAATGCTTCAAAAACATGTTATAAATAGACATCTTTGACGCTCTTCTTCGAGCGTTTACACTGATACACACGGGAGCGTTTGAAAGCAGATCCGCTGATAGACGCCTAAACACTATGTAGTGTTTATTCCTTTGAACACTAGTTGTATTACCATATGTAAGAAAGCAAAAGCAAACCCTTCAAAACTTCTGTTAAAAATATTAAACAAAAATAGTCAATGCATAGACTAGTGAATATTTAAAGTCCCCCTTGTAGTCAATAATTTCATCCTTTAAAACTCATCTTTGATCACTAAAATTACATATTTAAATGTTTTTTTCCTGTAAAAAAATGTAACTCGCTTCATTTAGAATACGCGGTTCTATGAATATGCAAATTAGCCCCGCCTCCACTCACTCACACCAGCTCGGATTACCTGATCCACTCTCTCAACTTTACTGTAGTAAACACTGCACAATGGCACAGTGGAAATACTGGTTTAATTCAGCCATATATGTTTGAACCAAAAACTGATTCAGAAGAAGAAGAGGAAGAAGAGGAAGAGTGAATTAAACAGGTTCATCTACGAGTCCATGTATCAGAATGGAAATGCGTTTATGTATCGTTCTCTACAACGTCGAACACATAACATAACGGTAACTAAGCCTTTTGTTTGACTACGTTATCAAACAGCTAATAATGTCTTGCTAATGTTACACAAACCATGTTCCATTTCGCCACCTCAGAGTCAGAAAGCTGCCTTCTAACAATCATCAGAAACGCTTTAAAGGGGTCATATGATGCGATGTCTTGGTTTCCTTTTTCTTTAGTGTGTTATGTAGCTGTTAGTGCAAGTATAAGATCTGCAGAGTTACAAAGCTCAAAGTCTTAAACCCAAACTGCTTTGCTAAACGTTTTCCAATAATATCGATATTTAAATCGGTAAGCATCAAATATGAACTCATACAGCATCGATACATTAGCATAGTATTATTAGCAGCATTATTCTATAGCAGAAGCATTCTGTGATCTAATTAAAAAATTATGTATAGGCTAGACAAACGTAAGATAATATTTCCGATTTGTGTCTAACTTCTAATAATAATTATTAAAACGTCTTCATTGACAATCTGCATAAACCTACTATTGACCTGTTTTGAGGTGTTTCGTGAACTTTTTTTGCACTTGAAACGGAAAACATGAGGAGAAATCGAGTCGACTATGATGCGCATGCGCAGTAGCTTCAGCATCACCCTTGAGCTCATTCCTTTATGGATAAATATGGAAGTCCAGTTCCGCAACATAAGAAAAAAATGCTTTGGTAAATCATAATTATGACAAACTAAGTCAAAATTATGAAATGTTGAAATAATAAAATAAAAAAACATTAGAAGTTCATAATTTCGATATTTTTTCTAATAATTTCCACTTTTTATAGGCCTTTCATAATTTCGATTTAGTATTTCATAATTTCAAAGTTTGTAATCGCATACATAAGCATATCATGACTGCCATGTAAAGTTCCACTTTTTATTCTCATATCCTAATTATGACTTAGCATGTCATAACTTGCGATTTAAATAACTATGATTGTAATAATTTAGATTTTTTTTATCTTAGAATGTCTTAATTTTATTGTCATATTTAAGATTTACCAAAGCATGATTTCTTTTCTTATGTGGCAGAAATGATCTCCCATAGATAAAAGCACTTGTAAATACAAATAAATAAACCCCTTTAATCAAAACCAGAGGTCTTTCTGTAACAAAATGTTAATTTTGACCATGCTAATTCAGGGTAAATGGTCAAGGGTGAAAGTTTAAACGAGGCAGACAAACCACAGTGAACCTCATAGGCGGAGTTTGACATTCGAGCCAGGGGGGGCAAAAAAAAAAAAAAAAAAACATTGTAGCAGCTGGGCCTGCATGGCCTATCAATTGGGGAACTCAGCACTAGCACATATGGACAAAACAAACATGCTAAATAAACATAAATTGTTAACCCAATAAAAAAAACAGTAGGCTACAACAATACAAATTTGTAAACAGGTAGAACTTTGCATAAACAGCCACTTGACTTCGCATCGCATCTTCGTTCGGACACAGTTAGGAGGATCAATAAAATGTGGACCACTTTTGCACTGTTAAAATATTATCTTTAACCAAAACGAAAAGATTTTTAAAGTTTTTCTTTCCTTTTTTCAAAACACATTGTTGGAAGCTTGTTTCTGCCACTGAATAATAAATAAATAATAGCGACTTTTTATCTCGAAATTCTGACTATTTTTCTCACAATTGCAGTCAGAATTGTGAGAAATAAAGTGGCAATTCAGAGAAATAAAGTAGCAATTGTGAGATATAAAGGCGCAATTGCGGGATATAAAGTCGCAATTCTGAGAAATTAAGTCGCAATTGCGTGTTATAAAGTTAGAATTGTAAACTATTCTGAGGTAAAAAAAAAAAAAGAAGTCCGTCTTTTTTTCCCCTTAGAATTGGACTTTATATCTCACAATTGTGAGAAACGATGTCAGAATTGCGAGATATAAACTCGCAATTGCGTGTTATAAAGTCAGAATTGCGTGATATAAAGTTGCAATTGCGAGAAAAAAAGTCCGAATTCTGACTTTATATCACGCAATTCTGACGGAATTGTGGCGGAAATACATTGTGGCAATGAGAGTGATTAAAAAACAAGATATATTTCGCATTTTGTTGTACTTCATAAAACATTTAAAACATTTTGAGACACGGGAAAAATGAACAGTCACTCAACACTCAATACTCTCCACTTTTGAAACATATTGAACAGCATATTGAAAGCAGTGTGTTGAGTTTCTCCAGCTTAAGCAGTTATTTGGAAGAGAAATAAAACTTACAGTTTTGGTGTAACGAGTCCGAGATAACTACAACGCTATTAAATGCTAGCTTTTTTTACTAAAGCAGTATATGAAATCAGATGTATTACCTACCACCATTTAGTTGTTTTGTGTTATTTAAAATATTTATAATATCTTTTTTTAAACAATGCAATTATTATTTATTTTTTTGTTGAGAAAATGCAATTACGTTTCAGCCAACAGGGGGGGCAATGCTCCCCCTGCCCCCCCGCAAACTCCGCGCATGGTGAACCTGTGTGAAAAATTATACTGAAAACACTGAGCAAGCAGTTTTAATTAGTCATTAGTCATGTGTTTCTGCGAAATAACTTATATTACACTTGTTACAGGTCAATATTCTTTGGAAAGAAGAACGAAAAGTGCTGTGTTATTGTACACAAATACCCCTTTCCACTGTCATAGCAGGGGCTGTTTTGAACGGGACTAAGGGAGCTGTTTTGATTGTGTTTTGGATTAGGAAGCAAGTGACTGCAAAAGTTATGATAGTCTATCAGAAAACTGATAGTTCTGAAGAAATCATGAAAATGGACATGGAACATGAACGGCAGACGACATTTAGCAAAGGTTTGCTATGATACTAAATTGTATTTGATACAGAAAGATGTGTTTGTGTTGTGTATGAGAGAAAGAGTTTTAGTTAGTTGCCTGGTTACACTTCATAATCTCTTTCATTTATGTTATACATTATATGATGCTTAAAGAAATGAACCTTAAAAAATCTATTCAAAACTGAATTACTATAGCACTTGATTCATTATTCATATTTAAATGTACATGAACTATTGATCTGAACATTGACGCTAATGACTACTTTGAATATTTTGAACAAAGAAACGGATACCCTAAAAAGGCACATGGCGACTGAACAAATATAAGATGGGAGGGGAAAAAATGCTTTTGCGTTCCCCCAAGAAATTCAAAAGAACTCAAAATGTTTGCAAGCGAATGCAAAGTTTTTCGAGTGCAAAACATTTGCGAGTGAACGCAAAAGCATTGACTTATTATTTTTCAATAATCCATACAAAGGTCGACTGTGGCAAGGAGTAAAAACTTCTTAAAATAGATAGATGAGAAAGAATCCTTGAGGAACCAGACTCATCAGACTTAAGCCCTGTCTGTGGAAGAGGAGGATAATGTGTTATTTATAAAGGTAATGATTCATTGTAAAACTACTATACAATTTTTAGATTTTACAACAACTAAATGGATGCAGGCATGATTGAAGTGTTTTGTTAAATACTTTCCTTATAATATTGCACATCACATTTACATTTATGCATTTGACAGATGTTTTTATCCACATTTCATTCAAGATAGACATTTTTATCAGTTCTTGTTTTCCCTGCTGTTCGCTACTGTTTAAGGAACAGGAAGGCTGTCTTGCTTTACAGAAATAAAATAAATGAAAATGTTATTTCTTATGGCGTGTTGTTTTCTGCAGGTTGTAGCAGGAAAACTGGCATCTTTGTGCTTCTAGGAACAGTCTGCATGATCATCATGACTTTTGTCATCTGTGAGTGGTTTAACATCATACTTTGAAAGTGTTGCGTTGTAAAATATTTGCATTTTAAAAAGCGAGTAATGCAAAAATTATATATACATAATAATAGTGGTATGCATGTTTACAGGCTTTACATTTTGCTGATTACAAAAAAAGTTTGTTCTCTTACGAGAGGTTCTCTCGTATTGCGTAAGTTGCTTACGCTACGGGAAAGTCTTCTTTCTTCGAGATCTGAAGCCAAAAATTATCCTTAACACCTGTCACCCCCCATTTGAGAATCGAGTGCAATATGACATACCCATAATAAAATGGTTGTTGCTAATGAGTCCTTCTGACTATACACAAAACCAAGGTATCATTTAAAAGCTGACACTTGACAGTTTACTATGAACTACTCAGAAATACTCTAGCAATTACTAATAGAGAGATAAATAAGCTCAAAAACAATGAACAATCTGAGATCTGGGATCACCAGTGATCCCTGCGAGGCAAGGGGTTAATTTTGTATTCATTGTCAACGCAGTGCGGCAGCCGGCAGACCAAGGCAGGCTGTATAAGCGTGCTCATTGGCTGCTCGGCGGCAACTGCTTATGCCTATCAGTGAGCCTCGTGAAACGTGGCCTCCAATGAGGACGCTTTGCGCCCTCCACACCCTTCTAACCGTCAAGATGGGTGTGGCCAGAGTGTATATAACGAAGGCTCACAGGCTGAATATCTGATTTTCTTGTCTTCAGCGAAGCTCTTCGCATCGCTGGATCTTGAGAGCCGCCGCCGTTGAAACCAGCGACCAGCAAGCCTAGGACAGCGCCTGAAGAAGCCGGCCGCCTTCGCCGCCTTCAGCCATCCGTGCCTGCTACGCTATCTGGCGACATATCCTTTTACTGCTGTGTGTGTTCGCCTACTGCGACACATACTTTCTCTCATTCTAAAAGAGCACGAGGCGTTTTTCTAAAAATGCCTCGTTTTTTCCTGCGGCTTGTGCCGCGCCCCGCTCAGCAACAGAGACCGCCACCTCATCTGCGCTCTCTGCCTGGGCCGCGAGCACACCGCCACCGCACTCTCTACGGGCGGCTGCCCCGAGTGCGAAGAACTTTCAATGTCGACCCTGCGGGCTCGACTTGAAGTTTTCGACCAAGCTGTCGTTCCGCCTGTCCCTGCCGGTCCGCGCAAGAAGAAGCGCCGCTCGCAGAGACCTCCGGACACTGATGTGACTGAGGAGCTCGCCGGAACTTCTCCCTCGAGCTTCTCTCTCGCCCTCTCCGCCCCCCCTCCCGGCCGTTCAACCGCCGGCTCTCGCCCGCGCCGCCGCCGCGTCAGGGGATGAGGCGAATGAGATAGATACACTCCCTCTGTTCGAGCCGCGCTACTGCGCCGCTCACAAGGGATGGCAGAAGCGGACGGTCCTGGAGCTCTCTTTACGTTACAAGAAAGCTACTCCGTCCTCGCGCGTCACTCACCGACGAAAGGAGAACAGAGTGTTTTCGTCCCGCCCTGGCCGGACCTACCTCTATTCCTCACACATTTCTCAGTCCCCTCTTGAGTTCAGGCGACTGGAATTGTTCATATTGCAGTATACGAGCCTGTTATAAATACACGCACGCCTGCAAGCAAACGCCGTCGCAAGACATGACACTCTTATATGCTCGCTCTAACCGAAAGCTAATGTATTCTCCTCTGTGGCTCAGTGGCAGAATCTTAGGCTTTTGCGCCAGAGATCCGGGTTCGATCCCGGCTCTCGTGGCAGATAAAAATGTATGCTGTTCGCTTCTCCAAGCTCGCGGCAAGCTTTTCTTATTTACAGAAAGCGAACCCGCTCTCCCCCTTGTTGGGCCACGCAGATTGCGCCGTTCACAAGGGATGACAGAGCGGACGGTCACGAGCAACGTTCAGCGCGCGCGCCTCACTCACCGGCGAAAAGAGGAGAGAGAGTGTTTTCGTCCCGCTGTGGCCGGACAAACCGCCAATTCTCACACATTTCTCAGTCCGCTCTTAAGTTCAGGCGGCTGGAAATATTACTATTGCAGTAAACGAGCCTGTTTTTATTACACGCACGCCTGCAAACAAACTTGAGGTCGCTCACTTATATGCTCGCGCTAACTGAAAGCTATTGTGTTCTCCCCTGTGGTATAGTGGCAGAATTATAGGCTTTCGCGCCAGAGACCCGTGTTCGATCCCGGCTCTCGCAGCAGATAAAAATGTATGCTGTTCGCTTCTCCGAGCTCGCGGCCAGCTTTTCTTACATACAGAAAGCGAACCCGCCTCTCGCACCCCTCCTACTCATGGTGCTCGATTATTATTGAGCCTCTATACACGAGGGAAGAAAAGACGGTTAAGTCCCGCTGCGGTTGGACCACCGTCAAAGCTTCACGCTCTGTCAGTCCCCGTTGCCACGGCTACTGCAGATGTTTACCTCGCAGCCAACGAGCCGGTATATCTACCCGCTCGCCTGCGCGCAACCACCGTTCTCACGGCGACCCAGAGAAATCTCAAATGAGCATAATGTCTGGTTGCACGGCTCACGCCGTATGTGTTTCAAATGCAGTGAATGTGCCCACGTTTCCGTGTTCACCCCTGCACACAAGCACTATAAATCCCGTGTCTCTCACAGAGCCCACTCTCATAAAGCAGGCAGAAGCCGCTCGAGTGTTAAAAGTAGGTCACGTGTCCACCTCCCCGTGCCCACACCTACTCACTGCCCGCTCTGTCACACGGCCTCTCACGACCGGTCATGTTTTAAATGTAAGTCCTGTGCCCGCCCTCGAGCGCTCACACATACTAACAAACATTTCGCCCCGACGCCGCCCTCGCGCGTCGCGCCTCACACTGTATGTTCCCCGTCCAAAGCCACTGGGACACTGTGTGTAAAACGACCAGCTATCGCTGCATGCGAGCCGCCGTATCTAAGCACCAAGAGCGCGCGCGCTGCGCCCGCGCCTCCGTTTCGAGCTCTCGAGCCCGCGACGCGCGGCAATCAGAGCTCGGAGGCCATTCTGCCCCTGGCTGCACACGCGAAAGCGTGGGAAGCTATTCCAGGCGCGTCAGAATGGGTGCTAAGCACAGTAAAACAGGGCTATACTCTGCAGTTCGCTCGCCACCCTCCGCGCTTTCAAGCGCGTACCGAGACCAGAGTGAATGGGGAAGTAGCATATCTACTTCGAGCAGAAATAGCTACACTTCTGTGCAAAGGGGCTATAGAACCGGTTTTCCCCTTCTATGAGCGAGTCAGGCTTTTACAGCCGTTATTTCCTCGTTCCCAAGAAGGACGGAGCTCTCAGACCAATTTTGGATCTGAGACGTTTGAACAAAACTCTTATGAGAAGACCGTTCAAAATGCTCACAACCAGGCAAATTCTCGCGCAAATTCGCCCGAGGGACTGGTTTATATCTCTCGATCTAAAAGACGCGTACTTTCAGATCCAGATAATACCCCGTCACAGGCCATTCTTGAGATTCGCCTTTGACGGTCAGGTATATCAGTACACCGTCCTGCCTTTCGGCCTGTCGCTTGCACCCCGTACATTTACGAAGTGCATGGACACGGCTCTCGCTCCCCTGAGGGGTCAGGGAATGCGAATTCTGAACTACTTGGACGATTGGCTAATTCTAGCACAGTCAGAGGCCGAACTCATCGCCCACAGAACAGTGCTTCTAAGCCACCTGGACAGCCTGGGGCTCACAGTCAACTGGACCAAGAGCTCATTAGTGCCCAGTCAATCAACCTCTTTTCTGGGTTTGGATCTGGACACTGTGGCAATGACGGCCCGCCTGTCGACACAGCGCGCGCGCTGCATTCGACGCCTGGCCGCATCTTTCCAGCCGGGCAGCACCGCACCTCTCAAGACATTTCAGAGGATGCTGGGTTGTATGGCTTCAGCTGCAGCAGTGCTTCAGCTGGGTCTGTTACGTATGCGCCCGCTACAACGCTGGCTGAATGCCCGAGTGCCTCACAGAGCCTGGGCTTCCGGCGGCATTCGAATCAGAGTGACTCAGAGCTGCGTTTCAGCACTGAAGCCCTGGTTAGCGGCCGACTGGTACCAGCGGGGAGTGACAATGGGAGCCATCTCGCACCGCAAAGTTATCTCGACGGACGCTTCCACCTCAGGTTGGGGCGCTCTTTTCGAGGGCAAACCGGTCTTTGGCCTGTGGTCAGACCAGGAGAAATGCCTCCACATAAACTGTTTGGAGATGATAGCGGTCGAGAACGCGCTCAAGCGCTTCCTCCCATTTATACAGGATCACCATGTGCTAGTCCGCTCGGACAACATGTCAGTGGTATCCTATGTGAACCGACAGGGCGGCGTCAGATCCAGAAACCTGTGCAAGCTGACAGAACGCCTTCTCGCGTGGGCTCACCGCTCGTTGCGCTCGCTGAGAGCCGCGCACGTGCCGGGCCACCTGAATGTCGGTCCAGACAGACTGTCCAGAGACATCATTCCCCGGGAGAATGGTCCCTGCACCCCCAGACAGTCCAGTTTCTCTGGCGAATCAGGGAAACGCACCACCCAGTGCTTCTTATAGCCCCGCGTTGGGAGAACCAAACCTGGTACCCAGAGCTGGTGAGGCTGTCGCACTCATCCCCATGGCCGATCCCCGTGAGAAAGGATCTCCTCTCTCAAGCCGGTGGATCGATCTGGCATCCCCATCCAGAACGATGGTCTCTGCATGCATGGGTAATCAACGGATACCCGTTGACCTGCCAGAAGGGGTCGTGAACACGATCACGCAGTCTAGAGCCCCCTCCACGAGACGGCTCTACGCGTCTAAGTGGTCGGTGTTTTCTAAATGGTGCGCTACTAAGAGCTTAGATCCACGTGCATGTGGGGTCCCACGGGTGCTCTCCTTCCTACAAGAGCTGTTGGACAAGGGCAGGTCCCCTTCCACGCTCAAAGTGTATGTGGCGGCTATTGCAGCGTTCGCTGAGACGACACACGGCCAGACATTAGGAAGGAACAAGCTTATTATCCGCTTCCTCAGAGGAGCCAGACGGATGAATCCCCCGCGGCCCCCCTCGGTTCCTATTTGGGATCTGTCCTTGGTCCTGGAGGCCCTGAAGGCTTTTCCCTTTGAACCGCTTGAATCTGTGGATTTAAAGTACCTGTCGCTCAAAACCGTTTTTCTGATAGCTCTGTCTTCAGTAAAACGCGTGGGGGATTTGCACGCGCTATCTGTTAGCCCTGCATGTCTTGAGTTCGGACCGAACGACTCGAAAGTCATTCTCAGACCGAGACACGGTTACATCCCCAAAGCGATTGGAACCCCTTTTAGGGCACAAATTATTTCCCTTTCGGCTCTGCCAGCATCCGATAATGGGGACAGTGATAACCTCCTATGCCCTGTCAGGGCGCTGAGAGTTTACATCACGCGCTCCGCCGCTTTCAGGCGTTCCGAGCAGCTCTTTGTTTCCTTCGGCGGGCGCACCAAGGGTCTCGCCGCCTCGAAACAGAGCCTGTCCAGGTGGATAGTGGACGCGATTGCAGCAGCTTATGCCTCCAAACACCTGCAGTGCCCTCTGGGTATCAGAGCCCACTCTACTAGAAGCATGGCCTCTTCGTGGGCATGGTCCAGTGGAATTTCTATCCACGATATTTGTATGGCGGCGGGCTGGGCCTCCCCATCGACATTCGTGAGGTTTTATAACCTGGAAGTTCCCGCCTTACAGGCTAAATTGCTGTCAGTATAAGTGACATGTATGCTCTGCCCAGTCGCTCATGTGCAGACTACGTTCGCATGCTGACGATATTTCTGGCAAGTTACTTAGGGTGAAGTGTTTTATACTCAGACCGGCTGGTCCGCTCTGTTTCTCATTCCCCGTTACGCGCCGTTTACCGGTGCTGGCCCGCGCTGCTGGCCGCCCGTCTTCCACTCTGCTGAGCGGAGGGTTATTCTCTTCGTAAAAGACCGATGATGTCGCTCTTTTCTTCCCCTAATGTGTGCTTATGTACTGTGTGGGCTCGCGCTGCCGGCCCCACTGTTTTGCACTGATATATACTTATAGACCGGCGGCGCCGCTCTATTTTATACACTGAGTGAAGTGCTTTGTACTGTGTTGGCCCGTCTCTCCGACCGGCCACCTGTTCCAGCAGAATGTTTTCCCCGGTCTCCCTGGGTTTCAAGTGCTGGATGCTCGGCGCGCACGGCGTTGACAATGGGTTCCCGTAGCGTAAGCAACTTACGCAATACGAGAGAACTTCTCGTAAGAGAACGTACTCGGTTACCTAATGTAACCTCGGTTCTCTCTAGAAGAGGGAACGAGTATTGCGTAACCTGCCGTGTCGCGCCACGAGCTTTTGCGCTTCAGACTACGAAAACCAGATATTCAGCCTGTGAGCCTTCGTTATATACACTCTGGCCACACCCATCTTGACGGTTAGAAGGGTGTGGAGGGCGCGAAGCGCCCTCATTGGAGGCCACGTTTCACGAGGCTCACTGATAAGCTTAAGCAGTTGCCGCCGAGCAGCCAATGAGCACGCTTATACAGCCTGCCTTGGTCTGCCGGCTGCAGCACTGCGTTGACAATGAATACAAAATTAAGGATAATTTTTGGCTTCAGATGTCGAAGAAAGAAGACTTTCCCGTAGCGTAAGCAACTTACGCAATACTCGTTCCCTCTTCTAGAGAGAACGTCTCGGTTACGTATGTAACCCTCGTTCCCTGAGTAGGGAATGGAGACGTTACGTCGGATGACGACGAATGGGGTTTCGCTTAGAAATCCTATCACCTTCGAGTATATAAAACGAGCCAATGGCAAAGAAATGCCATGGGTCTGCGGAATTTGCATAGCGTAACTCCGCCCCACCCTGGGAGTATATAAGGAAGTACGCTGGCAACATGCAGATATGTCTTCGCTGAGGAGCCGAGACTGAACTCAGGCGTTCCAGCGGTACAGCGGAAGTGGCAGGGAGACGTAACGTCTCCGTTCCCTACTCAGGGAACGAGGGTTACATACGTAACCGAGACGTTCCCTTTCGTTGTCACTCCGAGTTACGTCGGATGACGACGAATGGGGTTCCCAGTGTAATCACGCCACCTCTCGACTGTCTTCCAGTGCCCTGCGTAAGTCTGAGCTCCCTGTCGTGAGACTAGCACGGACGAAGGAGTCCTACTTAACACAGGAATACCAAGGTACACTGGGAAGCATATCCAGTAGAAATATGCAATCATGCCCAACCCGAAGGGGGGGACTTGGAATACACATATGACCCCGAAGGGCTGCATACGGAATAACACTGGGGTGTCCAGCCGCAGGTGGAATATTTCAACCCCAGGGGTGGCAAGGTGGCTTGCCGAGGGAAAGACACATGCTCAGAGAGGCTTACAGTGGAATACACATGTGGGGGTCACCCAGAGGGGGAACCATGCACATGGAAGCACCTAGCCAAGCGCGAAAGCTGCCAGTGGCATAACTCTGGCGTTGACGTCGACAGTGCTGGAGGAGACTCAGGGCTTATTAGGCTCACCTGAGGAAAATATCGCACGTATCCCGTCCGTGGAGAGGAATGGCGAGCAAGCGAAGACACCTGAGCAGAATCTCTTACCGGCTAGTTGAAGCGAGTACATGAGAAGAAACTGGCTCTACTTGGAGATTGTAAAATCTCGCGAACGTGTTAGGTGTCGCCCAGCCTGCAGCTCTGCAGATGTCTGTTAGCGAGGCGCCATGCGCTAGAGCCCAAGAGGATGCCACACTCCGAGTGGAGTGGGCCGTCACACCAAGGGGGCATGGTCGACCTTGCTGCTGGTAAGCCAAAGCAATGGTGTCCACTATCCAGTGAGACAACCTTTGCTTGGAGAGAGCCTTTCCCTTCAGCTTCCCACCATGACAGACAAAGAGCTGGTCTGAGGTCCTGAAACACTGCGTTCTGTCTACGTAAGCACGGAGTGCGCGTACTGGACAGAGCAGTGCCAAGGCTGGGTCTGCCTCCTCCAAGGGCAGCGCTTGCAGGTTCACCACCTGGTCTCGAAAGGGAGTGGTGGGAACCTTGGGCACATATCCAGGCCGGGGTCTCAGGATCACGTGAGAGTTAGCCGGTCCGAATTCCAGGCACGCTTCGTCAACCGAAAATGCCTGCAGGTCCCCTACCCTCTTGATGGAGGCCAATGCAACCAGGAGCGCTGTCTTCATTGACAGGAACTTAAGCTCCACTGATTGCAGAGGCTCAAAGGGAGCACTCTGCAGGGCAGTTAAAACCACTGAGAGGTCCCAAGAGGGTACGAGGGGAGGACGAGGAGGATTCAGTCTCCTGGCTCCCCTCAGGAACCTGACGATCAGGTCGTGCTTTCCTAAGGACTTACCATCAACTGCGTCGTGATGTGCGGCAATGGCGGCAACATACACTTTCAGGGTGGAGGGAGACAGCCTTCGCTCCAACCCTTCTTGCAGGAAGGAAAGCACGACACTGATGGGGCATTTCGTGGGTTCTAGATTTTCAGAAGAACACCAGTTGACGAAGAGGTTCCACTTCAACGCATAGGCATGTCTCGTGGACAATGCTCTAGCGGAAGTGATGGTAGCCACCACCGCTGGTGGTAGGGTACTCAAACCTGCCTCATCCCGTCCAGGAGCCACACGTGGAGGTTCCAAAGATCGGGAAGAGGGTGCCATAAGGTGCCCCGTCCCTGAGAAAGCAGGTCCTTCCTCAGAGGAATTGGCCAGGGAGGTGCTGTCGCGAGGAGTACTAGTTCTGAGAACCAGGTGCGGTTGGGCCAATACGGAGCAACCAAAATTACCTGCTCCTCGTCCTCCCTGATCTTGCGCAAGGTCTGCGCAAGAAGGCTCACTGGGGGAAACGCATACTTGCGGAGGCCCCGCGACCAGCTGTGCGCCAGTGCATCCGAGCCGAGCGTGCCCCTGGTCAGGGAATAATACAGGTCGCAGTGGGACGAGTCGTGGGAGGCAAACAGGTCTACCTGTGCGTCCCCGAACTGATCCCAAATCAGCTGAACCGTCTGGGGATGGAGTCGCCAATCTCCAGCGAGAGGCCGAAGCCGAGACAACTCGTCGGCCGCCTGGTTCAGGTCTCCCGGGATATAAATGGCACGAAGCGACCTCAGATGCTTCTGACTCCATATGAGGAGGTGGCGGGCTCGACCACGGGGTGAAGGTCTGACGGCAGGTCGGAGTCACTGGAACTCGGAGCGTGCCGTGGTGCCATGCCCACCTCGGGACTCGATCGCGAAGCCAAAGCTGAAGTGGTCTCATATGAAGCAACCCGAGCGGCGTGACTGCGGCTGCGGATGCCATATGCCCCAGGAGCCTCTGAAATAGTTTCAGCGGAACCACATTCTTGCCCTCGAACTGACGAAGGCAAGTCAGCAGTGACTGCGCGCGCTCGCTCGTAAGCTGCGCGCACATGGCGACCGAGTCGATCTCCATACCGAGAAAAGAGATCCTCTGCACTGGGCAGAGTTTGCTCTTCTCCCAGTTGACCCGAAGGCCCAGACGAGCTAGGTGCCGGAGCACTAGGTCCCTGTGTTCGCAAACCTGATCTCGAGAGTGAGCTAGAATCAGCCAGTCGTCGAGATAGTTCAGGATGCGAACCCCGTGTTCCCGGAGGGCAAGTCGGTTCAAGACGCGCAAGTCGAGGATTGGTCGTAACCCACCAGATTTCTTCGGTACAATGAAGTAGGGGCTGTAAAAGCCGGACCTCATTTCGGCTGGAGGGACAGTCTCGATCGCACCCTTCGCCAGTAAGGTAGACCTCCGCTCTCATAACCGGGGCATTGCCACCGACCATAGTGAAGCGGACTCCCCTGAAGCGGGGAGGAGACCGCGCGAACTGAATCGCGTAGCCGAGCCTGATGGTCCTCGCGACCCAGCGGGACAGCCTGGGAAGCTCTAACCAGGCTTCCAGGAACTGTACCAGCGGGGTCATACGGACCACAGACGTACCCTCGGTGGTGCAGCGAGGCGGAATGACCGGCCCAGGCGTGGGTGGCATAGCGGCCGGTGCGGGGGCACGGTCATTAGCCGCGTCCTGCCAGAGAAGGCCAGGGGAGGACCAGCGTCCCACTGGGGCGTGCTCTGGCAGGGAACTGGCGACAGAGGGGGACGAGAGTGGCGAGGCTCGTGAGCGGCACGCACTGTCATCCGGACACTCTGTGTGCTCAGAGATGGGGAAGTGAGTTCTTTCTTTAACCACATTAGGGTGCTGCCCGTCGTGGGACGAGCAGCGGGGTGGGGAAAACCAAGGATTCTCCCCCGGCCCTCCACCGGGGGAAGGAGCGGCCCTGCTACCGTCTCCTGGGAAGAACTCAACACCATCTCTGAGCAGCCCGTCTCAGGAGCGCCGCTTGGCCTGGCGTTTAGCGGGACACGGGGCGGGAGAGGGCTGTGGCGCCTTTCTACGGCGTCCTCCACGACGCGACCCGGATGGAGGCTGCTGCTGGGGCCGTGCGGGAGGGGCGGGAGCCGTAGAAGGGCGCCCTCGGCGGCGAGCAGACTGAGGCACCTGTGCCGACGGCTGGGTGGAGGCAGCAGCTGGCCGTCGGGGCAGGACGTGTTTGAGAGCCTCAGTCTGCTTCTGGGCGGTCGAGAACTGCTGGGCAAAGTCCTCAACCGCCCCGCCGAAGAGGCCAGCCTGGGATATGGGAGTGTCGAGGAACCGGGTCCGCTCGGCCTCACGCATATCAGCCAGGTTGAGCCACAGATGTCTCTCCTGGACCACGCAAGTGGACATCACCTGACCCAGGGAGCGTGCGGTCACCTTCGTCGCTCGGAGAGCAAGGTCGGTGGCGGCACGCAACTCATCAAAGAGTGCTGGGTCAGTCCTCCCCTCGTGCATGTCACGCAACATCTGGGCCTGGTAGACCTGGAGTGTCGCCATGGCATGCAGTGAGGAGGCCGCCAGCCCCGCAGCTCTATAGGCCTTCGCCACAAGCGTGGAAGAGAACCTACAGACTTTGGAGGGGTGCTTTGGGTCGCCACGGGAAGAAGCACTCTGAGGACACAGTTGCATCGCAACAGAGCGTTCAACCTGGGGAACCCCAGTGTACCCTTTGGCGGCCGCCTGATCGAGAGGAGGCAGGGCGGAGGAGGTCGCCGAGCGATCACGAGAAGACAATGGTGCCTTCCAGGACCTCGTGACCTCCTCATGCACATCCGGGAAGAAAGGCATTGGGGACGCGCGCTGACGAGGGTCAGTGGCGGCACCCAAAAACCAATCATCCAGCCGCGAGCGCACTGGACCAGGTGGCGGGGACCACTCAAGCCCAATGGCCGCGGCTGCCCGGGAAAGCATGGCAGTCATCTCGGGATCAGACTCGGGCAATGCTGGCACACCCGAAGGTGGCAGCACAGCCGAATCCTCACTTCCCAAGGACTCTTGCCCACCCTGTGATGCAGCGATCGACATCGAATCTTCCTCTGGAGCGCCAAATGAGACCCGCGGCAAGTCAGAGGACTGTACAGCGGGCTCATTTGAAACGCTCGCGGGTTGCACGGCGCTAGAGGACGGTGTGGAGCGTGGAATAGTCGGCGCTTTGTCCCACACCGTAATCCTCAGGTCACCCTGGCCACCAGCCGAAGTACTAGCTCTCGCGGAGCCAGTAGATCGGGGTGCGGATGAGGGGACTCTACCATGAAGATCATTGAATCTCGACCGCAACCGTGCGATGGGCATGTTCCCACAATGGGAACATGACTCATCCACAAACGCTGCCTTAGCGTGCTCTAAGCCCAGACACACAAGACAGCGATTGTCCCCATCAGAGTCAGAAATGAATAGACCGCAACCAGAAGTGCACGGGCGAGGCATCTTTAAAAAGACGTGCCGCGTGCAAGCTCTTTTAGAAAGGAGATTTCTCCACAAATGCTGAAGCGACCAGGGAGAGAACACACAAACACTGGCAAATCACTGCACAGATAAGCAGGGAATGTGCACTCGCTGGAACTCGCTGTCACACCAACACTTGGAGAGAGGCTCGTCTCGAAGAGAAAGGAAGAGATGAATCTCAGGATTGGCTGTGGAGTGAAGTACATCAACTTGGCTCCGAAGCGAAAACATATCTGCATGTTGCCAGCGTACTTCCTTATATACTCCCAGGGTGGGGCGGAGTTACGCTATGCAAATTCCGCAGACCCATGGCATTTCTTTGCCATTGGCTCGTTTTATATACTCGAAGGTGATAGGATTTCTAAGCGAAACCCCATTCGTCGTCATCCGACGTAACTCGGAGTGACAACGAAAGGGAACCGAGGTTACATTAGGTAACCGAGTACGTTTTTGTTCCCAGTTTTTCATCAACAAAGAAGATTCTCAGTGCTGGAGAGTTGGATGAACATTCATAGTTCCAATCAAACTTCAGTCAACACCGATCTTCAGATCACAGGTGAGAACTTAAACATAGATCCTTTTTTATCAAGCACTGTACTTGTACTCATATTTGAACATGTATATATCCAGATCAGTTGCCATTGATTAGTGTCTTGTCTTTGCCTTAAATATTTTTCCTCCTTAAGTTTAGAAAAAGTGACATTGATTTTTATATCTCTCTCTGTCTCTATACAAATATGTATATATAAGTTAAAGAAAAGAATATTGAGACCTTGATGACCAATCTTGCCTCTTCATTGAGTTCAATAACATCCAAACTAGAGGAAAACCAACAAAAGCTGGGTGAGATTTAATTTTTTTTTAATATACTGTACATTTAAATCATCCTAAACCAACACGTGTGTCACGATAATGTTGTTTTGTGTTAGTTTCATTCCTTTGAGTTTGTTACATGTGATTCAGTTCATTTTAGTCTGGGTACGTTTACACAACGAAGCTATGCTTAAAACAGAGACGTTTTTCCGCGTACAGACACCATTGTCAAAACGATCCCCATTCACACGGATCCGTGAAAATGACTAAAATCTGAGAAAATGACTAAAATCTGAGAGTGTACGTGTCCACTCATGATGGGGAGAAGAGAGAGTGAGCCAATAAGCAGTGGGGGATGTGTCCACTCATGATGGGGAGGAGAGAGAGTGAGCCAATCAGCAGTAGGGGGTGTGTCCACTCATGATGGGGAAGGAGAGAGTGAGAGCAGAGGGGAATTAGAAGAAAGACTGTAGACAGAGAGATGGCTGAGACTAGGGGTGTGACGGTTAGTATATAACCGTGAGACCGACGGTTATAGTTGAACACCGTCATTAGAACTCTATAACTGCCAAAACCGTGTTATTAAAATATTTTTTACAAACATTTTTTATCATAGAGAATGTTTAAATACTAATTAAAAACAATTGTTAACAGTCTGTGTTATTAATGGTCTTCGTCGTTTCCAACTGTATTTGATTCTTTGCCAAGTGAGCCTACCCCTTGACCGACCACCAATCATTTGGGATAGAAATAAAAGCTATGATATAGTGATGTGCCATCATTATGAGATTTATTAAACAAATGAAAAACATTTGCAATAATAAACATTAGCAATGAACATTTGCAATCGGGAGACATGATTTTTACCACTTAATGAAGTTTTGTTTTGTAAATCGTCAGACATGATTTTTACCACTTCATTAAGTTTTGCTTTGTAGAAAGCCTTTCTTTAAAGTGAATTTCATTTTGTACAAATTGTATCTTAATTTTAATAAATGTTTCATCAACCAATTGCATGTATTTAATAAATAAAAAGGAGACAAATATATAAAAAAAACAAATATAGGAGACAATATAATAACCGTGACATCGAGGCTCCGATGCGCCACGTTCACTTGCATTGCATTGTGAAGTTGAACTAGAGCGCATCTCATCGTAAATGAATGAAACTCAGCGTAGGTCTATGCCTCATACATTAGCATTAAATATCTTTGCTGCATCCTTTCTAGAACAGACAAGGGCTTTCTTGCGGCTCGCATCACCAGAGCATTGCATCGTCCATAGACCGCACAACAATCAGCGGATGGCGGGCGGGTGTGGCTTTGAAATCTGGTCAAAAAACGTTGGTGCGGATGATGAGTTTTGTGATGCGGTTGCGGATGAACTAATACCCCATCCGCGTATCTATTGATAACAACATTGAACACTACACAAATATTAATTTTATTCAAACTAAGTTGTCCTATAACAGACGAATGTCGCAACCCCTGTTGTGGCAAATTCATAGTTCTTTTTGGTTCAGGTCTCAAAGAAGTTTCTCAGAGTCGAGGTTCCAGGTCAGAAGAATTAACTTTATTGACAAGCAACAAAGTGAGAAGCCGGCTGGCCATCCGGACATCTAAAGTTACAATGGCCAGTGTTCATGTCTTATACTTTTTCTTATCGCTAGGTGCCCATTGGGCACCCTCAAATCTATCTCTTCCCCTCTGTCACGCCTGGTGACCTTGGCACAGTTAGACATGTCTTCTCTATTGGTCAAACCTCACATAATGGTGCTTTGTTTCATACAGTATTTCGACACTCTGCATGTCTGGGTATTTTTCCATTCTCTCATCTTTTTCAAACCTATTTTTTCATGCTTGTCATTTTCATCACCAATTCTGAAACCGGCACACCCCTAGCTGAGACATTACAAAAGAGAAAAGCTCAGAGAAATATCACTGCAAAAAGAAGGGTTAAGAAAAGTAAAGTTGATCGACTAACGTCTTTTAATGGTGGTCAAGACCTCTACTAAAGTAAAACGATTAAATTAAGTTCCAGAGGGGGTACTCCAAGGGGGCTATCTTTTATTGTGTACGTGTGAATATGGCAAATCCCAGATATTTAGCCAATTACCTCTGTTTTGAAGATCGGAACTGGCGAAAATTTTGCCGTGAGGCCTTGCGAGAAAAAGGTAGAGCGATATAGTTTCCTGATCTAAGCGGGTAAAATATAACCAGAGTTTAAAAGAATAATCAAATATTCATTCACGTTTAATGATTCACAGACATCATTAAAATCTTTTTCATTTATGGAGTCAGATGAAAATAACGAGTAAATACATGTGAGAAAATATATTGTATTTAATCTTGTTGTGTTGCGAAAAAGGAAAGACAAGTAATATGCAGAGAAACCTTCCCCGTATTATTGGAAACCCTCATTGGACTAATAGATGGGCTTACAACTATAATACAACATCTAAATGCAACATCTACTTCTTTTCCACAGTGCGGCAGCAGGATATGAAGAGTTTGACTGACAGTTTGAATTCTGCAGTATCAACATTGACATCCAAACTGAATGATGCAGGTGTTGAAATCATTTAATAATCTTGCATATTTCTTATTATCTGTGTATTGAGGAAGAAAATTCTTTTAACTGCAAACTTTTTTTTCCCAGTTAAAACGCAGGACCAGAAACAGACTGAAACAGAACGATCGCTGGACAGTTTGAAGTCATCCATACAGTCTGATCAACAGAAAAAACAACGTGACTTCGGTGAGTCAGAAACATTAAAAAAAAGTTGTATGAAGTTATAGGCTTGCATAATATAATTGAAGACCATCTCAATAAAAACATCACTGAAACTACATAGTAATCTTGCTGATATATCATATTTATGTCTTTCATCTCGTGTTTAAGAGTCTCTGTCGAGTTCATTGAGTGTCCTAAAGAGTTCAGTGTCAGATCTCAGTTCATCTGTCGCATCTCTGTCCTCTAAACAACAGATGTCTGGTGAGTTATACATTCACAATACTCAATAATGCAGTTATTGCAATATTGTACTCAATTTAAATCTATTTTAAGCATGATTTCAGAAATATAATCATAATTGTTGATTTCATGGACCTGCATGCTGACACTGACATTATTCTTTACATTGGAAATAATTGGATTGAAATTAAATTCACAGGACACTGACTGCAGAAAGTCTAACAAGGTCTGATGTGTTTTCTTCTGTTCTAGAGGAGAGAGTCATGAACGCTCTGAAGGAGCTGAAATCTAACATGGGAAACAAAACAGCAGGTACTGCATCTACACTCTTTAAAAATAAAGCTTCCAAAAGGTTTTCGCAGCGATTCCATAGAATAAACATTTTTAGTTCCTCAAAGACGAAAGGAAAGATTCCATGCATGTTAAAGGTTCTTTGTGGAACCTTAGATGCCTATAAAATAACCTTTATATTTAAGAGTGTAGCACTACTTTATGTGGTTAAAGGGAAAGTTCACCCAAAAATGAAAATCCTGTCATTAATTACCCTCATGTCGTTCCAAACCTGTAACACTTTCATTCTTCTTTTGCACGCATGAGGGCACCACAACACATCTGTGTTGTTGAGAAGAGAGCAGATGTTGTTGCGTGAATGTGTGCTGTAGATAAATATTTTGTTAATAAAGGGGTGAACTGTTTTTTTTTTTAGCAAACAAAGCACTTGTGTCACTTCATCAACTTGAGGTTAAACCAATGGAGTCACATAGATTAATTTTAAGGATGCGCCGATATGAACATTTTGGCCGATAACAATATCCGATAATATCCTTTATATATGAAAGCCGATAACTGATATATTGTCTGATAAATCTAAATCCAATATTTTTATATACATTTTGAGAGCCTGAATACAGAAAGAAGTCTCACCATTAAAATCCATGTCCCAAGCACACAATTATAAGGATGTTCTCACTTCAATTTTATGTAGCCTATATCACAGACTTGTGTTGCACTTAACTGTATTTTCATTTTTTGGAGTGATTTTAATCATATTTCAAGCTATTCAAAATCATCATGTTGAACAGTGCGCATCTGAAGTGTCTCAGCTGAAGGAAATAATACATTATTTATCGGCTTTAATATATCGGCCAAATTTTCTTATCGGGATGATAACGATAACATTATGAATTATCATATATCGGCCAATACCAATATGGTGGCCGATTTATCATGCATCCCTAATTAATTTAATGATGTCCTTTCTGGGCCTTGAAAGTGGTAGTGGTAGTGGTAGTTGACTGTCAATGGCGGGACAGAAAGTTTCAGATTGTGTTCCGAAGATGAACGAAAGTTTTAAGGGTTTGGAATGACATGAGTGTGAGTTTTTAATGACGGGACTTTCATCGGGTGAACTAATCCTTTAAATCTGCTCTTATTTTGCATCTCTTCTTTCTCTCTCACGCAGACGTCCCTGTAACCTGTAAATCTGGCTGGATATTGTACAAAAGCAGCTGTTTCTTGTTCTCCAATAATGAACTCAACTGGATTGAGGCACGAGATTACTGCAAAGCACAGGGCGCGTTACTCCTCAAAATAGAAGAGGACGAGGAGGAGTGGGTGTGTAATGTTCATGGATGCGCATAACATAGCATTTTGATTTTTCTTTTTTTATTATTAGTTTCTATCTTCCTCCTATAGGCATTTCTAAACAACCATACCATACCCAATCACTACTGGGTCGGTCTAACGGATCAGAACACAGGCCAGTGGAGATGGGCGGATGACACTCCTTACACTATGAACAAAGAGTGAGCTGATTCATGCATTATACAATTTGATTTCTTAGCAAGCATGCACTTAAATGGCATGCATTTAAATTTACATTTGAATCATATACATATACCTTTTAGAGGTTTAGTACCAAATTTTGGCCTCAAGATGGCATTTACTTTTACATGTTTATCCCTAAATATGATCTAATGTCCACTTTATTTTCCATGGCGTAAATGAGATTTTCTGTGAAGATTTTTTTCGCTGAAACTGTGGTCCTTGGTGATTCATATAATGCAAGTCAATGGCTTCCATCACTTTAAGAGTAATAAATAAATAAATAAAGAATAATATCTGTGGCTCCTGACGATTCATTGAGGTCTCATGAAGCGAAACGATCAGTCTGAGCAAGAAACTGAACATTATTTACTCTTACTCTTTTAATTGAGAAAATTAAAACTCACATAACGCACAAGAGACTGAACATGATTCAAGACCCCGATATTCTCATGGCGAAGTTCTTTTTAATTTTTTGCTCAAAAGTGTAAGTGAAGTCAAAATTTGGAAATACCTTTGCAGTGATTTACTGTTAAGGAACATCCCGATGCCGTCCACGTTTAGATGAATATGTGAATATGTGCTGCTCTATCCTCTCAATAACAAAATAAACACACAACAGAAATGAGAAAAAAGCAGTTCAGAAAGGATCTGATAATAGTGATGTAAAGATGTTTGCATCAATAATTGCAAAAAAATACATGAAATTCTTACATATAGCCCCTTTAATCTGGTAGATGCTGATGTGATGTTTTGGTGATTCTAATTGAATGGTGATAAAAAAATATATATATATATTTATTGAATTATTATATTTGCTCATTTTATTCATAAAGTCAAGTGGTTTGAAATAAATGCATATATACATATTTATTAACAATTTAAATGTATTTGGAAACAATAAGAACTTATACCATGTTTTTCTGTATTTTTTTATTTTTATTTTTCTATACCCCTGACATGTTTGGTTATATGTTCTAGAAAAAAAGAAAAAAGAGTGACAAAGTGCAGTACATGGTATAACTATTTGAACTATAAACCAATGTGTTTATGATTATGATAATTAAAATAATGTGATAACAAATACCAGTTTGCAATATCAAGCAGCATAACAGACCGTGTTTGTAAAAGGTAAAACCAGACACCGGAAGCCTCACAAATTCAAGTCAGAAATGGCTACGCTACTCTTACGTTTTCCAATTATTGCTAATTATAATCATGAGTAGGAAAGGAAGCAGCTATACTTCAAGATAATGTACTTCAAGCTTGTGCTTGTCAAATAAATGCATCTTGCATTAAACAAAAATTCCACCTGTTTAAATATTTGTTGTTGGTAGTGGTGTTGGGATTAAATGCATATATAAAATGAACTTTAGATCGGATGGGATGCCAGAAAGTTATTATATATGCAGATGCAATGGTGTGACATTTGTTGGTTGTCATTATTCACAGACACTGGTATCCCGGGCAGCCGGATGACTGGAAAGGACACGGTCTGGGAGAGGAAGGAGAGGAAGGAGAGGATTGTGGGCATTTTAAATATAATGGGAAACTAAATGACAATCACTGCTCCAGCAAAATGAGATTCATTTGCAGAGTGTAATTCTGAATCTGAAAATAGCTGTGGTGTAAGGCCCGATGGAATATTTTCATCCAAATCTGTTTGTTCCCTGTATACATTTTTATGGATTCCATTTTTTACCCGTTAAAATATTTCTGGATTTCATTTTAATGGTTAAGTTAAAATTTATTAATCAAAAAGCATGTCTAATTAATTACATGTTTAGGGCACTATGAAATACATTTTTTATTTTTTACCACATTCTGTGTTTTCTGTTTTAAGATTTCTGTATCCCATTTTAATTTAATTCAGGTTTTGGTTTAATTCAATTTTAATAATCAAAAAGCATGTCTGTTTAATTCATAAAAAACAATTTATTCATTAAAAAACAAATAATTTCTATGATTCTTTTCAGAAATTTCCTGGCAATACAATTAAGGCATAAAACATTAAGTGAATGTATCTATTAATCATATGAAATAAAATAAAAATTGTCAAACAAAGTGCTGCACAACATGGAAGAGAAACTAGATGTACCGCATGGCGGTACAAAATATGACCGCCGCTCAGGCCTGCACTGGCTTTCCACAAAAATAAATGACGTGGAGCAATTTGGCTGTATTGCGTGTTTATGTATATAAGTTGTATATTTTAAAAGACTGTCTGGAGTATTCCTGTGGATCATGGATAATTTAGAGTTTTGTAATTATTTGCCATTACTATTTAAGTTTTATATCAAAAGTCATTAGTTTAGACACTTAACATCCATAATGTGAAAACGTCACATCCATAACAGTGGTTAACAGTAAAAAGCGACTGAAGTGCCCTTGAGCAAGGCACCTAACCCCTCACTGCTCCCGGAGCGCCGCTGTTGTTGCAGGCAGCTCACTGCGCCGAGATTAGTGTGTGCTTCACCTCACTGTGTGTTCACTGTGTGCTGAGTGTGTTTCACTAATTCACGGATTGGGATAAATGCAGAGACCAAATTTCCCTCACGGGATCAAAATAGTATATATACTTATACTTATACATACTAAGTATGAAAAATCTGTGTGTTTTTTTTTCAAAGGACCCTCCCATTCAATTTCTACAAACCTCTACCAAACGGTTGAGGTGCCTGTTGATGGTAAAAGTCAGTTATCTGACTTTGGCATGGGTTTGTTGTGTTTTACTGAAATAAAAAACATTTTTTCCCCAAAAAAGTGGTTTTATCTTGTAGCCCTGGTCCCAGAGTTTTAAAAAAACAATGTTAACAAAATTAAACTCATTCCCACTGTACCTAGTAGAACACTTAAGTAAATGTCCCATTGAAATTAATGGGATTTTATGGATTTAGGTGAAGAAAGTGTACACATAATACATTTTGGTCTGTACCATGAAGAGAAAACTGATTCAACTATATAAACTATATATTTTCTGAAAGCGTAGACTCTCAGGATGTGATCTAACATGGCATGAAACATGTCCCACCCACGTCATTAGTATACTGCCCAAGCATAACACATTGGGTATTGGTAAATCGGGTATATGGCTGATACCTAAAAAAAGTAGTAGTATGTGCATGTCTGTCTGTGTGTGTGTGTATGTGTGTGTGTTTGTGTATGTGTGTGTCTGTGTGTGTCTGTGCGTGTATGTGTGCGTGCGTACATGTGTGTGCGCGTGTGTGTTTGTGTGTGTGTGTCTGTGCATGTGGATTTGTATGTGTGTGTATGGGTGTGTGTCTGTGCCTGTGGATGTCAGTGTGTGTGCATGCTTGCGTTTGTTTGTATTCCTGCATGTGTGTGTGTGACAGTATCATCCTAAACCAGCAACCCTTTGCTCAACAGCACCATCTACAGGCCGATGAGTGTACAGTCACTAAATGTGCACATAAATGAATTTATTTTATACCCCCCCATGGATGAAATTCTACGAAACTTAGCATACCCCCAGAGGATGTCAAGTTAATCATACACATGAAATATGGTGCAGTTCTGAACATCTCCACTGAAGATAGGGGCGATTAAAGCAGAATAATATTGCATTTTAATTTTTTATGGGAGGGGCGCAAATCACAAATGAGTGATTATGGGCTAGGTTGATGTGGGCCCTTAAGACCAACATACCATAAAAATTTCTTCATCCTCGGTTCCACGGTTCAAGTAGTTATTTAGGAAAAACTGCATTTTTTGGGTTTGGGGGGGCCCAGCGCGGGGGGGGAGTGGCCCCCGGGGACCAAACGAATTTTTTCCGTAAAAGTCTAGTGGGGCTACATGCCCACCAAATTTCATGTTCCCCGGTGTTTCGGGTGTCCCTGGTATCGTTGACGGAAAATTCAGTAGATTGACGGGAAAAAAAACAAAAAAACTTTGACAATCGATTATGGGCTAGGTTGATGTGGGCCCTTAAGACCAACATACTTTGCAAATTTCTTCATCCTCGGTGCCACGGTTCAGGTAGTTATTTAGGAAAAACTGCATTTTTTGGGGTTTGGGGGGGCCCAGCGCGGGGGGGGAGTGGCCCCCGGGGACCAAACGAAATTTTTCCGTACAAGTCTAGTGGGGCTACATGCCCACCAAATTTCATGTTCCCCGGTGTTTCGGTGTCCCTGGTATCGTTGACGAAAAATTCACGAGGGCCCCAGCGCGGGGGGGGAAGTGGCCCCCGGGGACCAAACGAACTTTTTCCGTAAAAGTCTAGTAGACCAACATACCATAAAAAATTCTTCATCCTCGGTGCCACGGTTCAGGTAGTTATTTAGGAAAAACTGCATTTTTTTGGGTTTGGGGGGGCCCAGCGCGGGGGGGGAGTGGCCCCCGGGGACCAAACGAAATTTTTCCGTACAAGTCTAGTGGGGATACATGCCCACCAAATTTCATGTTCCCCGGTGTTTCGGTGTCCCTGGTATCGTTGACGGAAAATTCAGTAAGGTGACGGGAAAAAAAAAACAAAAAAACTTTGACAATCCCTATATGACCGCTTTCGCTAGCGGCGGTCATAATTATTGATTATTCCTTAAAAAAAAATTATAATAATTTATTAATATTTTTAGTGTTAGTATTATTAATACATTGAGACGTAGCTAAATTCTATACTGTACTGTTTGACAGGTTGCTTTGAAGACTTTGGAGTTTCTGTGTGTTTATGATATGCAGGGCCGGCGCTACCTATAGGCAGAGTAGGCAGTTGCCTAGGGCCTCGAGCTTGGAGGCGGGGCCTCCAAATCATCCCTGTACGCTTGTCCACCAATCAAGAGCAGCAAAAGACTAGGCTGTTTGTCCATTGGATATAACAATTGTCATTCACCTGTAGTAAAACCAATTAATATCCCCGTTTAAACCTGAGTCACGCCCACCCTCTGAATATTTGAATGAAGAGTTTTTATGAATGAGATCCAACTTTTCTACAAATTGATCTGATGGCGCCGAAACGAACGCATCCTTCAGGGGCTGCTAAGCGTAAGGCTAAGCAGGTACGCAAAGAAAGTGCAGCTCGTCATGCAGGTATCATCTATTTTGGAGTGATTGTAATGTATTGTAAAAAAAATAAACTGAGCCTGACGATCAGCGTAATTTTGGGATGGATCATTTGATGGTTATTCTGAGTTCAAAAGAGTTAAACGATCACCGTTGATGGACAATTCGCTTCTGACACTTTGAATCTGAGCGTACAATGCAGAATTTTGTTAGAAAATAGATACGTTACGAACCGTCCGAAAGAATCTGTTCGCGGAAATGAATCGTAATTCCACAGTCACTATTTCACTGAGGCGAATTCATGATGAACTGTTGATCTGAATCTTACAAAGGAGTCGATTCTCCTCGATGGAATCGATTACCATAGATATCATATAAAGGCTAGATGTCTCGTGCGCGCTGCTGGCCAATGGAGGTCGACGTCCGCACACGGCGGCCATCTTACCACAGTGTGCTCGCTCACTCGTAACATGGTGCATGTACTTTTAAATAACCATAACTTGCTCAATTTTCTACCGATTTTCAAACGGTTTGGTTTGTTATAAACGTCAGAGATGTAGTTATGACACTGCACACATATGAATAATTATAACATACATGTTCAAGCATTTGGAATTATAGCCACGTTAATAACGTTTGTAAGAAACCAACCCGTTTGTAAATCCGTCAAGATTTCAGCGAGATAAGAGGATTTACTGTATGTGCGTGCTGATCACTCACCTTAATTCACTGCTTCCCTGTGGTAAGATGGCCGCCGGTGATGCCGGAAGTGACTCCGCCTTAAGACATCTAGCCTTTATATGATATCTATGTCGATTACAACCTGTGGAATTGAATCTTGATTCCTTACGCCTCTGAATCAAGGAATCGATTCCTTTCCTCAGGCGCTGACTGTCAAAATACTAAGTTAAAGAAAAAGTAAAGAAGTTTGTCAGTCAAAGAGCAAGCGCTCTTGTTTATTATGTTTCAAAACAGTAGGCTACCTCAACTGTCTGTATATCTTCTAAAACACAGATGTTTAGCCTACATTTACTGCTCGATCATAATATACCTAACGTTACTTCATTTTTTTCGTTTTCCAATCATAAATATTGTTGCAATATTTATTGAAAATAATTTTAAGCATATGAATAAGCGATTACAGTTGAAGAAATGAACTAGACTTTTTATTTAGTAGTTTATTTCTATCACTTCCACTAGTATATTCATATTAAATGTATTTCTCTACAAAACATAATATGACTAGCCTGACGTCGTCATACTCAGATTCTAGTCAGAATGTGAGTCTGATACTGCTCCATTGAGCTTTGATTATGGGGCGTGTTTCAACCGAACCAGGAAAGAAAATGCCTCTGAACTCAATTGGATAGAACTACATCCAATCAGAGCAACGGAGTAAGTGACGTATGTTTTTCATTCATGTTTCCAATTGACAAATGCCTTGATCGCGGTTCTCTGTTCCTCTTTTAAAATTAATGCGCTGTCAATATCTTCTATAACAGACGCGATGGCGGAATCTACACATGATGTTTCATAAACAAAGTTCAGGAGGAGCACATTCAAATAATCAATCCAATCAACCGTCTACGGTCTACACTATCAGCATGAGAGGAAGCATATATTTATTCACTCTGTCAACTCATCTAACATTCCTTGACAGTTTTCAGCATCCCTCCACTCACTCTCGGCTTGTTCTTCCACAGCCAGGAATACGGGGGGAGTACTTTGGGTTCGGGCCGAATACCGAGCCCGGAGCCTCTCCTCGGACAGCACGCCAAATATGCATTTATTCTATCTGACTTATTTGTAAGCGTGAACTTGTGAAATCTCAATTCTCCAGCGGCAGTCATTTGAATTCAACCCAAGCGCTCATTGATGACGTGGATGATTACGTGGATGATTATGTTACCGTTGCTCATCTGTCCATCATCGTATTAAGCCCGCCCTGACAATTTGATTGGTCCGAACAATTTTTGTTCGGGCATAATAGCTCCTCAACGGATCGAGTCCAGACCAAACTTTCCGACCTAAAAATTTTGTGGGCGGGGCTAAGTTCGGCTGGCATCCAGGCTATAATATGACGTATTTAGTCTATCAAAAACAAAACTGTTCATTATCCCAAATAAGGGGTTAGTGTGTTACTATAAAGAAATTACTGAACAAATTACTGCAAAAAAATAAAAATAAATCCTGACTGATAAAAGAAAAACTGTCATTAAATGAACATTAAGCAATGAGAAGAAAAAAACATTTAAAAAAAAAAAAAAATTTTTTTACAATGTAGAAAAACAAATGTAGCCTATCTATTGACATTATTTGTTTTAAACATTACCTGTTGTAGGATCACTGATGAGGTTTCTAAAAACCAGCGGTGAGTCAGAAGAACAACAGGGCAAAGAGAGACAGGAGCAAGAGAGTGATTTTGAGGAAGACCAACTACAGGGCAAAGAGAGACAGGGCAAGAGAGTGATTTTGAGGAAGACCAACTACAGGGCAAAGAGAGACAGGGCAAGAGAGTGATTTTGAGGAAGACCAACTACAGGGCAAAGAGAGACAGGGCAAGAGAGTGATTTTGAGGAAGACCAACTACAGGCCAAAGAGACAGGAGCAAGAGAGTGATTTTGAGGAAGACCAACTACAGGGCAAAGAGAGACAGGGCAAGAGAGTGATTTTGAGGAAGACCAACTACAGGGCAAAGAGAGACAGGAGCAAGAGAGTGATTTTGAGGAAGACCAACTACAGGGCAAAGAGAGACAGAAGCAAGAGAGTGATTTTGAGGAAGACCAACTACAGGGCAAAGAGAGACAGGGCAAGAGAGTGATTTTGAGGAAGACCAACTACAGGGCAAAGAGAGACAGGAGCAAGAGAGTGATTTTGAGGAAGACCAACTACAGGGCAAAGAGAGACAGGGCAAGAGAGTGATTTTGAGGAAGACCAACTACAGGGCAAAGAGAGACAGGGCAAGAGAGTGATTTTGAGGAAGACCAACTACAGGGCAAAGAGAGACAGGGCAAGAGAGTGATTTTGAGGAAGACCAACTACAGGGCAAAGAGAGACAGGAGCAAGAGTGATTTTGAGGAAGACCAACTACAGGGCAAAGAGAGACAGGGCAAGAGAGTGATTTTGAGGAAGACCAACTACAGGGCAAAGAGAGACAGGGCAAGAGAGTGATTTTGAGGAAGACCAACTACAGGGCAAAGAGAGACAGGGCAAGAGAGTGATTTTGAGGAAGACCAACTACAGGGCAAAGAGAGACAGGAGCAAGAGAGTGATTTTGAGGAAGACCAACTACAGGGCAAAGAGAGACAGGAGCAAGAGAGTGATTTTGAGGAAGACCAACTACAGGGCAAAGAGAGACAGGGCAAGAGAGTGATTTTGAGGAAGACCAACTACAGGGCAAAGAGAGACAGGAGCAAGAGAGTGATTTTGAGGAATACCAACTACAGGGCAAAGAGAGACAGGGCAAGAGAGTGATTTTGAGGAAGACCAACTACAGGGCAAAGAGAGACAGGGCAAGAGAGTGATTTTGAGGAAGACCAACTACAGGGCAAAGAGAGTGTTTTTTCTGAGGTAGAACATCGAGTCAGCAAAGAGAGTGAAGGGCCAGAGAGGAGCCATGAGGTTGAATGCAATAGTAGCGATAAACTAGAAGTCATTGAGTCTGGAGGAGACAATGCCAGACCTGGAACATCAACAAAAAGTAAAATAGGAAGCACAGTACCCGAAGCTCAACCTGTTGATCCAGCCTTGTGGCCTGACACAATTGCGCAAAGTTACAGAGCAGAGGCAGTGCGAAGAGGACCATTTCAAGTCAGAGAAAGTTATGTTTTTCCAAACAATTCAGATGGACGAGCCTTTTCACACAGTTCATGTTATAGAAAAATGCCTAATGGTGAAAGAGTCAAACGATCATGGTTGTCATATTCAGAAGTGAATGATGCAGTATTTTGCTACAGCTGCAAACTTTTCTCTACCAAAGTAATTAAGCTCATTAACCCTCTGGGGTCTGAGCTGTTTTCTGGGCCCTGGAGGTGTTCTGACATGCTCTGACATTTGTGGTTATTTCTGTTACTTGTGACATTTTCATGGCTCAAGTCTAATTACACTGTATTCAGCACAAACTCTGCTACAATAATATATCAGCAGCATGTATGTAAAAGTTTGTAGTTTTGAGATAATGACATTTATGCGTGGTTTGTGAAAATACAAAAAAAAATTCTCACTGAAATAAGGCCATGAAACCCATACTGATTATTAATCACAAGACTTTTGAAAATTGTATCACGTAGCCTAGAATATTTGCTCTAAAACTATGTGAAAATCACCCTGACTGCTCATTCAGATAAGACAATATATTGATTTAAAAAATTTACGACGTGTTTTGTGTGAGAAAGCTTTATGCGGAAGGTCATTAATATGTAAGCTTTTCACACCTGAGAAAGACAAAGACCCTCCCCTAACGGCCCTATTAGGAGCTATCAGGCCCTGTCATTCTGAGCAACCTTGCACAATACTGTAAATGAGGAGATTTAAAAAAGAATGGCTTTTAAATTGTTTGGATTTATTTACAACACAACATAGTCCAAAGATACACAACAAATGCCAAAAAAGCACTTATTGAAAACAATGATCCAAAGACAGAGACCTTTGTGCCATTCCTAAAAACATTGTACATACCTTTCATTTCCAAGGTGTTTGATTTTCACTTTACCATGTTCATGTACAGAGACTCATGTGAATGTTGAAGTCAGCAGGACTCAGTGGCATCTGGGCCCTGAAAAAAAAAAAAGTGAACATACTGATATCAAGAGAAAGGCCTGCACGATTTTGGGAATAAATTTTAGATTTTTCTGGTTAAAATTGCTTTTTAAAATTCACAGAATACACACACATACACACACACACACACACACAAATGTTTCCAACAATATATAATATAATGAACACCAGGTTTGTTGTGCCTTGTAGGCATAAGCTCCTATGCGCAGTGCTGAATAAAATAATAATAACAATAACCTATAGCAGTATAAATCTTCCAAAAGATTTCAGTAACAACTAAGCTAGAGAAAAATATATTGATTATCATGTTACTTCAAATGTTTCCATTCGTTATGATGATATGAAATGAGATAATAGTAAAAACATGAAGCCGTTTGGTGCGTTTTGCTTTTCAAACGCGATCGCGATCCAAAATATGATACATTCAAACGTGATCGCGCTACAAAATATGATACATTCAAACGCGATCACGATCCAAAATATGATACATTCAAACGTGATCGCACTCAAATATAAAACATTATGGTTACCATATACATATCTACGTTTGAGCAGATATCCACAAACACAGTAACAGTAAACACGGGTCTAAATATTATAATATTCACCATATATCTAGCAACAGTTCAACTGCAATGTGAAATTTATGCAACAATAACAAACTAATATGTAAGAATTTCTTACCTTACATCTTTCTTGTCTTCAAATCGCGTTCTTCTTCTTCTGAGGTAAATCCAATATAAGCTCAGGCGCGTCTAAAAGCAGAGACTTGTGAAGTGTTTTGGTGTTTTGTTTTTGAGGTAATGAGTGCGATCGCGTTCCATGTGGAGATTTGCATGTGAATCTCTTTTGTGCGAGTGGGCGTGGTCAAATTAAAAATAATTAGGAAGCGTTTGAGAAGCTGGACATCTTGTTGGTTTTATACAAATTACTTAAACAGAGAATATTTGTTTTCAGTTTGAATCCGATCATTTAAAAGTACACACTTAAATGTTTATAAAGGTATATGGCTCATAAATGTGTGACGAGTATTCGCTGAGTTTTGTTTCAGTTTATAGACGTGCTCAAGAAAACAAAGTTCACCGCGACGGAGAGGCAGAACGCACACCCTGTTTATTTTCTTTATTTTACAAAAGCACAAATGTTTTGATTTGATTGTAAGTGGACACATACAAAAGTAGAAATATCACAGATTCTTTTTTTATATTTATTTTTTCTGTATGACCATAAATGACGGAGTAATTTAAGTTTATAGTGCTACAATGTGGAGAAAATCAGGAGTAATCTCTCTTGTAGGGTCACGTGTCGTGAAGTTCAGCAATTTCCCATAATTTTCTTTGAACACTAATCAACTGATGGCAAAATGGATGAAGACAGATCCTCGGCACATGCGCGCATCCATGTAGGTCTTTCTGTTTCGCTGTTTGTTAAAGCAGTATATGTGCATGAATGAATTCACATATACTTCTTTTGTTGGGGTGGTAGGAGTGTTAAAAAAAAATGAAGATGATTATGGCTGTCTTTTTTGTCAATTCGTTTGTTTAATTTCTATAGGATTTATAACATTCTGAATGCTCTTAATCCCACAGATACTACTAACTGGTAGGTGTATTCACTAGATTGCTTCAGAGGCATAAGGTACTGTAAATTTTAATGCAACAATAATACAACAATCCATTGACATTTACTTTTGATACTAAAGTACTTTTTAAAACGAGTAGGCTACTTCTGTACTTTTACTTGAGTAAAAATCGGTCTTTACAACTTTTACTTGTAACGGAGTAATAATTGACCAGTAGTATCTGTACTTTTACTCAAGTAAGGAAGTTGTGTCTTTTTGATTCTGTTTCTGCAGAATAATAAGTCAATATTTTTTGGAAAGAGGAACAGAAAGTGTTGTGTTATTATACAGAACAGCCCTGTTTACTGTCATTGCAGGAGCTCTTTTGAATGTGATTTGGATTCTCTCTAGGAAGCAAGTGACTGCAAAAGTTATGATGGTCTATCAGAAAATGGATAGTTCTGAAGAAATTATGAAAATGGACATGGAATATGAACGGAAGACGACATTTAGCAAAGGTATGACATTTTGCTATGATACTAAATTGTATTTGATACAGAAAAATGTCTTTGTGTTGTATATGAGACAAAGAGTTTTAGTTAGTTATACAATACCTTCAATACCTGGTAACACTTTATAATCACTTTCATTTATTTTATACATTATATGATGCGTAACAAAGAAATTAACCTTGAGAATGATTTGATTCATTATTCATAATCTAAACATTGTGGCTTATGTTTGTTAATGACTACTGTGAACATTTTGAACAAAGATTCGGAGCCCCTAATGGGACATGGTGATTGAAAAAATATGAGATGTGAGGGAAAAAATATTTTAATAAATTCGCATTCCCCCGAAAAACTTTGTGTTTGCTCACAAAACCTTTGCATTGCTTCACAGAAACGTTTGCGTTCCCCCGAGAAACTCTAAAGAACTAAAGGTTTGCAAGCGAAAGCAAAGTTTCTCAGGGGAGTGCAAAACATTTGCAAGAGAACGCAAAAGCATAGCCTTATTATTTATCTGTACAAAACTTAGACAGATGAGAAAGAATCCTTGAGGAACCAGACTCATCAGACTTAAAGGGGTGGTTGATTATGATTTCACTTCTCTAACTTTAGTTAGTGTGTAATGTTGCTGTTTGAGCATAAACAACATCTGCAAAGTTACAACGCTCAAAGTCCAAAGCAAAGGAAGATTTGCTTTTAAAGAAATCGCTTTTTAAAGACTACAACAAACGGCTGGTAGGGACTACAATGAGCTTCTTCACGTGTTAGTGACATCACAAAACCTAAAATTTACATAAAGCCCACCCCCAGGAACGCAATTTATAGATTATAATGACAGAATATGCTAATCAATGACTAGAAGATACATTTTTATCATCAATGTTTGAGATTCAAGTTGGCTGCATTGCTTTAAAGAAATAAAAGAAAGTAAAATGTGATTTCTCATGGTGTGTTGTTTTCTGCAGGTCGTCCATGTAGCAGAAAAACTGGCATCTTTGTGCTTGTAGGAACAGTCTGCATGATTATTTTCATCATCATGACTTCTGTCATCAGTGAGTGGTTAACATCATACTTTGAAAGTGTTGCGCTGTAAAATATTTGCATTTTAAAAAGTGAGTAATGCAAATAAAAAAATATACATAATAGTGGTATGCATGTTTACAGCCTTTAAATTATGCTGATTACAAAAAAAAAAAAAATTGTTCACAGTTTTTCATCAACAAAGAACATTCTCAGTGCTGGAGAGTTGGATGAACATTCATAGTTTCAATCAAACTTCAGTCAAATCTCAAGAAAAGAATATTGAGACCTTGATGGCCAATCTTGCCTCTTCATTGAGTTCAATCACATCCAAACAAGAGGAAAACCAACAAAAGCTGGGTGAGATTCAATTTTTTATTAGTACATTTAAATCCTCCTAAACCAACACATGTGTGTCAGGATAATGTTGTGTTTTGTGTTAGTTTCAATCCTGTGTTTGTTTCATGTGATTCAGTTCAGTTTAGTCTTACGGTCCTTGCACACAGATTTCGAAATGCTCATCCTTAACTTTCGTCCGTCATAAAAAAAATTCACATCAGGTTTGATTTGCTGCGTTTTTTCGCATCCGTAGCAAGCATTTTGAGAGGTTTTTTGACAATTCAGAGCCACCGAATGACAAATAAGAAAAAACACATGAAAATTTTGGAAATTTACGGTAGGCCTACGTTTACACAACAACGATATGCTTAAAACAGAGAAGTCCTTTGAGTTTTCTGAGACGACACCATTGTCGAAACGATCCCCATTCACACTGATCCGTGAAAATGACTAAAAACTCTGTATTCTGCTGCCAGGCCATTAGAGGGTCATCATTTTCAGTTTAACGTTTTTGTTGTTTACATAGAGATCATTTTCAAAAACTTCCACTTTGAAACCCATTTTCAAAAGTTTTCGTTTTCAAGAACCCAAAACGCTGTTGTCGTGTAAACGAACGGCCAAAACGCATAAAAAGTTTCACTTTTTTAGTAGAAAACGGTGTCGTGTAAACAGCCCCTCAATTACCTGCCGGTTCGTCTCCTTGGTTATTGATTATGTTCAGCTGTCTGTCATTAAGTTTCCCTGTGTTTATAGTCCCTGGCTGAGTCCCAATTCGCATACTATCCATCCTAAATAGTATGCAAAACTAGAATTAGTACGTCCCAAATCGTAGTATGTTGAAATGAGTGTTCCAAAGATACCCGGATGGTCTACTATTTCCGGTTAGAATTCGAAGTGCAGATCAATGCACACTTTAACGGCTAATATTGCCCACAACCCATTGCGTGCGGGAGGGAGGAGCTTTGTGGTGATGGTGGTGATGTAAACATGGCAGCCGGATGCAACAGCAGAGATGCGCCCTCAGTTTTTAAGTGTAAGAATTCAAATGTTTAACCCTAATTAAAGTTTTATTTAAAGTTATCAGGCTACTAAACAATAAATAAAAAGGCTCTAGTACAGTGTCATGCAAGTGTCTTTTTCTATGTATTTCTTTTGATGTTTCTGTCTTAGATTTATACCTTACTATAAACCCTTATGAAAATAAACACCTTTTACTACACTAACCATAGTTTAACCACACTGACTTATTTGTAGTAATACTGTGGCTGTACAAATGTTAACTTTATCAGTCCAACCAAAGAAACATGGTTACTACACTTTTACCATAGTAAAAGCATGGTTCATTTTCATCAGGGTATTTTTGAGTATTATACATAAGTATAAAATTAAGTATAAAATACGTTAAACAATACTATAAACTTTAAATATTTTAACTCAGAAAATAAGTAGCTTTCGTTACACACATTGCACATGAACGTCAGAACCAGCCGCCTCACAAACGACCTGCGTTTGGTTGATCTACGACGACGCCCTGCTTCACTCCTCAATTTGGTAGAACACATTGTAAATATATTGTGGAAAAAACGATGAGGAAAAAAAGATGGGAATAGTAAATAAAATTATATTGGACAAAGAAGAATGAATGAAATGTAAAATGTTTTGTTAACAGTCGCGGTGTGCGTAACTAGGCAACCACGTTCTCGTTCACGTTGCATGACGTCATCGAAGTATGTCCCAGAACGTGCATACTCTTTTGCTACACACTCAAAAGTATGTACTTTTTCCTCACAAAATAAGTATAAGTAGGCGAATTGGGACTCAGCCCCTGTCTCATTCAGTTCATTGTCGGTTCTCGTCTGTAGTGTGAGTAGTTTATGTGATCATTCTCTGTGCCTTCATCTATATATTATCATCATGTTTATTAATGAAAGTTAGCAATGATCTTGATCATCTTCATTCTGTGAACTACAACATCGGTTGCTGACAACATGGATATGATCATCTAAATATATCGATTTGTTTTTTCTACCAGGACATAACTGTGTATTTCTGACTTTAATAGCAGGACTTGTTTTACTTCTTTTTCACAGAACGCCAGCAAGGTCTGTCACACGCTGAAGTGAAGAGTTTGATGAACAGTTTAGGTCTTGATGTGTCAGCGCTGACATCCAAACTGAATGATGCAGGTCTGCAAATCTGATCATTTAAAGGAGATAACCATAAGAAATACTTTTAAGAGCAAACTCTCATATTCTTGATTGTTTATGAATCATATATATAATATTTTTCCTTTCACAGTTGTCAACCAAGTGCAGAAACAGACTGAAACACAAAAACTATTAGACTATTTAAAAACCGCTGTTACTTCTCTACAATCTGATCTACAAAACAGGCAACGTGACTTTGGTAAGACAGAGGCAATATTCATATACATTTTAAATTTAATAAAGTTATTTCATGAATTAATAAGACCTTATAGTGAACATGTAATTATCTTGTTATGCTCTCTAAATATCTCCTATAACATTAACTGTATCTGGTTATGATACTTTGGGCCACATTCACATCTCAGCATGTTTTCTTACTGGAGACATTAACACTGAATATAGTAAGTACAAGTACAATTAACGGTCTAAAAATCTACTCAAGTAAAAGTAAAAAGTTGCTTATCTAAAATGTACTCAGAGTAAAAGTTACTGAGTTAGTTTTTTAACAGCGGGGGTGGGGGGGGGGGGGACTCTCCTGTGCAGGGTTGTAACCGTATGAGATTTTCACAGTATGATAACGTCTCAGGAAATATCACGGTTTACGTATTAGTCAATTATTAAATAAATAAATAGTATTATTAAATTATGTTTAATACTATTATCATCAGTTAAAATGAACAAATGCTTTTATTATAACAAACATAATTAAAAATTTCAATAAAACATGTCTAATCAACTAAATTCAATAATTGATAATGAATTAGATTAACAACTTATTTTTAACATTAATCATTTATTAAAATGTTTAAGAATAATAGTCTTATGAAATGCATTTTATTCAGAAAATCAAAAATGGTAATCAAATGGAAAATTAATTTTATCATTTTATTTTTGGGAGGAAGCGCTGCAAAACAGATTTACTAATTAAACCATGGACAAAAATATGTATTCCTTAAATAATGTTTAAATAAAGATACGTTTGGAGCAAAATTTAAATGAAAATTAAATTATATAATTTACATTTGCCATACTAGTTTTAAAGGAACACGCCGACTTTTTGGGACTTTAGCTTATTCACCGTATCCCCAGAGTTAGATAAGTCCATACACACCCTTCTCATCTCCGTGCGTGCCGTAACTCTGTCTGACGCACCCACCGCTAGCCTAGCTTAGCACAAAGACTGGAGGTAAATGGCTCCAGCTAGCATACTGCTCCCAATAAGTGACAAAATAACGCCAACTGTTTCCTATTTACATGTTGTGATTTGTATAGTCACAGCGTGTACAAATAACAAGGTCACATGAGACACAGCCATCTTCTAACCATATACATACTGGGAACTAAATTCTCAGAAGGAGAATATACAGGGCTTCTCTATGGAATTACTTTTGTGTCAGTAATAATGAACGTAACTTTCTGCGAGCAAATCACTCCGCCCAAGTAGCAGTGCTTCGCCCTGCATGAATGCATTTTCAATTTGCACATTGAATTTTGCTATATTCATTGCGGGACATTTAATAAAAATACAATCGCAAGTGTCGCAAGTGCATTTTCAATTTGCACACAAAATTTTGCTATATTCATTGCGGGACATTTAATGAAAATACAATCACAAGTGTCTTAACTGTGAGTGTAAATGCAATTAAGAAAAATAACATTTAAATTTTCATCATTTTGCTACAGTTTTTGCTTGAACATTTTAAACATATCTAATCATTTCTGTAATACATTTTCATTTTGCTTAATTTAACTTATAAAGCGTTAAAATATGTATTCAATTTACATATTAAAGCTGCAGTAGGTAACTTTTGTAAAAATGTATTTTTTACATATTTGTTAAAACTGTCATTATGTCCTGACAGTAGAATATGAGACAGATAATCTGTGAAAAAAATCAAGCTCCTCTGGCTCCTCCCAGTGGTCCTATTGCCATTTGCAGAAATACACAGCTCCCGGTCAGAAACAACCAATCAGAGCCAGGAGGAGTGTCTTAGCAGTGTCAATCAAGCTCGTGTACGCGCTGTTCACACCCCTCTCTCACACAGCGCGTACCGTCGTTCAAAATCAAGATTGCCGGTGTGCCGCGCAGCTGTGCTAATGGCGGACAAACAACCAAAACTGCCAATTTCTCGAGTGGCACCTGCTCATACAACAAAGACAGGTAAACTGAAAAAGGCCGATGACGATAAACAAGCCCATCGGAGCCCATTGACTCTAGCCGCATAACATACAGATAAAATGTCACGCACTGTGCAAAGCAACAATTGAAACCTGCTTATTCACTGGCTTGTCATGTTGCTGAAATAATGTACTAGCAAACCTTATTTAGCATTACATATCGCTAGAATAATTGCTTACATACTGTAACTTTACCGTTATATTATCTTGCTAGCTATTTATAGGCTAACTTATAGAAAGAGTGCAACGTTATGAAGTTACATTACATGTATTGCAAAATACGTAATGATTTGAGGACCATGTCTGAAGTCAAAGTATGGGCAGGCCATAGTCAATGTAAAGCATATTGTTGATGTTTCGTCCCTACCAGTGAATGTGCGATAACTGTTTATCCGCCGTCATCAGCGCATGTTTACTAGCCTGCGCGTTCACGGCAGGCTGCGTTGTGGTGGGGGAGGAGCTGAGGAGGGAGGGCTGTAGTGCAGCAGAGAGCAAGGGGGAGTGACCTGTAAGTTGTGCTTGTTCAAATTTTCAGGCTAAGTCAACGTTTTCTAAAAGCTCCCTACTGCAGCTTTAAAACTAGTGTATGAAATGGCAAATGTAAATTATATAATTGAATTTTCATTTTCATTTTGCACCAAACATTGCACAAATGTAATGGAAACTGTACATTTAAATACAGAAATGCATTGCCATTTTACATATTGCATTGTCATTTTGCATATTACATTTCAAATTGAATATTGTTACCCATATGCTTCCATACAGAACAAGCAGATTATATATTTATATGGCAGTCTTTTTTGCGCTTTCGTATTTACAGACCATGTCGCGATTTTCTGTGTGTTTCCTCCTTTTGCAGCCACCTGGCGTTCACATTTTTTGCAAATCGGATATCTATCCTCTAAGACAACCATGCGTTTTTTCTACAGTACTGTGCAAAAGTCTTGTTATTATTCCCCCCCCAGACTGAGACAGACTAAATCCAGAAGAACTGCGGAAACATCTCCGAGATGCTTTTGAAACCTTCCTGCAAAGCTACTGTGAAAAGTACTGGCACTTGTGTTAAAATGCTGTAAAGTGAGAATGCTTTCAAAAATAAATTCACAAATTGAATTTATTTATGATTTAACTTCTATTACCCAATTCAAATCAATATATGGTGTAACGACCCTTTGCGTTTAAAACGGCTTTTGTCCAGGTACACTTGCGCATAGTTTTTCAGGTAGCTTTGCAGGAAGGTTTCTTCAAGCATCTCGGAGACGTTCCCGCAGTTCTTCTGGATTTAGTCTGTCTCAGTTTTTTCTGTTTCTTCATGTAATCACAGACGGACTCGATGATGGTGAGATCAGATCATACCGGCTGTTGTCAGATTCCTTGTGCATACACAAATGGTGTCGCTCGCAATTATCAAAAGAAATAAAGTCGCAATTATCTTTTAAAATGTTTTATTCTGTGATGGAAACAAGCTTCCAAAGTATGCTAAGTTCTTGTCTAAGAAAAAACTGATTTGAGCAGATGTTGATTATGTATTTTTATATTTTCTCATTCACAAAGCCATTATTGCTATGCACACAGTGATCTTGCTGATCCAGTATATTGTATTTATGGCTTTTGTCTCATGTTTAAGAGTCTCTGTCGAGTTCATTGAGTGTCCTGAAGAGTTCAGTGTCAAATCTCACTTCATCTGTCACATCGCTTTCTTCTCAATCTCAACTATCAGACACCAGTAAGTAGACACTATATTACATGTGCAATACGGCGCTCCATTACACTACATGCAGCTTTACAGAGATAAACGTATAATTTAAGGTAAGATTGTTTTGGCTTTATAGCGGTTCTTAAAGGGATAGTTCGCCCAAAAATGATATTTAAGCCATGATTTACTCACCCTCAAGCCGTTCGAGATGCATATTTCAATCTTTTTTCAGACGAACACATTTTCAGTTATTTTAGAAAATGTCTTAGATCTTTCAGTGGTTATAATGTGAAGCAATGGGGTCCAGCTGATTCAAGTCGCAAAATGGGCATGCATCCTTCACAAAAATAATCCATCCGGCTCCAGGGGGATAAACGAAGGCCTTCTGAGGGTAATCCGTGCAGTTTTGTCGTAAAAATATACATATTTAAAACTTTATAAACGAAAATAACTGGCTTCCGGTGGCGGTCGGCGCGCGTTCATGGAGATGAATGACGTCGTGACGTAGAGCGAACGTAGAGTTTTGTTTTGCTCTGCTCTCTGGCTGCACTGTCACGCTCGTTCTACGTCACGACGCTTCCTACGATACGTCCTACGTCATAAGCCAGCAACCATCTCCATGAACGCGCGCCGACTGCCACCGGAAGCCAGTTATTTTCGTTTATAAAGTTTTAAATATGTATATTTTTACGACAAAACTGCACGGATTACCCTCAGAAGGCCTTCGTTTATCCCCCTGGAGCCGGATGGATTATTTTTGTGAAGGATGCATGCCCATTTTGCGACTTGAATCAGCTGGACCCCATTGATTCACATTATAACCACTGAAAGATCTAAGACATTTTCTAAAATAACTGAAAATGTGTTCGTCTGAAAAAAGATTGAAATATGCATCTCGAACGGCTTGAGGGTGAGTAAATCATGGCTTAAATATCATTTTTGGGCGAACTATCCCTTTAAAGTTATTTTCCAGCTAAAGTTAGTTTTGATTGATTCGCACAATAGTATCTGTCAATAGTATCTGTCAATAGTATCTGGCAATTGCTGATCGCTGATCGATTGCTCCTGTCTGCCTCGCTGCCTGCTGTGAGTGTGTTTGCCTCGGTGCTGTAAGCTCCGTCTTAGCCTCGTATTTCTTTGTTTTGAACCATAATTTACTATCATTTCTAGTTGTTTATACTACTACTAAATACAGCTTACCCAACATCTCAGATTAACCTGACATCGCTAGCTTCCGTTACTACTAGCACAACACGCTAGTAATTCGCTAGCCTGTTAACGCGCCACCTGTGAGCTCAGCTACTTTTTATTTATTTATTTTTCTCGCGCGCCCGCGTCTTTGAGTTCATAAAAAGCTCAGGTGAGTAAGAATCAGTCAACAAACACGGTGAGTAATGTCTTGTCCTGTTATTGTCACCTGCACTTCATGTCACATGTTTAGCATAGCCTTCTCTGTTGGCGATTTATATGTGATAAATGCAAGGAGTCAGTTAGGCTGACAGAGAAGATTTCAGAACTAGAGACACGCATCCAAACTTTAATTGAGGATAGTAAGAGTGCTAGAGCTTTAGATACTATTTTGGATGCGCCTAGCATAGTGAACTCTTTACATGATGCGGTTCCAGCTGAATTAGTGCCTGTGCAGCCAGGCAAATGGGTGACAGTGAGGGATCGCTCTAGTCGTGGATCAAAAAACCACTCTTCCGTTCCGATTACCATAACAAATCGATTTGCCCAGCTCAGTGAAACACCCACTGAGAATTCTGTTGATTGTGCCCTAGTTATTGGTGATTCAATCACACGGAACGTGAAAATAGAGACACCAGCCACCATAGTCACATGTTTGCCGGGAGCCAGAGCGCCTGACATCAAAGCAAATTTAAAAGTGCTGGCTAATGCTAATCGTAAATTCTCTAAGATCATTATTCACGTCGGCACTAATGATGTTCGACTCCGCCAGTCGGAGATCACCAAAATTAATATTAAAGAGGTGTGTGAACTCGCAAGTACGATGTCAAACACTGTAATTTGCTCTGGCCCACTTCCTGTTCGCAGGAGTGATGAGATAGTCAGTAGATTGGGTTCACTGAATCGCTGGCTGTCTAAGCCAGGCCCGGCGCCACGAGGGGGCAAAAGGGGGCATTGCCCCCTCAGATCTGATTTGTGCCCCCTCAGTTTCATTTTTGTATTCATGGTTACAAATGAAATGTTTAACCTTTTGAGCGGTCCAGTCCCATATATGGGATTTTTATTTCTGTGCCCCTGAGAGTACGGTGACGGTCCCACATATGGGATTTAGAATGTTCAGTGACGACATAACTGCCAGATTCAAACTGTGCTTTCGCGCGTTGTTTGGCGCTGAGCCAGAGACGGACGCGCTCAGCGCTGTCATATATCACAACTATGCGGTGTTTTCAACCTCACAATGTTTGTTTTAGGTTTCAGACATTTAAATACGCATAAGCACTAGCAAAACAATACATTCGGAGTTTGTAAAATACACACTGATGTCTGTGGAAGCAGCAATAACAATCTATTCAAATATAATTTGCCGACGTGGGTTATTCATATCAGACAAACACAGTGGAAGTAACTATAAAGTTTCATGTATTTCGGGAGAAACTGATGACTCACAGGATTCTCTGAACTGCGGCGCATATGGCAAGCCATTTTAACATTTAAAAGCTAATTTTGACAATCCGGAATTAACATTGTAGATATCAACAATGTCTTTCTGACTAGTCGTAATTACATTTTGGATAGTTGGAATTGTCATTCAAGATATCTGTAACGTAATTGTGACTAGTCGAATCGACAGATAGAGATATCTGTAATTCAGTTTTAACTAGGCAAAACTGAATTACAGATATCTGCAATGACGTCATTGAAAATGACATTCAACTCGTCACACATCTTAAATGACAATTGCAGATATCTGTAATTCAGTTTTGACTAGGCAGAATGAAAGTTAAAGATATCTCAAACATCATTATGACTAGTGCAAATTATTGTGCATGACGTTGCTCTATTTTAGATATCCATTTCCCCTCCCCGCCATATTCAAAGAAGAAGTGGGTTAATTTCCTTATTTCTATGAATGGAAGAAGAAAGAACCCAGCAAACACATTTACGTTGTGGCAACGTCTCTGGCACGTTGTATTTCTGCTATGGCAACGTCGCTGTCTACGTGCTCGCAACATTGTAACAACGTAGAATTGTAAGACGTGACAGGGCTGTAGCAACGTTGCTGCGCGACATTCAGCAACTGAGAGACGACATTCTGACAATATTTTTATATGGTGTATTTTGTTAGATAATTATACTTTTTATCGTTTATTGTTTATCTATATTATTATTTAATGGGGCTATCAACACCTGCAAGTGTAGCCTACACTTTGAAGAGTAAAAATGACAGAAGGTTTCGTTAATTCAACTTTATTAAAACTGCATATAATCAAATTGCACTTCCAAAAGTCATACATTTGTGAAAAAAAAAAAAAAAAGAAATAAAGGAATATACAAATTTATTTTAAGTATAATAAATAAAACATAAAAAGAAAAGGCAGATCAGAACATTTAAAGAACAAAACCGGGTCTGTATGGCGGACAGTAGCCGAAAGCAGGTGTCACCGGGGAAACATCCACAAATTCAGAGGAGCAAAGAAACGAATGAGACTAAATAGCGGAAAAATCAAACGAAAAACTAAACAGTGCGAGCGATGCTACATTAATCACATTATAATTAAAGTTGTAGGTTGTGTTTGATAGCTGAGGTAGGCTAAACGCAATACTCACGTATCCTTGCTCGATGATGAATGAGAACACAATGAGCCCAACAACAGGTGGTTGGAATTTAAAAGGCTGATTTTCGCGCTTCAGGGCAGTGACGAGTACATTATGTAGTCCAGTGGTTGTCAAGACAGCGTTGGTACAACCTTAAGCAATGGCCCTGAACGGTGGTTTAATACCAACATTGTGACAACGCTGTAACAACCTTCACCACACAACGTAGTTATAGCAACCTTTTGGCCATGTTGTTAAAACGTTGTTAGAAGGTTGGCTACGTTGTGCCAACGTTCTGTGTTTGCTGGGAAGCAGTCATGGCGTTGGCTGTAATCGAAAAGAACACCAGAAAATGATTTTTATATACAAAAAAAAAAATACAAAAAAACAAATGTTGCAATACTATGTTTATGATCATGCTTAAAAGGTTATTGTTGCCGTAAGATTTATGCGTGAAAGAGATTCACACTAATTCACTTTAATAAAGATGCTGACATGCATGCTATTCTTGCCATGGAAGTACAATAACATTAACTTTTCTTTTTTAAGAAAAAAGTTCTTAGTTCAGATTAGTTCTTATTTTTTATTTTATTTTTTCAGTTTGAAACAGTATCTAACAGCATTAAAAAGACGATTAAAAACTCTGGTTGCTCCGACATGGTGCTAATCAGTGCGAATTAAAGTTAACAGGCAACAGGTGCTATGTGATTTGATGATTTGAACAACACGCTCTGCTCCCGCCTAAAGTGTGATGCATACAGATATCTGCAACGTCATTTGGCCTAGTCAAAACTGTCAGTTCAAAGCTCGATTAAAGACACATCTCTTTGACCTAGCATTCACATAATACATTATAGACTTCTATAATTAAATGTTAGGCTGCATAGATTAGATCAGCTGGAACCGGGAACACTTCCCATAAATCCTGATGTACTCGTTACATCATAAGAAGAATGGCATCTACGCTAATTTTAGTGTCTTTGTTTATCCCAAGGTTTTCCCGCAGCCTGCCGCATCCAGGCCGTATCCAGATGTGACGAAGGACCTTCGCCTGGACCCGATGACAACGCAGTGTTGAAGTGTCAACTAGTCTTCTCCCTATGGAGGATCCCTTTACCACTCTACAGATAAAGCGTCGTCGGGAAAACTCAATTCGCGTACCTACCCCGAATTGATAAAATAAAATTAAATTCTGTATCAAAAATTATAATAATTATATAAAAAAAATTATATATAATTTAATAACAAATGATCGTTGCGACGGAAGCGAATCAATCAAAACTAACTTTAGCTGGAAAATAACTTTAAGAACCGCTATAAAGCCAAAACAATCTTACCTTAAATTATACGTTTATCTCTGTAAAGCTGCTTTGAAACAATCTACATTGTTAAAAGCGCTATATAAATGAAGATGACTTGACATGACTTGACTAGACTACAAACAGGGTGTGAATTATGGAGTGGGGTGTTTGAAACCCCCAAAGGACACCAAAACAAAAGTATTTAGCTGTAAGTCAACAAGTCATGCTACTATTACGTAAGTCTACTATATTCAACATCTTAATGCAACATCTACTTCTTTTCCACAGTGCGGCAGCAGGATATGAAGAGTTTGACTGACAGTTTGAATTCTGCAGTATCAACGTTGACATCCAAACTGAATGATGCAGGTGTTTAAATCATTTAATAATCTTGCATATTTCTTATTATCTGTGTATTGAGGAAGAGAATTCTATTAACTGGAACCCTTTTTTCTCCCAGTTAAAACGCAGGACCAGAAACAGACTGAAACAGAACGATCGCTGGACAGTTTGAAGTCATCCATACAGTCTGATCAACAGAACAAACAACGTGACTTCGGTGAGTCAGAAACATAAAATAAAAAAAGTTTGTATGAAGTTATAGGCTTGCATAATATAATTCAAGCCCGTCTCAAACATCAAACATTACTGAAACTACATAATCTTGCTGATATATCATATTTATGTATTTCATCGTGTTAAAGATTTGCTGGTGAACTCATTGAGTGTCCTGAAGAGTTCAGTGTCAAATCTCACTTCATCTGTCGCATCGCTTTCTTCTCAATCTCAACTATCAGACACCAGTAAGTAGACACTATATTAAATGTGCAATACAACACTCCATTACACTACAAACAGGGTGTGAATTATGGAGTGGGGTGTTTGAAACCCCCAAAGGACACCAAAACAAAAGTATTTAGCTGTAAGTCAACAGGTCATGCTACTATTACGTAAGTCTACTATATTCAACATCTTAATGCAACATCTACTTCTTTTCCACAGTGCGGCAGCAGGATATGAAGAGTTTGACTGACAGTTTGAATTCTGCAGTATCAACGTTGACATCCAAACTGAATGATTCAGGTGTTTAAATCATTTAATAATCTTGCATATTTCTTATTATCTGTGTATTGAGGAAGAGAATTCTATTAACTGGAACAATTTTTTCTCCCAGTTAAAACGCAGGACCAGAAACAGACTGAAACAGAACGATCGCTGGACAGTTTGAAGTCATCCATACAGTCTGATCAACAGAACAAACAACGTGACTTTGGTGAGTCAGAAACATAAAAAAAAAAGTTTGTATGAAGTTATAGGCTTGCATAATATAATTCAAGCCTGTCTCAAACATCAAACATCACTGAAACTACATAGTAATCTTGCTGATATATCATATTTATGTATTTCATCTCGTGTTAAAGAGTCTCTGGCGAACTCATTGAGTGTCCTGAAGAGTTCAGTGTCAGATCTCACTTCATCTGTCGCATCTCTGTCCTCTAAACAACAGATCTCTGGTGAGTTATACATTCACAATACTCAATAATGCAGTTATTCCCATATCGTACTTCAATGAATCTATTTCAAGCATGAATTCAGAAATATAATCATAATGGTTGGTTTCATGGACCTGCATGCTGATACTGACATTATTCTTTAAATTGGAAATAATTGGATTGAAATTAAATTCGCAGGACACTGACTGCAGAAAGTCTAACAAGGTCTGATGTGTTTTATTCTGTTCTAGAGGAGAGAATCATGAACGCTCTGAAGGAGCTGAAATGTAACATGGGAAACAAAACAGCAGGTACTGCATCTACACTCTTAAAGGGGTGGTATAATGTCCTTTTCACAAGATGTAAAATGTGTCTCTGATGTCCTCAGAATGTGTATGTGAAGTTTTAGCTCAAAATACCCCACAGATATTTTTATATCGCATGTTAAAGTTGTCACTTTTTGAGGGTGAGCAAAAACGCACCGTTTTTGTGTCTGTCCCTTTAAATGCAAATGAGCTACTGCTCCCGGCACAGGGGGCGGAGCTTCAACAGTCATTTTACCTCACACAGACATGCACTGAAAATTGTTCAAACTGTTTTCTAAGGGCGGGGTTTATGTAAATCATAGGGTTGGTGATGTCACTAACCCGGGAGGAATGTCGTGTAGTCTCTACCAGCCGTTTGTTGTAGTCCTTAAAAAGCAATTTCTTTAAAAGCAAATATCTCCCTTTGCTTTGAACTTTGAGCATTGTAACTTTGCAGATGTTGTTCATGTTCAAACAGCAACATTACACACTAACTAAAGTTAGAAAAGTGAAATCATTATGCCCCTTTTCACAAGATGTAATATAAATCTATGGTGTCGCCAGAAAGTGTCTGAAATTTCAGCACAAAATACCCCCCAGATCATTTATTATAGCTTGTAAAATGTGCACCTTTTTAGGTGTGAGCAAAAACACACGTCCCTTTAAATGCAAATGAGCTGCTACTCCCCGCCTCCGTTCAGAAGAGGCCGATCCTTTACACGAGCTTCGGATACTCCGGAAATAACAAAACACGCAAATCTCATTTATCCAAAATCTAAGAAATAACCAGTATCGGAGTGCAGGAAAGACTCAGGAAGAGGTTGTGCTTTTAGACGCACCTGGACGTTTCTGAATAGTTAGTGGATACATGTATGTAGTTGTTGTGGAGTTACATTGATTCATCTCATCGACTTGCATGCACCGTCATGTTTAACTTTTACACAAGTTGACAGTTCACTGAGGTCTTTATAAGACAGCTGTGACTTTTTTTTGGTCCAATAGTGTTCAGTGCTCGTCTGTGCAACGACAGAACAGCTTTTCATGCTTTGCTCGAACTTTTGCCATTGCGTTAGAACTGGTTAATCTGTTGTCACTTGCGAAAACCAAATGGCAGCGCCGTGGGTAATATTATTTAAAAAAAATGAAAATCCTGTCATTAATTAAACTCATGTCGTTTCCAAACCTTTAACACTCTCCTTCTTCTGAATGCATGAGAGCACCACAACACATGCGTGTTGTTGACGAGACAGCAGACATTGTTGCATGAATGTGTGTTGGAAATAAATATTTTAATAAAGCGGTAAACAGTTTTTTTTAGCAAACAAAGCACTCATGTCGCTTCATCAAATTGAGGTTAAAAAATATTTCTTTATATTTGAAAGCCGATAACCGATATATTGGCAGATAAATCTAAATCCACATTTTTATATACATTTTGAGAGCCTGAATACAAAAAAAAGTCTCACCATTAAAATCCATGTCCCAGGCACACAATTATAATGATGTTCTCATTATAATTTTATATAGCCTATATCACAGACTTGTGTTGCACGTAACTGTATTTTTCCTTTTTGAGGTGATTTCAATCATATTTAAAGCAATTCAAACCCATCATGTTGAACAGTGCGCATCTGAAGTGTCTCAGCTGAAGGAAATAATACATTATTTATCAGCCACATTTCCTTATCAGGCTGATAACGATAACATTAAAATTGAACATATATCGGTCGATACCGATATGGCTTATTTTTTTATTTTTTTTTATTTTTCCTTTATTTAACCAGGAGAATCACATTGAGATATTATTATCTCTTCTTCCAGCGAGACCTGGTCAAGATAGCGGCACATAGAGTTTCACACAAAAGAATAACAATAAGACAACACCACAATTTACAACAATCAAAAGTTAGGTTAAAGCAAATCAATTAAAACAATTACAAGTATCCTGTAAAACATTTTGCAAAAGACGTTTAAAAGTGCTTAAGGTTGGAAGTGCGTCTAAATTAAGAACATTTTGCAATTCGTTCCAAGCCCATGGAGCATAAAAGTAAAAATGCACTTTTGCCAAATTCTGACAATACCCTTGGGACTTTTAGCCGAATGTGGGAACCTGACCTAGTACGATAATTATTTGTATAATAAATTAAAAGATTTGATATATAAAAAGGTAATTTACCTAAAAGAGCTTTTGCGATAAATAAATACATGTGTAGCTTTAATCCTTTGATATAAAGATGACCAAGATAAAGGATCATATAAAATACAATGATGCGTCCGTGACTCTGCACCAAAAAGTGGTAGTTGCATAGACTGTCAATGGCGGGAAAGAAATCTCTCAGATTTCATTAAAAAGATCTTCATTAGTGTTCTGAAGATGAACGAAGTCTTAAGCGTTTGGAATTACATGAGTGTGAGTTTTTAATGCCCGTCATTCATATCCGTGTGAACTGACTTTTTAAATCTGCTCTTATTTTGCATCTCTTCTCTCTCTCTCACGCAGACGTCCCTGTAACCTGTAAATCTGGCTGGATATTGTACAAAAGCAGCTGTTTTTTGTTCTCCAATAATGAACTCAACTGGATTGAGGCACGAGATTACTGCAAAGGACAGGGCGCGTTACTCCTCAAAATAAAAGAGGACGAGGAGGAGTGGGTGTGTAATGTTCATGGATGCGCATAACATAGCATTTTGATTTTTCTTTTTTTATTATTAGTTTCTATCTTCCTCCTAGGCATTTCTAAACAACCATACCATACCCAATCACTACTGGGTCGGTCTAACGGATCAGAACACAGGCCAGTGGAGATGGGCGGATGACACTCCTTACACTATGAACAAAGAGTGAGCTGATTCATGCATTATACAATTTGATTTCTTAGCAAGCATGCACTTAAATAGCATGCATTTAAATTTACATTTGAATCATATACCTTTTAGAGGTTTAGTACCAAATTTTGGCCTCAAGATGGCATTTACTTTTACATGTTTATCCCTAAATATGATCTAATGTCCACTTTATTTTCCATGGTGTACTGTATATGAGATTTTCGGTGAAAATTGTTTTTCCGCTGAAACTGTGGTTCTTGGTGATTCATACAATACAAGTCAATGGCTTACAAAAAATTATAATAATAATATCTGTGGCTCCTGACGATTCATTGAGGTCTCATGAAGCGAAACGATCAGTCTGAGCAAGAAACTGAACATTATTTACTCTTACTCTTTTAATTGAGAAAATTAAAACTCACATAACGCACAAGAGACTGAACATGATTCAAGACCCCGATATTCTCACGGCGAAGTTCTTTTTAATTTTTTGCTCAAAAGTGTAAGTGAAGTCAAAATTTGGAAATACCTTTGCAGTGATTTACTGTTAAGGAACATCCTGATGCCGTCCACATTTAGATGAATATGTGAATATGTGCTGCTCTATCCTCTCAATAACAAAATAAACACACAACAGAAATGAGAAAAAAGCAGTTCAGAAAGCATCTGATAATAGCGATGTAAAGATGTTTACATCAATAATTGCAAAAAAATACATTAAATTTTTACATATAGCCCCTTTAATCTGGTAGATGCTGATGTGATGTTTTGTTGATTCTAATTGAATGGTGATAAAAAAATATATATATATTTATTTATTATATTTGCTCATTTTATTCATAAAGTCAAGTGGTTTGAAAGAAATGCATATACATATTTATTAACAATTTAAAATGTATATGGAAACAATCTATAAATAAGAACTTGTACCATGTTTTTCTGTATTTTTTTTTCTTTTTCTTTTTCTATACCCCTGACATGTTTGGTTATATGATCTAGAAAAAAGAATGACAAAGTGCAATACGTGGTACAACTATTTGAACTAGAAACCAATGTGTTTATGATTATGATAATTAAAATAATGTGATAACAAATACCAGTTTGCAATATCAAGCAGCATAACAGACCGTGTTTGTAAAAGGTAAAACCAGACACCGGAAGCCTCACAAATTCAAGTCAGAAATGGCTACGCTACTCTTACGTTTTCCAATTATTGCTAATTATAATCATGAGTAGGAAAGGAAGCAACTATACTTCAAGATAATGTACTTCAAGCTTTTGCTTGTCAAATAAATGCATCTTGCATTAAACAAAAATTCCACGTTTAAATATTTGTTGTTGGTAGTGGTGTTGGGATTAAATGCATATAAAAAATGAACTTTAGATCGGATGGGATGCCAGAAAGTTATTATATATGCAGATGCAATGGTGTGACATTTGTTGGTTGTCATTATTCACAGACGCTGGGCTCCCGGGCAGCCGGATGACTGGAAAGGACATGGTCTGGGAGAGGAAGGAGAGGATTGTGGGCAGTTTACATATACTGGGAAACTGAATGACAACCACTGCTCCAGAAAAATGAGATTCATTTGCAGAGTGTAATTCTGAATCTGAAAATAGCTGTGGTGTAGGGCCCGATGGAATATCATCCAAATCTGTTTGTTCTGTATAAATTTTTCTGGATTCCATTTTTTACCCATTAAAATATTTCTGGATTTCATTTGAATGGTTAAGTTAAAAAGCATGTCTAATTAATTAAAATCATTTAACAACAATTTATTAAAAGTTTTACAAAGAATTACATGTTTAGGGCCCTATGAAATACGTTTTTTATTTTTTACCACATTCTCTGTTTTCTGTTTTAAGATTTCTGTATTCCATTTTAATGGTTTAATTTTAATAATCAAAAAGCATGTCTGTTTAATTCATAAAAACAATTTATTCATTAAAAAACAAATCATTTCTATGATTCTTTTCAGAAATTTTCTGGCAATAAAATTAAGGCATAAAACATTAAGTGAATGTATCTATTAATCATATGAAATAAAACAAAGTGCTGCACAACATGGAAGAGAAATTATTGATTATTCCTTAAATACATTTTAATAATAATTTATTATTATTTTTAGTGTTAGTATTATTAATACATTGAGACATAGCTAAATTCTACTGTACTGTTGGACAGGTTGCGTTGAAGACTTTGGAGTTTCTGTGTGTTTATGATATGACGATAGTTTTTCTCAAATGAAGTGGAAAAATGCTGATGAAGTGACTCTCAGAGTGGCTCTGGAGCTGAAGTTCATGCATTCATGTCCTCATATACAGGCATGAAAACTGGTCAGGGGTAAAAAAGGTGAGAAGGATACGGCAGCAAAAAATCCAATCCAATCAACTTTATATATATATATATATAGCACTATATAGCACATTTTAAAAACAAGGTTACCAAAGTGCTGCACAAAGACTAAATAGAAAATATAATAATACATAAAACATAAAATACGGGGGCCATTTTAATGTGTGGAGGCAAGTATTTACACAAAACACACAGCATGAGATTATTTTGCATGTCTCAGCCTTGCCCTCTTCTCCTCTTCAGCCGCCTGTTTTTTGAGTGTTTTTTTAGATCCTTTGCAGTGCATCACTCTCTCCTATCTCTCCGTGCGAAATACGGGGGGCTCGACCCCCCGATTAACCCATGAGACCCCCTGAAAGCCTCAAAAGCAAAATTTGAAGGGGGTCTAAAATTTTGTCAAAAAAATTACAAATAAAATATTTTATTGTTACCAGTGTTAATTTCGTTAACGAAAAAATTTACGTTGATGACCTTTTTTCTCCTGACCAAGACAAGGCGATGAGAGACGACACCCACGTCATTAAACGATAACTGTGACTATATCAACACGTGCAATGTCATTGACAAAAAAAGACGAGACTGAAATGTGTTTAAAAAAAATAAAAACTTGACCAAAACCACATATTTTCGTCGAATAAAGGAGAAGACAACACATTACAGACTGTTTTTGCGAGTGTTCATGCTTACGGTTGCCAGATTTCAATAATTTAAACCCCAGTCAGAGCTTTTCCGTTAAAAAAGCACGTTTTCTACCCGGTCTTTTCAATAGTATCTGGCAATCATATGTGTGCGTGCTTTCTGCACTTCTGAAGAAGCGCAGGTGATCTGAAAACACAGACAAGTAAGCTGGAGTTCTGCGATCTTCATTAGAGATTTTCATTGAAAAGATTTTCTCACGACCCAGACGCAGAGGGTGAAAACACCGCGAGAATCACGACAAATTCCATGAAATACAGCATTATACAGTAAATGATGTTTTTATGTCTGGGTTAAGTCAGCATTTTCCGCATTGTGGAAATCATAGGGCCCTACAACAGGTGCCATCAAAATGACTATTTATGGACATTAATGCCACCAGTTTCTGATAAATTTTTAGTGGGAAAGAGTGTTATATCATTACTATATACTGTACATATAGTATTTAGAATTTTTTTTGTATATATTTTTCCTCCGTTTTAATTTTAGTTTGTGTTATTCATTTTTGTTGTATTTTTTTTTTTCAGTTTAATTTTTTTTGTTTCAGTTTAGATGCTTTAAATAGTATACATTTATTTATAAATTATATATAAATTATTCATTTTAGTACTTAAACTTGAAATGTTGTCTTGGCTTCTAAGTGAAATATTTACTTTACAAAGGCTTTTTTAATATTTTATTTCATTAACGTAAATGATTTTAACAGTTTTAGTTGGTCAGATTCATGATTCAAATACTTAGTAATTGACCATCATCCCACAAATGCGGCGTTAAACTTGTATTTACTTTACAACATTCCTTAAACTTTGAAAGAAATCATACAGAAAGCAAGATACAGGATTATTGAGGGTGGACTCAAACTTGATGCTTGATAGCATTATATTGGTTCTGTTCATTTGTACATTGTACAACTCTTATTAAATTATCCTTAGAAACCGTTACACACTCAGAAAAAAAGGTACAAAAGCTGTCACTGGGACAGTGCCCTTCAAAAGGGTTCAAATATGTACCATTTAGGTACTAATATGTACACGTCTGGTACCAATATGTACATGTTTGGTACCAATATGTACCTTTGAGGGACTTAAATGCACTCTTTAGGTACAAAGGTGTACCTTTTGAAAAGGTACCGCCACAGTGACAGCTTTTGTACCTTTTTTTCTGAAAGTGCAGATCAAGTTCTACATATGAATCAATCTCGCTTCCCTAATTCAGTACATTTTTACATGTTTGAAAGTTCAAGCTCAGCACAAATGCAGTGTTTTGCTCACTCAGCTTAATGATTTTACTAGAAGTGCTATTTTAAATGGTAAAAACGAAAATTCCCCACAGCTTTCAGAAAGAATTAAGACGTTTACAGAGTCACACAAGTAAAAAGACCAAATAGCAAGTTAAATGAGACAAAATGAAAACCTAGATCCATGGAATGGGACACTTTTTTTGGGTGGGGAGAGGGGGAAGTCTTGTAAAACTACCGTCTATTATTTAAAAATTACCAATAAATTGCATGTTGGCAAATCAACTAATTGCATGATGTAAAGTAGACATGACATAAGCATCATTAAAGCTGTCATGAAGAAAATGTACATGCAAAAAAATAAATAAAAAATCTTTAGCATTAAATGTTTTTCTGTGTGTGTGTCTGGGTAACAGAATTGAATCTTCCCAGAGCGAATTCCCTAAATATCACTTCCTCAGAATGTAGAAGTGAACATTTTTTAAGGAACATAAATGATTATATAGGAGGTGGTGTTTTTAATTTCAACCATAAGCAGCAAGTGACTTAAATTAGCTCACATTATATTGTCCTTTATAGAAAATGGATCGTTCTGAAGAATACATTCAAATGGAGATGGAATGTGAACCAAAGAAATCATTTTGGAGAGGTTTGGAAGATTTACAATATCACATTCAGTTGGAGAAACTATCTTAAAGCTTTTACAGCATGAGTGAAATGGAAAATGTTTCGCAGTTACATTTATTTTAATGTCTTGACAAACTTTTTTAATCGTTATTTCAAAAGAAACTTTTATATTTGAAATGTAACTGGAATCGAGAATGCTGTGAATGTTTCTTCCTCAGGGGTAGCTGGTACTGCATAACATCTCAGATTTTTAACCAGTGAGCTTCAACAATTAATCATGTTCATGCTAATTATGTTTATGTATATGTATATATATATATATATATATATATATGAATAATCATTTTGCTTATAATCATATAAACGAATCAAGGATTTTGTCTGTTTTCTTCAGGTCGCTCAAATCACAGACAAACTGGCATCTTTGTGCTTCTAGGAACAGTCTGCATGATTTTTTTCATCATCATGACTTCTGTCATCTGTGAGTTATTAATGAAATACTGTCTTTAGTGTTTTGCTACTAGACTGCTTTAATTTAGCACTGGTGTGGATACGGACTGCAACATCTTTGTGTTTTTAGTGTGACAAATAATGTGAACATGGACTTTTTTTGATCAAGATCAACATTTACTAAACTGCTAATTGTGATATGATCTGAACTGCTTTGCTCTGAGCTTTAATAAACTATTTGAATTAGCATATGAATATATAAAATATTTGCAGAGAAGCTGAAAAAGTTTGTTTGTCTAGTTTCGCATCAAGAAAGAAAGTTCTCAATGCTGGAGAGTTGGATTAACAGCCATACTTCTGATCTAACCTCAGTCAAATCTGAGTTTCAGATCTCAGGTGAGAACTTCATCATCATCATCATCACAGATCAGTTTTGGTAATGGAATGTTAATTAATAATTGTTTTTGACAGGTAATGACTTAGAAAATAAGGTTTCTGAGCTGCAGAATTTGGTGTCCAGTCTGAGTTCATCTTTGAACATGTCTGGATCAAGTAACACAATGACCAAAGGTTAGTGTCTTGACTGCTGTAACTGATGTTTTATTTTGTAAGAGATTGCAAGGCAGTTTAATTGATTTACAAAGTTCTTTACACTGAAGCACAAGGACGATAATCTTTTGATAACAAATGAATCATAAACAAAGTTGCAACTGTAAATATATATATATATATGACACTGCAAATACTCTAAGATATTATAAGTGCATTGATCATTTACTTATTTGTCCCTCTCACTCTATATCCAAAAGAAATGCATGAAAAGAAGTTGTCTAATATTGAGACCTTGATTACTGATCTCGGCTTGTCACAGAGTTCACTCGCATCCAAACAAGAGGAAAAACTACAAAAGCTGGGTGAGTGCTGGACGTATGTTTCAGCTTTGAATCCTCAAATTTAAAACTGCATATTAAGGGGATGAAGCTGTATATTTATTGGCCCATGATAAAACTTTCTCTATTTCTTTCCCCTGTAGTGAACAGTTTGATTTCATCTCTACAGTTTTATTCACGCACACGTATCTCGAGTAAGACCTAAAATTATACTAATTAATATAAACACAAATACTAATTAAAATATAAATGTTAATAAATGTTTCATAAATAAATCTTAAATATGATGTCCTACAGAATTAAGCTTTTCCTGTATTAGAAGAAATCATGCTGATATGTTGTATTTTTCTGACTTCTGTATTCAACTAAAGTTGGCACGTCAAGCTCAGACCTGGAGGAACTGAAAAAATCTATTCGAGCTCTTTCTTATAAACTATCATTTACCAGTGAGTAAACTCTAAATTCAAGATGCAATATTGTGCTCAAACATATGTAGCTTCTGTTTTAATGCTGTTATGCAGCAGAATAGCAGGTTATTTTACCAACATATGTCATAATGAAGGGCATCAGGCAGCACAACAAGAATTGGGGGGGGGGGGGGGGGGGGGGTGTTAATATGAAAATATTCAGTATTTTCTGGGCAGGACAAAAAAATGTTTGCTCTGTAATTTTTACTCGGGGTGTGTAAAAAAAAAAGGTACTGAAATACTTAAAATCATACAACATCTGTACAGTTTATGAATTTATGATACCACCTCACAGAGAAAACTAGTCCTGCACAAATATTGTTTATGGCGGTGGTTTACCAGAATGAAAATTATATTGATTTCAATAATTGGTCAAGTCCTCATTTGAAAAAAAAAAAAAGTTATTTTACTTTGATGTTTTAATTAAATGTGTTGAATGACTAAGTAAAACATTATTGTGTTTTATGCATTATAAGTACTGCAACATTATTATGCATTCTCTTTTCTCTCTCTCTCTCTCTCTCTCTCTCTCTCTCTGTCTCTCTCTCATAGACTTATTTCCTGGCTGTCCTGAAATTGAGTGGATCCCATTCAGCAACAGCTGTTACCTGTTCTCTAATGACAAATTGAACTGGACCGAAGCAAAAGATTACTGCGAAGAGCAGGGCGCGTTACTCTTAAAAATAGAAGACGGCTCTAAGAAGGAGTGGGTGTGTACCACACATACACAAAAACCCTTTTCCTACCTTCCATTCTGTCTTTCAGTGATTAACTTTTATCCCCCTTCCTAGCAATTTGTTACCAACTTTGCCAACTCACAGGACTACTGGGTCGGTCTAACAGACCAGAACACAGGGGAATGGAGATGGGCGGATGACACTCCTTACACCATGGATAAAGCGTGAGTTGAATATAATATAGAGAACAGAATATTCGGTTCTCATTGTAACATAAAATTGATTGGCCATTGCGTTCACACGCTCAACAGATAGGCCTGTGTCTGTGATTGGCAGAAATGCTGGTATCGTCACATTTTTAAAAAATTTCAATACTGACTTGGTGCCGAAGTAACGGTACTTTTAAGGGTACCGTTAGTAACAAATTTTAAATTATATTTTTGCAGACAATGGAGAACTGGGCAGCCAGATGATTGGACTAAACACAACTTGGGAGAGAAAGGAGAGGAAGGAGAGGACTGTGTGCAAATTTCATATGATGAGTTGCTTAATGACATCCACTGCTCTTCCAAATTGAAGTACATATGCGAAAAGGGAAATTCAGACTAAAAATTGCTGCAGCAAAGTGTCAAGCACTGCACAAATAGGCTTAGTTTTGAGTGTATTGAGGTTTTGTGAGGTGGGGTGGGAATAGTCCCAAAATTGTTTTTCTTTGTTTGTGTAAATTACAAATCGCATTAATGATGTGTTTATCAATGTTGTGGTGTAGTTACTAATATGACTAAATTGATATCTCATTCTACCATATTATCCCTTCTCACTTCAACAGTCAACAAATTCACACTGATAAACTGTATATAAAACACTTATAATAATCATAAATAAAATAACTTGTAATAAAATAACTTGTCTTCCTGTCATGCAGTAGAAAGGATCTGAACGATGTCCTGAATATTGTGATTAAAATAAATAATTATTTTAAAATACTTCAAAATGTGTCATTATTTGAAATGATTATTGTGTGATTTTTATTGTTATATTCTTTTTTTCATGTAAAATTTAATTTATTACTAGGACACCAATTGAACCTTACTGACATGGAGGGCAAAAGTTATAATCACTTAGCAAATCCATGTGCATGGAAAACATTTTGCTAGCTAATGAGAAATTAGTATAATTAAAATTAGCATAATTTTTGTATTGGTGGATCAACCAAAAGCAAAGTATAATTTCTTTGCTCATGATGTATGATGATGAGTCTTCTGCACTTACCTGAGACACCCGGTGAAGAAGGTTCAAACATTTAATGCTTCACATATCCTGCATCTGTGGCTTCTGTGTAGCTGAAATAGCATTTGCAGTTAGTTATGTTACTTTTTTTTTTTACATTTGGCAGACAATTTTTTCAAAGAAACTTGCTTTCAAGGTATCACTTATATGCATTCCCTGGGAATCAAAACACATGACCTTGGCATTGCTACTGTTTGAGCTTTAGGAATGCTGTTATAGAAAATGGTATTTTTGACCACATAAATACAGCCTTGAGAGGCAAGAGACTTCTTTTAAAAACATTTTTTGAAAATCGTACTTATTCCAAACTTTTGACCAGTATTATAATCTAATCATGGTGTAATTAATCTCAAACCCAACCTTTTTTTTGTAGGGAACTACTTTTTCATGAAGTAATTATCAGACATACTACTCGTGTAACACTTTACTATTTGTAAAATGTAGAGCATTTAATACAAGACCCGAGCCTGAAAAATATCCTATAGTCAATATAGCACAACAACCTCTTATTGATTATAGGCCTACTTTAACATAATATTTAATTACATAATTTAATAAAATACTGTTTTAGTAATATTTAAAACATATAATTCCCCTCACTTTAAAAAAATATATCTAATGTACAACTTTTAAAAACGTCTGAAATCTAAATTCACCGAACCATGCCATCTTTCAGCATAACGATAACGTTAGCCTAAAATTAAAAAGATGCTTTGCTAACGGCTGTGCTCGAGTAACTTTAGCGCTGAACTAACTTTTCCATCTAATATCGATATTTAAATCGTCAGATATGAACTCATAGAGCATCGATATAAATTAGCCCAACATTATTAACTTTTTGTCTCGGTAAAAGCAGCATTCAGTGATCCAATTCAAAAATGTTGAACCGACCACAAATACAAACGTACAAATTTTTTCCGATTCGTCAGACTTCTAATAAAATTATTAAAACGTTGTCATTGACAATCTGCATATACCTACTATCGATCTGTTTTGAGGTGTTTCGTGTATTTTTGCACATTACCGTGAAAGGGAAACATGAGGAGAAATCGCACTTGCACTTGACATTTAATTGACGAACTGAATTTGATGCGCATGCGCAGTAGCTTCAGTAGCGTCACCCTTGAGCTGTATGGATAAATGGAAGACCAATCCGCCTATAAAAGGTCGAATTTATGACAAAAGAACATTAGAATTTCGATGTTTTTTATATATCTTAATTATGACTCAGTATGTCATAATTTCATAAATGATTGTTATTACTTTGTTATAATTTCAAAATTTTAATCCCATATAATTATGACGTTTTGTCATAATTTCGACTTTTATTTAAATTATGACATAGTAAGCCATAATTATGACGTTTGTGTCATATTTTATGACTTTTATGTCATATTTAAGATTTACCAAAGCACGATTTTTTTATTATGTGGCGGAAATTATCTCCAATAGATAAAAGCAAGCACACACTTACTTTGAAATAAATAAACCCCTTTACTCAAAACCAGAGATCTTTCTGTACCAAAATGTTCAATTTGACCACGCTAATTCTGGTTAAATGGTCAAGGGTGATGGTGAATGGTCAAACAAGAGGCAGACAAACCACAGTGAAACTGAGTGAAAACAGATGATGCTGGAAACACTCAGCAAGCAGTTTTAATTAGTCATTTAGCTGATGTGTTTCTGCAGAATAACTTATAGTACACTTGTTACAGGTCAATATCCTTTGAAATGAGGAACGGAAAGTGCTGTGTTATTATGCACTATGCCCCGTTTACTGTCATTGCAGGAGCTCTTTTGAAAGTGTTTTGGACTATCTAAAGCAAGTAACTGCAAAAGCTATGATGGTCTATCAGAAAACTGATAGTTGTGAAGAAATCATGAAAATGGACATGGATTTTGAACGGAAGACGACATTTAGCAAAGGTTTGCTATGATACTAAATTGTATTTGATACAGAAAGATGTCTTTGTTTTGTCTATGAGAGAAACAGTTTTAGTTTGTTTGCCTGGTAACACTTTATAATCACTTTAAGTAAGCAATAAGGTACGAGAGGCTAGTGCTGTATCGTGAATAAGTCACGGCTGAAGGGCGTTGTTAGGCACGACGCGAAGCATTATACATTATATGATGCTTAAAGAAATAAACCTTCAAATTCTATTCAAAACGGAATTATTATAGCAAAAAAATATTGCCGCGTTCCCCTGAAAACCTTTCCGTTGTAAAACTGCTAATTAAATTTTAAGCTTTGGAGTTCCTCCTATATCAACTGAATGGATGCAGGCGTGAAGTGTTTCGTAAAATACTTTCCTGATCATACTGCACATCACATTCACATTTATCCACATTTGCATTCAAGATAGACATTTTTATCAGTTCTTGCTTTCTCTGGGAATTGAATCCATGACCTTGGTGTTGCTAGTGCTGTGCGCTACTGTTTAAGGAACAGGAAGGCTGTCTTGCTTTAAAGAAATAAAAGAAAGTAGCTAATGTGATTTCTCATGGTGTGTTGTTTTCTGCAGGTCGTCCATGTAGCAGAAAAACTGGCATCTTTGTTCTTCTAGGAACAGTCTGCATGTTTATTTTCATCATCATGACTTCTGTCATCTGTGAGTGGTTAACATCTTACTTTGAAAGTGTTGTGTTGTAAAATATTTGCATTTTAAAAAGTGAGTAATGCAAAAAAATCATACATAATAGTGGTATGCATGTTTACAGCATTTGCATTATGCTGATTACAAAAAAGTTTGTTTTTGTTCACAGTTTTTCATCAACAAAGAACATTCTCAGTGCTGGAGAGTTGGATGAACATTCATAGTTCCAATCAAACTTCAGTCAAACCGTTACCTCAAGAAAAGAATATTGAGACCTTGATGACCAATCTTGCCTCTTCATTGAGTTCAATCACATCCAAACAAGAGGAAAATCAACAAAAGCTGGGTGAGATTAATTTTTTTTTATTATGGACTGTACATTTAAATCCTCCTAAACCAACACATGTGTGTCAGGATTATGTTGTGTTTTGTGTTATAGTTTCATTCATGTGTGTTTGTTTCATGTGATTCAGTTCAGTTTAGTCTTAAGGTCCTTGCACACTGATTCCGAAATTCTCGTCTGAAATTTTCACGTTAAAAAATAAATATGACCTCATGTTATGTCAATCAGGTTTACACGATACACACTGCATCCGAAACATTCGTCTGTCATAAAAAAAAAAATTTCGGATCGGGTTCGATTTTCTGCGTTTTTCGCATCCGTAGCAAGTATTTTGAAAGGTGTTTTGACAATTCACAGCCACCGAATGACGAATTCTAAAAAAGTAATATGAAATGTCCTTGCACACTGATTTCGAAAATCTCGTCCGAAATTTTCGTATGCGTTTTTTCGTGTTCGTCAGCCTTAAAATTCGTCACGCACAGAAACCTTGCACACTGAGTCCGATGCGTAGCTATTTATTAAACCTTTGCGGGAAAAAAACGCAAAAAATACTAAATGGATTCGTCAAGCAGTGAGGATGATTTTGTTGCCCTCTTTCTTCTTAAAAAGAGAAAAAGAAAGAGGAAATATTGGGTCCATCCAATCCTGAGATTGCGCCGAGAGGAAGGAGAGTTTCACCTCCTTATCAAGGAGTTGCGAAATTATCCCGAGCGATTCAAAATTTACCTCAGAATGTCAGTGGAACAGTTTGATGCTTTGCTAGCGATACTGGAGCCACATATTAAAAAGAAGACCACCAATTTCCGTGAACCAATCGATCCTGAACAGAGACCGTTCAGACACACACACACACGGCCGGCGGATGCGCTGGGCAGACAGAACAGCTGTATCAGGTTATATTTTATTAAGTGTCTTTGTAATCCACATTTTGTTTTTCATACAGTAGCCTACTTTGTGCTGCGAGACGAAGTGTATCAACTTGTCAGACGCCGTTCTGGATTTTGTCGTTGGCTTGTACGGTGGCTCTGAATGTCAAAAAACCTCTCAAAATACTGGCTGTGGATGCGAAAAACGCAGAAAATCGAACCCAATCCGAATTTTTTTATTACGGACGAAAGTTTCGTAGACAATGTGCAAGCGTGATTGACATAACGTGAGGTCGATTTTCTTTTTTAACGTGCGAAAATTTCGGATGCGAATTTCGAACTCAGTGTGCAATGGCCTTCAGTGTGCAAGGACATTTAGGGTATGTTTACACAACAAAGTTTTTCCTTTGAGTTTTCTTAGACAACACCATTGTCGAAACGATCCCCATTCACACTGATCCGTGAATGATTAAAAACGCTGTATTCTGCTGCCAGGCCATTAGATGGCGAATTGGCGATGAAACAGACTGAGCATGTAACCTAATACACATGTGCTTGAAGTGAGTTTAACGTTTTTGTTGTTTACACAGACCGTTTTCAAAAACTTCCACTTTGAAACTAGGGTGACCACCCGTCCCGCTTTGCGTTGCACCGCACATCATCCCGCACGTCGCATATTGAGAAAATGTCCCGCATTTTCATCAGTTTATTGGTTTTTAATTATCATATTAAGAAAACGTGCATGCTTTCTTTTGCCTTTTTAAGAAAGCATTTTATTTATTCTTTTTGCGGCGTAGTTTTTCACCTATATTTAACAGCGCTTCGTCAGAAGTACAAATACAACAGCCGTTTTTTAAAATCCTATCCAATGGTTGAAAAGAAAGGAGTAAACACGGTCACTAGTTGGTTGTGACGGCTGTCAATCAAAATGTGGACCGGTGATTCGTTCCATGTGTTCCCTGTCGGAAAACAAATGGATAATTCGGTTAATTAATTTAACAGAATTTATCAACTTGTTGCCTGCTGTGGTTGTTTTAATCCACATCCTTTCTAAAAAAAAAAAAATGAGTTTTTAGTTTAATATACTCTTAATATATAAGACTGTCAATGATCTAATTTTATGTTGTTTTATATTTTATTTGTTCATTGTTTATTTTGTTGGATTTTAGTTGGACTTGGTCAGAACTGTTTCAAAAATAGTTATCTGCATGATACCTGCTGCCTTTGGGCTCAGTGATGTTGAATTTAAATGACATGTAAAATAAAGACATGTTATGTTACATTGTGATGTAATGGTCTTTTCTGGAAGGGACTAAAGAACAAAGAACTTTTATCAGCTGAAAGGCAGAATACAAATGTTTTTATTAAGTCAGATAGACATGATATAACAGTTTCAGGTTATGTTTTAGTGTTAGTAACATGTCCCACATCGTCCCACATTTGGTTTGTTTGACGGTGGTCACCCTGTTTGAAACCCATTTTCAAAAGTTTGCTTTTTCAGGAACCCAAAATGCCATTGTCGTGTAAACAAACGGCCAAAACACATAAAAAGTTTTAAGTTTTTAGTTGAAAACGGTGTCGTGTAAACAGCCCCTCAATTACCTCCCAGTTTGTCTCCTTGGTTACTGATTATGTTCAGCTGTCTGTCATTAAGTTTCCCATTAATACTCCGTTTCATTCAGTTCATTGTTGGTTCTCGTCTGTAGTGTGAGTAGTTTATGTGATCATTCTCTGTGCCTTCATCTATATATTACTTTAAAGGGATACTTCACCTCTGGAAAGATGAATGTGTATTTAAAATGGGTCATTTATGTAGTAGAAATGTGAAATTATTTTTGAATTTGGTGCCTTCTAGACTGAGAAAAGCCAGAAAATGTATTTTTGCCTTATGTGGATGAAAGACAACAACTCCCAGAATGCACTTGCTTCGCTGCTCTACGAGGCCAATCCCAAGCCACGCCTACCGGTAAGAGCGCGCAGTTTAAAACAACAAGGCTAGGCTACTAGTGAGTCTCCGTGACAAGTCTGCCCGGTATTTCGAGATCACCCAAAATGTCCGGGATTCGGCTTTTGCGTTCTACAGTCGCCATTCATTATGTTTACTGTGGCGAGCAGGACGAGGCTGAGGGGCGCGGGAGAACGATTACTGATGAGCGATGGAGGAGCGGGAATTTTCTTAGCAATGTTAAAAAGCACATCAACCGATCACTTGTTTCGCGTTCATGTAAACCGTGCCTGCCCAATACGTCGATCGCGATCGACTGGTCGATCGCAGAGCCAATGACGGTAGCTCACAGAACTCAGCCAAAAAAACAAAACAACAACAACAACAAAAAAACGCGCCTTTTCAGAAAAGCAATCCACCCTATCATTATTATACCATGTGCCCGCTGATTGACGTGTAGACAGGCCAGTCTGCTGGTTGCTAAAAAGTTTTTTTACACTACGTTACCATAACAACCATAAACTCTACCGAGCTGATCTCGACAGTCGACACTACAGAAAAGCGCCATTGCTTTCGTTTTACCGTTGCTTTTCGTTTTCGCTATTGCTCGTTTATTATCTGTATAGACAAACAAAAATTATACCACAATGAATAAGGGAGTGAAAGAAATCAAAAAAGCAAAGACTTACCATTTTCATCAGGAATGGGAAGATGACTTCTTATTCACGATGTCATACTCAAAGTGTGTCTGTCTGATCTGTCAATCCAGCATTGCACTTCCAAAGAAGGGGAATGTAGAGAGACACTTTAGAATGATTCATCGAACCTTTGATACAGACTTTCCTCCAAGCAGTGAATTGAGAAAGAGAAAGGTGAGGGAGTTGAAATCTCAGCTTCTTGGACAGCAGTCTCTTTTCACTCGGCCAACAGCGAAAGCGAAGGCCGCAACAGAGGCATCGTTCCGGGTAAGTCGGACGATCGTTAGGCACAAAAAGTCTTTCCAGGATGGAGTTATGGTGAAGGAAGCCTTCATTGAGGCAGCGGATTCTTTGTTTAAAGACTTTACGAACAAAACAGAAATAATGTCTGCAGTCAAAGCTGTTCAGTTGACAAGAAATACAGTGACCAGGCGATGCGAAATGATGGGTGACAACTTAGTGCAGCAGCTTGCTAAGGACATTGACTGTTGCGAGTGCTTCTCGCTACAGATGGACGAGTCTACGGACATCACAGACAAAGCCCAATTGTGCATTTTTATTCGAATGGTCTTCCACGACATGACTGCAAAAGAGGAACTTTTAGCAGTTCTGCATATGAACGCACACACACGAGGGGATGACATCTTTGAGATATTCAAAAACTTTATCGACAAGAATAAGATTCCAGTGTGCAAACTGGTGTCAATCACCACCGACGGTGCGCCTTCCATGATCGGCCGCTCTAATGGATTTGTTGCCAAATGCCGAGAGGATGAAGCGTTTCCTGACTTTTTAAGTTACCATTGTATCATACACCAACAAGCGTTGTGTGCGAAAATGTTGAACATGAAAGAGATCATGGATGTAGCAAACAAAGTAGCCTGCTCTATCCGTGCTAGATCTCTTCAAAGACGACTGTTCCGTTTGCATCTTGAGGAGGCTGGCAGCGACCACTTAGACCTACTGCTTCACACAGAGGTAAGGTGGTTGAGTAGGGGGAAATTCCTGCAACGATTCCGCGATCTCCTTCCCGAGGTAAAGCAGTTCCTACATGACAAAAAACATGCGGAATACACGCAACTTAATGATGATCGTTGGCTGCTTGATTTGGCGTTTTTAACTGATCTGGTGAACTTGCTCAATGAGCTGAACGTGGAATTACAGGGCAAAGAGAAAACCGTGATCAATATGATAAGCTCAGTGAACGCCTTCAAGGGAAAACTTAAACTGCTTTCTTCAAAGATCCAACGCCATGATCTGGGGAACTTTAAAAACCTTGCATCTGAGCTGAATAATCAAGGGAAGGACTTAACGGAGATTGACAGTGCATGTTATGCAGAACAGATTGACACCGTCCTGTCAGACTTTGACAGGAGATTTCAAGACTTCGCTCTACTCGAGCCAGTTGCCACGTTTATGTGCTTCCCTTTTCGGGAGAATGCTGAGGTCGATGTCCTCACTTCCAAAATCGCAACAATGTTTCAGCTCAGTTCTGCTGAAGTTGAGGATGAGATCTTGACACTGCAAGCAGATATTAACTTGAAGTCTAGGGCCCATGAACAATTCTGGAGTTTACTCACAGAAGAAAAGTATCCCAACATGAGAAAATGTGCAACATCACTGACTGCAATGTTTGGGTCTACTTACTTGGGCGAATCGACCTTTTCACATATGAAATTTATCAAATCCAAATACCGCTCCACCCTGACCGACGATCATTTGGAGGCCTGTCTTAGACTGGCTATCAGTAGCTATTGCCCGGACTATGCATCCCTAGTGGACTCCATCCAATGCAAGTCATCATCTGAATAAGGTACTGACCACTGATGTGAACATGCCATGTGTATGCAAGAAAATGACTACATGCAACTTATTGTACATAAAGTTAATTCACTGCCTGAAAGTTTCAATGTTTGAACAGTGAATTGTAGTGTGATATAGTGTGTAATGTAGGCCAAATGCCACTGTATATGTAGGCTATGTATGTTAAAAGAAAATCCTAGTGTTAAAAAAAAGTTACATTTCAATGTGAGTGTGTGTGTGTGTGTACGTGTGTGTGTGTGTGGATGTGAGTGTGAATGTGAGTGTGAGTGTGTGTGTGTGTGCGTGTGCGTGCGTGCGTGCTTGCTACCTGAATGGGTAAAGTTACATTTCAATGTGTGGATTTTGATGTAAATGTACTGAATTGTATGGGAAATGTAATGTAAGTGCCACTGTGTATGAAATCACATGCATGTTGATTAGTAGCTTCTATTGTGGACTGTTACTGTTGTTACTGTATTTTTAGTATTGGTAAAGAAATTAAACTCAATCATAAATTACTAATGATTTAAGTGTGAAACATTAAAGCAAAATAGCAGCCAATATGACATTGTGTGTTCTAGGGCTGTACTGTCCTAGTCGATTAGTCGATTAATTGGTTGATACGTTCTGGTTCGACCAAAATTCTGATTGGTCGATTTTCTGCCGCGTTTATTTCATCAGTTTTGCCGCGCTGAGGCGCGCTCATTTCATCAGGTGGGGGTGTTTTCAGAGTACGCTTGTTTCACTGTAACAGTCTATCTTCAAAACACCCCCCTTGTTTTCACCTTTTATGGATTAGCCCAACCCAAGAGAGAGCGTCGAGCGTAGAAGGTTTGATGCTGAATATTATTTATTTAATTGTGAGAGCGTTTAATAGTCAGTCCTCTTCTAACATGTCAACAACAAAGAAATCGACAGTGTGGCAGCATTTTGTTAAAATTGATAACAGGAAAAAGGTCGAATGCAAAGTTTGCAAGCAAGTTTTCCACAGCTCGACGACAAACATGACATATCATCTAAAAGTGGTAAGCTCACTTGTCTGCGTTAGCTTGCCCTGTGTGTTTTGAGTAGGCTATATGAACATATCAGAATTTGCATATTTCAATGTTTTAGTGTGATAACCTAACTTTTTAATTTTTTATCTGGAGCCTAATGCGCAATTGCGCTGTGCTGTTGGTTGTGTTAGTTTTGAGCCTAGGATGCTTTATTTTTCAGTTATGCACTTTATTTCGTTTCTGCTCTTGATCTGGTTTGTTTAATAAATATTATTTTTTTATTAAAGTGGACGTGCCTTTTGTGTTTATTAAGAGTAAAAGCTTTAGTTAATAGTCTATTCGTGTCTCAGCTGCGAAGCTGAGCTCATGTTCAGCCTCGCTCGGTGCGAGGACATGCACGGTGAAATGATAGTGTCTGATAGTTATAACTTATTATTATAACATATGACAAAATAATTGTCTAAATTATGTTGCATATTCCTCAACAGTTCTTGTGATGATATCACTAGTTGACAACATAGTACTATTTTCGGAAATCAAGCTATGATATTGCGCAGGTGCACGTGATGCAGCGCTGTCAGAGCTGACAGACTCAAGTGTCAGACTCATTTCAGTGCAAAATAATTAGGTCAAAAACGATTTAATATACTGCAAATAGCCTACTAGTTGTTTATGTTTATTTATAATTCATTTAGGCAGACAACAAGGCTACCAAGTACTGCGCACAGTGCGCATCTAATTAATTTAATGGGGTTTTTTTCTACTGTCATTTTTTGTCGATTTTAGTCGATTTTTAGTCGAAAATTTCAGGACTTCAGTCGACCAAGATTTTCTTTGGTTGAGTACAGCCCTAGTGTGTTCGTTTTGGTACATTAAAAAAGACACGTAATGTGAGTAGTAGATCATTCTGACCCAGTCACTTGAAAGGTAGATCACCATTCAGAAAAGCATGGGCACCCCTGATGTAAACACTACATTCAGATTCACCAATCGGAATAAATTCAGTTAGATTGAAACAAAAGGTATGCATGTAAACAATGAATGGCGACTGCAGAAAGCAAAAGCTGAATCCCGGACATTTTGGACGATCTCGACGACCGGACATGTCCGGGAAAAAGAGGATGGTAACCCCTACTACTCAGCTTTCTCCACAGAACAAGAGCCTGCTAGCTTAGCTTCCAAAGAAAGACGGCTGACACTGTTTGTACATTCTGTGAGTGAGATCCCACCCTCTATGGGCGGGTTGAACACATGCAGGACAGCCCCTCCTACTGGCTGTAGTCTTTAGCCTCTGGCCAAAAAATCCTCCGATGACGCAAAATGACGATTTTTGCGTCATCGGAGGATTTTTTCCAGACAAAAAATACATACATCTCTTGTCTCAGGGGGACATGAGGGTGGAAAGCACGGTAATTCGAAAACACTACAGGTTTTCTACTGATACAAAGCTTAATGCTAAATCCTGAAGTATCCCTTTAATGTTTATTAAAGGAAGTTAGCATTGATCTTCATTGTCTTCATTCTGTAAACTACCACATCTGTTGCTGACAACATGAAAATCGATTTTTTTCCCCCCTACCAGGACACAACTGTGTATTTCTGACTTTAATAGCAGGACTTGTTTTACTTCTTTTTCACAGAACGCCAGCAAGGTCTGTCACACACTGAAGTGAAGAGTTTGATGAACAGTTTGAGTCTTGCTGTGTCAGCGCTGACATCCAAACTGAATGATGCAGGTCTGCAAATCTGATCATTTAAAGGAAACAACCATAAGAAATACTTTTAAGAGCAAACTGTCATATTCTTGATTGTTTATCAATCATATATATATATATTTTCCTTTCACAGTTGACAACCAAGTGCAGAAACAGACTGAAACACAAAAACTATTAGACTATTTAAAAACCGCTGTTACTTCTCTACAGTCTGATCTACAAAACAACCAACGTGACTTTGGTAAGACAGAAAGGCAAAATTAATATGAATTTTAAGTTATTTCATGAATTAATAAGACATTATAATGAATATATAAGTCTCTTGTTATGCTCTCTTTTAAAATATCTCATATAACATTAACTGTACCAGCGTTCATCATAAGAGACACGGCAAGAGCGCGCAAGTGTGTTTTTCTGGATTTCTCTGTTGTTCTGTTATTTTAGTGCTGTATTTTAGTCCAGGTAAGCCCTTCTTCGATTCTCTGTTCATTTTGTATTTTTAGTTTCACATAATTCTGTATTTTAATTAGACGCGCTGCTACATTAAACAGAAGCCGCGAGTGAAAATTAATATTGCTTTCTAGTTTGCACTTAAGCCTTTGCTATTGAAGAGTTTCGATTCAGCGCATTCTCACGTTATTCAGACTTAATTGCCCGAGAGAAACAGCTGTACTCACTCAAGAGGTGAAAGCATTATCTGTATATCTGTGTAATTTGCGCGCTGTCGCGGAAGCGTCAGCGGAAGCGTTCAGCTCTCGTGTTCAGCCTCCTCGTGTTCAGACCGACTCGGGTAAAGACCAGCGACTCTACCTGCGCGACTCCACCGAGCAAGGACACCAGAAAGGCACTTAAGTATCTCCTTTTCCCTTTTCCTTCACTCTTTTTATCTTATTGTTCACCTTAATCAACATGTGCCTTCAATACATTCCTGTTATCTCTCGGCAACGCCCTTTCATCACGCGCAAAAGGCAGCGCAATACTGCCAATCTGCGTCCCATTCTCTCATCCTCACACACTCCTCTCTCTCTTTCCGTGGGTCTATGGAATTGTCAGTCAGCAGTCAATAAAGCTGACTTCATTCCAGCCTTTGCATCTCATTCTTCTCTTAATATCTTAGGCTTGACTGAGACCTGGATCCGGCCAGAAGACTCAGCAACCCCCGCTGCTCTCTCTAACAATTTCTCCTTCTCTCACTCCCCTCGCCAGTCTGGGAGGGGTGGGGGTACAGGGCTCCTCGTTTCTAACAATTACAAATACTCCACGCTCTCTTCTCTATGCAACAACAACTCATTTGAATATCATGCTATTACACTTACAACTCCCATTAAGATCCATATTGTAGTCATTTATCGTCCCTCAGGTCAGCTGGGTAACTTTGTGGATGAGCTGGATGTGCTGCTGTCCTCTTTCCCTGAGGACGGCACCCCACTCCTAGTCTTCGGTGACTTCAACATCCATCTCGAAAAGCCGTATGCAGCAGACTTCATCTCCCTCCTAGCCTCCTTCGATCTCACACGACTCATCACCACAGGTACTCACAAATCAGGCAACCAACTGGACCTGGTTTACACACGCAACTGCACCACAGAGAACATCTTGGTGAGACCTCTCCATGTTTCTGATCATTTCCTCATTACTTTAAGTCTACAACTCTCTACCCCTGCACCTCCAACCCCACCTCCAGTCACTTTCAGGCGAAACCTGCGCTCACTCTCTCCCTCACACCTTTCCTCTGCCGTGTCATCTTCTCTTCCCCCACCCTCACAATTCTCATCTCTGGATGTGAATACCGCAACGGATACCTTATGCTCCACTCTAACCTCTTCTCTAGACACTATCTGCCCTCTCTCCTCCAGGCCAGCACGCGCTACTCCCTCCAACCCCTGGTTATCTGAGGTTCTTCGTGAACACCGGACTGAACTCAGGGCAGCGGAGAGGAAATGGCGCAAATCAAAAGACGCATCTGACCTGGGTATGTATCAATCTCTCCTCTCTTCCTTTTCTGTAGATGTTCATGCTGCAAAATCTTCATACTTCCACAACAAGATCAACAGCTCCTCCAACACACGAGTACTTTTCAAGACATTCAACTCTCTCCTCTGTCCACCTCCACCACCACCCACCTCCTCCGTAACTGCTGACGATTTTGCGAACTTCTTCACCAACAAAACTACAACTATCAGCAGTCAGTTCTCGGCTCCACACACACAGGAACCCAGACCGACCCCTTCCTCAGCCAATGTCCCTCTGTCCTCCTTTTCTCCGCTAACCGAGGAAGAAGTATCTACACTTCTCCTTTCCAGTCATCCTACCACCTGTCCTCTAGACCCCATCCCCTCGCACCTTCTACAAGCCATCTCTCCGACACTTCTACCAGCACTCACACACATCATAAACTCATCCCTCCATACTGGCACCTTCCCTACAGCATTCAAGCAAGCTCGGGTTACTCCACTGCTTAAAAAACCAACACTAAACACATCAACTGTAGAGAATTACAGACCCATCTCCCTCCTACCATTTATTGCAAAGACACTTGAAAGAGCTGTTTTCAACCAAGTAACAACCTTCTTGTCTCGAAACAACCAGCTGGATGTCAACCAATCCGGCTTCAAGAAAGGCCATTCTACTGAGACTGCACTACTATCAGTCACAGAAGCCCTACGGATCGCAAAAGCTGCTTCCAAATCTTCAGTCCTCATTCTCCTGGATCTGTCTGCTGCCTTCGACACTGTGAATCATCAGATCCTTATGACCAGCCTCTCATCACTGGGCATCACAGGTACTTCACTCCACTGGTTTGAGTCCTATCTCACAGGTAGGTCCTTCAAGGTCGCATGGAGAGGCGAGCTATCCAGATCGCATCAGCTGACCACAGGGGTTCCCCAGGGTTCAGTTCTTGGACCCCTCCTCTTCTCCATCTACACCACATCACTGGGACACATCATACAAGCACACGGCTTCTCCTACCACTGCTATGCTGATGACACACAGCTCTTCCTCTCGTTTCAACCAGATGATCCCACAGTAGCTGCACGGGTCTCAAGCTGTCTGGCGGACATCTCGGCATGGATGAAGGAACATCACCTACAGCTCAACCTGCCAAAGACTGAGCTTCTCGTCCTCCCTGCCAATCCGTCTCTACAGCACGACTTCACTATCCAGCTAGATTCATCTTCAATCACCCCATCAAGGACGGTCAGAAATCTTGGAGTAACGTTTGATGACCAGCTGACCTTCACAGATCACATTTCAAAGACAGCTCGATCATGCAGGTTTGCACTGCACAACATCAGGAAGATCAGGCCTTTCCTAACTGAGCATGCAACACAACTTCTCGTCCAGGCCCTGGTCATTTCTAGGCTTGACTACTGCAATGCTCTTCTGGCCGGTCTTCCTTCAAGTGCAACTAAACCTCTACAGATGATCCAGAATGCTGCAGCTCGTCTTGTCTTCAACGAGCCCAAGAGGGCCCACGTCACTCCTCTGTTCATCTCTCTGCACTGGCTACCTCTCGCTGCTCGCATCAAGTTCAAGGCATTGACGCTTGCTTACCGATCTATCACAGGCTCAGCTCCCTCCTACTTTAACTCATTCCTACGAGTCTACATCCCTACCAGACGCCTACGATCAGTCAACGAGCGACGTCTCGTGGTTCCATCGCAGAGAGCCACAAAATCACTTTCCAGAACATTCTCATTCACAGTTCCATGCTGGTGGAACACTCTCCCCTCCCTCATCCGGAATGCTGAATCCCTGACAACCTTCAAAAAGCATCTGAAAACCCATCTCTTCCGTGAGCACTTAACCACATAAAAAAAAAAACTCCCCTTTCCCTCTAAAAACCTCACTTATCGGGCTTATGCTACTCTGAATAATGCCTGAACTTTGTATCTTGAGCACTCCTTGCGTAGCTTTGGTTTTTGCCTCTTCATGATGATTCGCTTAATCTAGTCCTGCTTTGTAAGTCGCTTTGGATAAAAGCGTCTGCCAAATGACTAAATGTAAATGTAAATGTAAACTGTAGTTATGATACTTTGGACCACACTCAAATCTCAGCATGTACACACTTGTAGCCAATCAGCAATAGGGGTCCACTAGTGTGTCCACTCATAATGGGGGAGAAGAGAGTGAGCCAATCAGCAGTAGGGGGCGTGTCCACTCATAATGGATGAGGAGAGAGTGAGCCAATCATCAGTAGTGGGCGTGTCCACTCATAATGGGGGAGGCGAAAGAAAGTGAGCTAATCAACAGTAGGGGGCGTGTCCACTCATAATAGGGGAGGAGAGAGTGAGCCAATCAGCAGTAGGGGGCGTGTCCACTCATAATTGCCAGCAGCCATATCACCCTGTAGCCCAAGACTGTTTGCCCGCTGAGCTTGGTCAGTACCTGGATGGGAGACCTCCTGAGAAAACCAGGTTGCTGCTGGAAGAGGTGTTAGTGAGGCCAGCAGGGGGTGCTCACCCTGTGGTCTGTGTGGGTCCTAACGCCCCAGTATAGTGACGGGGACACTATACTGTCAAAGAACACCGTTAAAAATCCCAGGATGTCCTTCGAAAAGAGTAGGAGTGTAACCCCGGCATCCTGGCCAAATTTGGCCCTTGGCCTCTGTCCATCATGGCCTCCTAATCATCCCCATATACTGATTGGCTTCATCACTGTCTCCTCTCCACCAATAAGGTGGTGTGTGGTGGGTGTTCTGGCGCAATATGGCCGACGTCGCATCATCCAGGTGGATGCTGCACATTGGTGGTAGTTGAGGAGATTCCCCCCGTCCGTGTTAAGCACTTTGAGTACCCAGAAAAGCACTGTATAAATGTAACGATGGGGGAGGAGAGGGAGTGGGCAAGAGGGGGATTTGAAGAAAGAATGTAGACAGAGAAATGGCTGAGAGACATTACAAAAGAGAAAAACTCAAGTGGAATATCACTGCAAAAAGAAGGGTTATGATCAGGCAAGAGCTTTAGGACCTGCATTAATATTAGAGACGTTCAGTGGTTAAAGTGGGATTTGGCAGGAGGGGGAACCCTAAAATTTTGTGTAGGTGCAACATGGAAAAATGACTCAATGACTATACCACAACATATTGAGTATCGTGGTATAGCAATACTTTTTAGGACAAGAGTGTCACTGTGGCACCAAGTATCACAATTCTTATTTACTTGATATTTTAATGGTTTTATTTTGGTCCATCTACATCTACACTGATATGATGATGATATATGTTAAAATGGCTGAACACCACAATATAGAACGCAACCTTGTTTTTCATAATGTAAATTTAAACATAAAAATGGCTGTCCAAAACTGACTCAAATTTAACATACCAAAATGGCTGAAGACAACTATAACATAAATAAACGCCAAGGTCATGGGTTCGATTCCCAGGGAAAGCAGGAATTGATATGAATGTAAAATGTGTTCCTTGAAATGCAATGTAAGTTGCTTTGGATAAAAGCGTCTGCCAAATGTGTAAATGTAAATCCACTTTCTCTGGCTAGAATAGGGGCAGACTGGGACAAAAATTCAGCCCTGGCACTGTAGCCACATTACCAAAATTTGGTAATTATAAAATGTATAAAATTATATCTTGCAATTCTGACTTTATAACACACAATTGTGAGTTTATATCTCGCAATTCTGACTTTATATCTCACAATTCTGAGAAATAAAGACAGAATTGTGAGATGTAAACTCGCAATTGTAAGATAAAAACCCGCAATAATCTTATAAAATGTTTTATTCTGTTCTGGAACAAGCTTCCATAGTATGCTAAGTTCTTGTCTAAGACAAAACTGATATGAGCAGATGTTGATTATGTATTTTTATATTTTCTCATTCACGAAGCCATTATTTCTATGCACTCAGTGATCTTGTTGATCCAGTATAGTGTATTTATGGCTTTTGTCTCATGTTTAAGAGTCAATGTCGAGTTCATTGAGTGTCCTGAAGAGTTCAGTGTCAGATCTCACTTCATCTGTCGCATCTCTGTCCTCTAAACAACAGATGTCTGGTGAGTCGAGTACAATATTGCAATAACTGCATCATTGAGCATTGTGAATGTATAACTGAATCTATTGAATTGACCTCTTTTTTAGGCATGATTTCAGAAATATAATCATAATTGTTGGTTTCATGGACCTGCATGCTGATACTAACATTATTCTTTACATTGGAAATAATTGGATTGAAATGAAATTCACAGGACACTGACTGCAGAAAGTCTAACAAGGTCTGATGTGTTTTATTCTGTTCTAGAGGAGAGAGTCATGAACGCTCTGAAGGAGCTGAAATCTAACATGGGAAACAAAACAGCAGGTACTGCATCCACACTCTTTAAAAATAAAGCTTCCAAAAGAAGGTTTTCGCAGCGATTCCATAGAAGAAACATTTTTAGTTCCTCAAAGAACCAGTGAACATTCTTAAAAGAACCATTTTTTATTAGTGTTGAGAACCTTAGAATCTTAAGAATATTTTTACACTATGAAGAACCTTTTGTGGAATGGAAAGATTCCACGCATGTTAAAGGTTCTTCATGATTTAGATGCCTATAAAGAACCTTTATATTTAAGAGTGTAGCGCTACTTTATGTGGTTAAAGGGAAAGTTCACCCAAAAATGAAAATCCAGTCATAAATTCAGAACGCATGAGAGCACCACAACACATGCGTGTTGTTGACGAGAGAGCAGATGTTGTAGCGTGAATGTGTGTTGGAGATAAATATTTTGTTAATAAAGCGGTAAACTGTTTTTTTGAGCAAACAAAGCACTCGTGTCGCTTCATCAAATTGAGGTTAAACCACTGTTGCACTTAACTGTATTTTCCTTTTTAGAAGTGACTTTAATCATATTTCAAGCAATTCAAACCCATCATGTTGAACAGTGCGCGTCTGAAGTGTCTTAGCTGAAGGAAATAATACATTATTTAACGGCTTTAATATATCGGCCAAATTTTCTTATCGGGCCGATAACAATAACATTAAAAATTAACATATATCGTCCGATACCGATATGGTGGCTGATATATCACGCATCCCTAATTCCTTTAATGATGTCTTTACTACCTTTCTGGGCCTTGAAAGTGGTAGTTGCCTAGACTGTCAATGGAGGGACAGAAAGTTTCAGATTTCATTAAAAAGATCTTCATTTGTGTTCCGAAGATGAACGAAAGTTTTAAGGGTTTGGAATGACATGAGTGTGAGTTTTAATGACGGGACTTTCATCGGGTACTAATCCTAATCCTTTAAATCTGCTCTTATTTTGCATCTTTTCTCTCTCTCTCACGCAGACGTCCCTGTAACCTGTAAATCTGGCTGGATATTGTACAAAAGCAGCTGTTTTTTGTTCTCCAATAATGAACTCAACTGGATTGAGGCACGAGATTACTGCAAAGCACAGGGCGCATTACTCCTCAAAATAGAAGAGGACGAGGAGGAGTGGGTGTGTAATGTTCATGGATGCGCATAACATAGCGTTTTGATTTGACTTTTTTTGTATTTTTTTTAATCAGTTTTTATCTTCCCCCTAGGCATTTCTGCGCACACATGCCATATCCGAGCACTACTGGGTCGGTCTAACGGATCAGAACACAGGCCAGTGGAGATGGGCGGATGACACTCCTTACACTATGAACAAAGAGTGAGCTGATTCATGCATTATCCAATTTGATTTCTTAGCAAGCATGCACTTAAATAGCATGCATTTAAATTTACATTTGAATCATATACATATACCTTTTAGAGGTTTAATGCCAAACTTTGGCTTCAAGATGGCATTACATTTACATGTTTATCCCTAAATATGATCTAATATCCACTTTACTTTCCAAGGCGTAAATTAGATTTTCTGTGAAGATTGTTTTAGCCGAAACTGTGGTCCTTGGTGATTAATTTAATGCAAGTCAATGGCTTCCATCACTTTGAGAGTCAAAGAAAACAAAACAAAAAACAAAGGCAAAACAAAATGAATATCTGTCGCTCCTGACGATTCACTAAAAGTATATGAAGCGAAACAATCGATCTGTGCAGGAAAATTAACATTTACAGTTAATGTGGAAGATGTTTTTTTTTTTTTTTTTTTGTAGAGATGCCCTTGAAACCATTAGTCACTTATTTTGTGAATGTCCAAATGTATCCTGTTTTTGGAAAGATTTTAAAAATAACAAAAAGAAATTAACAAAATATCAAAAAATAAATTAAGATTAGAGGTGTTATATGTAGAATTGAGAAAGTCTTGTTATTAGTGACACCGGTGGCCGTTAAGTGAACTGCAGCAGCACTTACTGCTCCTCATGCTCAGGTAACGCACACGAGACTGAACGTGATTCAAGGGGGAAAAAATTCATATATATTAACAATTTAAAATGTATTTGGAAACAATATCTAAAAAGTAAAAAAAAACTACATACCCCTGACATGTTTGGTTATGTTCTCAAAAAAAAAAAAGAATAAAAAAAGAATAACAAAGTGCAGTACATGGTAAAATTATTTGAACTAGAAACCAATGTGTTTATGATTATGGCTATTAATTAAAACAATGTGATAACAAATACCAGTTTGCAATATCAAGCATAACAGACTGTTTGTAAAGGTAAAGCCGGACATCGGAAGCCTTGCACATTCAAGTCAACTCTTGCGTTAAAAATATGGTGGATCATGGTCACAAAGTTTTCCATTTTCCAAATATTGCCCATTATAATCATGAATAGGAAGCAGCTATACTTCAAGATAAGTAGTGGTGTTGAGATTAAATGCATATATAAAATTAACTTTAGGTCAGATGGGATGCCAGAAAGTTATTATATATGCAGATGCAATGGTGTGACATTTGTTGGTTGTCGTCATTCACAGACGCTGGTATCCCGGGCAGCCGGATGACTGGAAAGAACACGGTCTGGGAGAGGAAGGAGAGGAAGGAGAGGACTGTGGGCAGATTGCATTTAGTTTGAAACTAAATGACAACCACTGCTCCAGCAAAATAAGATTCATTTGCAGAGTGTAATTCTGAATCTGAAAAGAGCTGTGGTGTAGGGCCCGATGGAATTTATTAATTTTTTGCTCCGTTAAAATTTTTTCTGGATTTCATTTTAATGGTTAAATGTAATTTTAGTAATCAAAAAGCATGTCTAATTAATTTAACATCACTTTATTAAAAGTTTAATAACAAATTACATGTTTAGGGCCCTATGAAATATGTGTTTTTTGTTGTTGTTGTTGTTGTTGTTGTTTTTTTAAACCAAATTCTGTGTTTTCTGTTTTAAGATTTCTGGATTCCATTTTAATGGTTTGATTAAATGTTAATAATCAAAAAAGCATGTCTAATTAATTGAATTAATAAAAATAATTAATTAATTAAAAAAAAAAATAATTTCTATGATTTTTTTTCAGAAATTTCCTGGAAATCAAATGAAGGCAAATTAATTTAAGGTATCTTTTAATCATATGAAAAATTGTCAAACACAGTGCTGCAAAACACATGGACTTTTTTTATTATTCCTTAAAAATTGTTTTAATAATAACTGATTAGTATTATTAGTGTTAGTATTATTAATACATTGAGACGTAGCTAAATTCTACTGTATTTTTGTCAGGTTTGTTTTTATATATTTAAAAAAAAAATGTTTTTAGATACTTTCTTTTTTTGTACATTTATTTATAAATTATATATAAATTATATAGTTTAATACTTAAAATTGAAATGTTGTCTTGGCTACTAACTGAAATATTTATTTTACAAAGGTTTTTTTATATTTTATTTCATTAACATAAATTATTTCAACAGTTTTAGTTGGTCAGTTTCATGATGTCAAACCTTTAAAACTTTTATTAAACCTTTATACTGTTCAAAGATGAAATATTTTGCACAACTAGGCCAAGTTGTCATTAAGTTTAAGTTCATTGGTGTTTTGTCATACTGCTATAGCCTATGAAAGCTGAAGATTAATCTGCATTAATGTAAATTTCCAATTAATTTCTGACATACACTAAACAGAGTTAAATATTATTGAGTAGAGATTAGAAAATACAGCCATGAACATTATGAATACAGAACATTATGAGATTCGACATGGAAGCCGCTCAGGTATAATAGGAGACAGTGTAATGTTTCATTCATAAGTTAAACATAAGCTAAAAAGTTTTGTGTAAATGGTATAGGCCTAATATTTCTCATCATGTCTATGGACAGTGATCGCAGTGTTTGGATTCTAAAGATTTAAATGATTTTTAATTAATGCATCAATAGCAAGAAGCTAAAAATCTGATTCAAAGGAGATTCAAACCTGTAACATGAACTTTAACACATCTCTATTTCTGATAACTGCTATTACACTGATATTATCTCTCACATGAGCGATAATTTTTTGTTTTTTTTAGTTCAAAACGAATTTCTCATGTCAAAAACACTACTGCTAAGACAATGGCATCGTAATCCAAGTGCAAAGACAATGTTCTTTTACGTTACACTCCTAAAAATAAACATTACAAGAGGTTGTTTTCGCAGCGATACCATAGAAGAACCATTTTTGTTTTCCCAGAGAAACTTACGGTGAGCTGTTCTTAAAAGAACCATTTTTTTCCTCTGTGTAAAGAACTTTTTTAAAATTTCAAGAAATTTTAATTAAATGATAATGTTAATGTTTGTTAAAGAAACAATCATAAATTAAATAAATATTGCAACATTATTAATTTAAAATATGCAAGCATCCTTATGCAATAATTTTTCACGTTTTACTTGTAATGTGTCTGAAGATTTCCCCTTTTCTCAGTAAAAAGAGCCTTATATAAACATGTTCAATCAGATCAACCTGTTGTCTGCCACAAAAAATTAAAGGTGAGGTTGCATAATTGCAAGGAAATGTTGCAATTTCCTGGTCCCTGTGAATGATTGTATAATTTATCATTCATAACCTCACCCTTATGATTATGTCTGGACTTGCAGTGTATTTTCAGAGCCATATAAAGAGCATCTTCTGCCCGCTTGCCAAGATAACAGCAGCTGTGTTGATACGGTATTGTTGGCGAAGACTCGGATTTACAGGAATAGTAAGTATATATTTTAAAGCTTAAATTAAATAATGTCTTTTCAACGATAGAAAGGCAATTAAAAGGTTTCATGGCATTATAAATTACATGTGATAATTGTAGTATGAACGAATCCAGCATTTATAATCTGCTCTTAAACCATTTCAAACATGCTCAATAGACACACTATCAAACTGCATATACAATCATGGTGAAAAATGATTTGAGGTATTCCTATTTCAGTGGTAAAGTTTTCAATTTTTTATGCGTCACAATTTGTATAATGTTGAAAATACTATAAATAATTATACGTTTTAATATAATTTAAGTTGAAAGGACTTGTACAGCCAAGTTGACTGTACGTAAAAATTTAAGGCAGCAACTTTTTTTTTACAGTTCTGCTATTCTGATCCATACATTTTATTTATTTATTTATCTGACTCTATTAGAGTAAAAACTATTTTTAGTAGTTTTTACTAAAGGATTTACGAGGATTTAAGTTACTACTTTTTGTTGATTGCGTTGAAAGAAAAGAAGCGATAACTGTGTTTAAAAAATGAAGTGACTTCACCATACTTTACAGTGTTTTACTGTAGTACTAGAAGATGCAAGGATGGGATGTGCTGGAGGAGACTTTACAAAGTGCTTGACTCATGCATTGTCAATACAAGATCTTGACCAAAAATTGATGCACCTCTTGATGGAAATAAATGTTAGTCCAGCACATCCCAAAGACTTTTAATGAATTTAAGGTCTGGACTCAGAGGAGCCAATTCATATGTGTGAGAATGATTCTTCATACTCCTCCCAACCATTCTTTCACAATCTGAGCCGGATTAATCTTGGCTTTGTCACCCTGGAATAAGGCCATGATGTTCTTCCTACATGGTTGTTTAAGAAATGAAAAGCTACACACTCCATCAGTTAGGTTTAGAAGAGCTGTTGCCAAACATATAACATGCTAAAAACATAATCACTGCAAAATATGATCCAATCATAGACTCTTAATAATATATATAATATATATATATATCTCAAATAACAGAAACTGACTTGCATGTGGACTCTATTGTTTTACAGATGAGTGCATCCAAACCCCTGGAAAGGTATGTAATCCTGCTCAGATTCATGGAAGCATTCAGATAAGTTTTGTACTAACACAAATTACTTACAAAATAATTACTTGTACAAAGTCTACAACAAACTAGACAACTATGAGAATAACTGTTTAAAATAAATGCAGACTTAAATGCATTCTCTCATAAATGCATGAAATCTAGAATATTCAATATCTAAATATATCAAATAAGTTCAGCACTGTTATGTCTGTCGCTGCAGTGGTAAGGTGCGAATCGAACCGTCTCTGAATAAGAACGAGGAGGAGTTTGTAGCCAGAAGGAGAAAGTCGGTTCAACAAAGCCTGACGAAGCTTCAGATAAAGTGCAGTAAGGTAAAGCTTCTTATTTTATACTTTATATATCTGAGATGACCTGCGAATGGTGCATCAATTTCACTGTCTTGAACTATGCCATTCAAGTCAATGTTAAGAGCATTGATTAAAAGTACAAAGTGACGTTAGTTCATCATCACTTTCGCACTCAGATAACAATGAAACGCACTAAGTTTTCAACTACACTTCAATGCTATGTCCACAAATTCCTGACCATTACAAATTTTCTATTACTACAGTAAAACACTGTAAAGTATGATGGAAACCCCTTTTAAAAAATGTTCAATTTACTTCATTTTTTTAAACAGTTATCACTTCTTTTCTTTCAACACAATCAATAAAAAGTAGTACATATCATGTGATTGCAAAACACTTTTTGTTATACTGGTTGAAACTCTCTTCACATCCTGATAGCAATCAATAATAAAAGTGTTGTAAATATTAAAAAAGTATATCTTCTGTGGAAGTCTCAGGACCAAAAAATGTTTGGTCTACACTTTTCGCCACTCTCAGCAAACAAAAATATGTTCTAAGAAAGTTGTGCTAACGTTCCCATTAAGTTATGAAAACATGATTTCTGAATGTTCTCCGATTGTTTAAAACGTCCATTTAAAAAAAAATAATAATTTCAAAACCATTTTATCTCGGTTATGCGAACGTTAAGGAAACAAATTTTGCAAACATTATTGAAACCTTACTTTTGAAAGTTCTCTGTAACATTTAAAAATGTAAGATGAACGTCCACTTTAACATTTTAGAGAAAAAAAACACTCCACAAATGATGTATGAATATATATTTTTATGCTAACGTTTTAAGAGCATTACTAAAGATCAGATAACACTGAATGAACATTCTATTAAAGTTACTTGAAGAATGTTTGTTCAGAACTTTAAGACAACCTTCCCAGAACGTTGACTAAAGTTCTTTACATTAAAAATAAGGTGGATATAATGCTTTGAGTTGTGTGTGTGTTTCAGGATGAAGTGCCAAACATTGCATTACTGGGTTCTGGAGGAGGACAAAGAGCCATGGTGGGTTTGCTGGGATCCCTGGATCAACTCCATAAAACCAGTCTTCTGGACTGTGTCCTTTATCTGAGCGGAGTCTCTGGATCCACCTGGTATGAACCCTGAGAAACAACAAACACACACACACACACACACACACACACACAGATGGGTTGAATGTCATAAATGACAGCAGTATGTTGTTCTTCTGAAGGTGCATGGCCTCCTTATATCAGGAACCAGACTGGTCCACCAAACTAGAGGCTGTGAAAGACAAGATCATCCAGAGACTCAGCGGTCCTGCAGTCAGCTGGGGAGATTCATTTGCCAAACTGAAGAAATATTACTATGGGAAAGACTTCTTCAGCTTGACTGACATCTGGGCAGTGATGGTCATTCCGGCATATGTGAAAGAGGTTTGTAAATAGCCAATTCATGACCAGGGACAGATATAGCAATGTTTTATAGTGTGGCATGAGGACTATGAGGAGTGAAAAGACCAAAGCAAGCAATAATGCATAGTTCTTGTGAACTAATGGCCTGACTTAGACAATTTGTGTCCACTCTCACGCAATTTGCTGAAGGCACCTTTAGTCACGCCTGAAAGGCCAGTGACACATGCCGACATGGGCAGGGTTACCTCAAGTTTAGCTTTGCTAATGAAGGGCTAATAAACTTTTTTCAAACAAAAATGTCTAAACACAAGTTCAGACAGGACCACTTTGGCAAGTTATTTGAGTTTATTAAACACAATTTATCTTTGGCGGTATGGTTCCTTATGGGGGTTCTTGCTCCAAAATTAATGACATACAGAGCTTAACCATTAACCATTAGGCACTATGCCTACGTGGCCTGCCTGCTCACACTGAGCTCAATAAGGGTTCTCGCCCCTGTCCTATGACGTGGGTGTTTACTGTCTACATTTACATTTTGTCACTTAGCAGATGCTTTTGTCCAAAGCAAATTACAATTTAGGACTAAATTAAGCGAGTCATCGTGAAGAGGCAAAAACAATGCAAGAAGTGCTCAAAATACGTTCCATCATTGTTCAGAGTAGCATAAGCCAGATAAGGGAGGATTAAAGGAAAAGGAAAGGATTTTTCTTTTTTCTTTTTTATGTAAGGGTTAATGCCCGACGAGGTGTCCATTATCAGGTATTAATGGACGACGGCGAGGCGTGAACCGTCCGACGCGCAGTCCATTAAGTCCATTAATACCTGACAATGGACACCTCGAAGGGCATTAACCCGCTTATACCATGGTCACTTACGAAAGAAAGAAATATTTAATCAATTAATAATACTTTAATGTGTTTTAGAGTAAAAATCGTGAGGGTTTTTATTTATTAAGTCGAGCGCACTATTTAATATCTCCCGTATACAGGCGTTGCCAAGCAACGTGGCCACAGCGACCCGACCGCAGCAGTTGATCAGTGAGTTTGAGCCAGCGCAATCATTTAGAACTGTCATCAGGCAAATTGACGGGACGCCTTTCCTAGGTGTACATTATCACTTTTTAATGGACACCCTGCAGCCAATCAGAATCGAGTATTCACCCAGACCATGGTATAAATGAGGTTAAGTGCTCATGGAAGAGATGGGTTTTCAGCTGTCTTTTGAATGTTGTCAGGGATTCTGCATTCCGGATGAGCGTGGGAGAGCATTCCACCAGCATGGAACCGTGAATGAGAATGTTCTGGAAAGTGATTTTGTGGCTTTCTGTGATGGATCCACGAGCCGTTGCTCGTTGACCGATCGTAGGCTTCTGGTAGGGATGCAGACTCGTAGGAGTGAGTGAAAGTAGGAGGGAGCTGAGCCTGTGATAGATCTGTAAGCGAGCGTCAATGCCTTGAACTTGATGCAAGCAGTGAGTGGTAGCCAGTGCAGAGAGATGAACAGAGGAGTGACGTGGGCCCTTTTTGGCTCGTTGAAGACAAGACGAGCTGCAGCGTTCTGAATCAGTCTAAAAAAGATAGACATGAGAACTGTCCGGTGTGTTTGAGTATCGTGAGGATGGCTCTGTTTCACTTGATGCGGGCGAGGAATTCTCTCACAACATTCTTCAATCGGGGAAAATCACGGCTCTCCCCTCTCCCTCTGAGGCGACGAGTTGAAGTGAGATGATAAAGGATCCCTTCATTGATCTGTATAAGAGAGTGGCAAGGAAGCTGTCAGTAAAGTGGCCTGCCCCTCTCCCGAATACAGAAAATAGTGAACAGTTCTAGATGTGATCACTGCTAGAGCATTGAGCACTATATCCTTGCTGCAAACGTACCAGGCTAGGGGGAGCTGATGGCCAGTTAGGTGATGGCTTAACGTCATCTTTGGTTGACCCTGATGAACCTGCCCGTGGGGGATCGGAATGCTTTCCTTGGCGTGCCGATCTTCCCAGCCAGTTTGTTTGGTGAGGGTTTTGATGCATTTCAGGCACAGTTTGAAGACTCTAAGAAACAAGCGAAATCTCTGAGGGGTTCAATGCCGAGGAAGCTTAGCAGACCAGAGCAGTCGGCTGCACAACAACGGTTTAGGCTGTCAGCCAAGAGACCGGCCCCAGCAACAGCGTTGAGGCCTAGTGCTTGGAGAGCTAGCCAACACACACACAGCCTAAACAGCAGGCATGGTCAGGATAGTTGGACCCGTCCCCGGCTACAGGGTAATATTTCTCTGCAGGAAAGAATAGGCAGTCGGGACAGGGTGCGTCAGGAGGGTCTGTCACTGATTTTGGTGGCCCCTTGCTGGCCAGTGAAGACATGGAACGTGAGCATCATGACGTTGCTGTCAGGGACACCATGGTGTCTTCCCCTATGCAGGGACCTGCTGTCCCAGGCAGGAGGGCAGACTCTGCACCCTCAGCCAGAGCTGTAGTCTCTTTCCTGTAGCTCAAACAGTAGAGCGTTGGTGCTTGCAATGCCAAGGTCATGGGTTCAATTCCCAGGGAAAGCAAGAACTGATAAGAATGTAAAATGTGTACCTTGAAATTCAATGTAAGTAACTTTGGATAAAAGTGTCTGAAAAATGCATAAATGTAAATGTCTCTATGGGTCTACCTGCTAAGAGTGGGAATCTGATGGCAGTGGGGCTCCCAATCAATGTAGTAGCCACAATACAGTGCACTTGGGCGCTGACAACAAGGGGGCTTAATGGTTTGAAGTGGCGCATATTTGAAGACTGGTATCAATGCCGATTGCAGAAATATTGAGATATCTGCAGGAACTGTTGGAGAAAGGTCACTCCCATTCCACGCTGAAAGTTTACTTGCTGGCCATTTCGGCCTGTCATGAGGGCATTAATGATACTGCGCCATGTGCGCTTGCCATTCGGTTCCTTAAAGGGGAGCTGAGTCTAAGGGCCGTACAAAATCAATGGTGCTGTCATGGGACCTGATTGTAGTTTACGAGGCTATGGGTGAACCTCCAGTTGAGCCTTTAGAATCCTTGAATCTAAGGTTGCTGTCTTATAAAACAGCCCTCATGCTGGTGCTGGCATCAGCGAAACATGTTGGTGATCTTCATGCACTGTCAGTGCATCCCTCATAAATCCAATTTGGGTCAAGAGTGGTGCTGCGTCTGAATGCGGTGTATACACATAAAGTCATGTCGGAGGAGTATAGTGTGCACTCGTTCAAGCTGCCTGCCTTGTCAAATCTCTCTATTGACTCAGAGGACATTGACAGGAGACTTCAGGAGACCCTGTGCAAGTTTTACGGAGGTAAATCGAGCAGCTATTTCTAACCAGCTTTTTGTAAGCTAGCCAGCCTAGTTCGTGAGAAATTGCTATCTAAACAGCGTCTTTCACATTGGATCGTGGAGGTGATTTCTATCGCATACAAGAGGGCCATGGCAACATCATGGGCATTATTTAGAAGGGTGTCTGTGGAGGACATTGGCCAGTTGGGCATCACCGCTCATGTTTGTTTGGTTTTATTGACTAGATGACACTGCGGCGACGGTAGCTCAGTCCAAGCTCACCGCAGGGTTTTTTAACCACGGGCCATCGCTCCCTTGAAAAACATAGAGGAAACTGTAGCTAGTCCCTTACGTTTAGTTCAGCAAACTTTGCGGGGGTGAATATATGTCCCATGGTGTGTGTTGTACCGAGTGAACCGAATGAATTGGAATGTTGAGTTATGCATATAATTACAATTCCAAGAAGGAGGGAAACGAGGTAGAACACCTCTGAGTTGGAGGCTCGGTGAAGAACTGAAGAACAAGGAGAATGACGCATGCGACTGCATTTATATGCTGTGGGCAGGTAACGTCATTGGCCTTTCATGCGTAAATAAAGGTGTCTTCAGCAAATGGCGTGATATCCCATAGTCATAGAGATAAAACTGATGTGAAAAGTCAGAAAAAAAATCTCCAAAAAAGAACTTCAAAGTCCGTTTTATTCTCATGAAGTCAAACAGTCATATTTCTTTGTCTCAAGCATGAATGAAATGGTGATGAAATTTACTCAACATTTTCTCAGTAAACTTTTCTTTATAAAGTCTCACTGCAGAAATCTAAAGATATTTGAGGCTCCATTTGTTCTGCAGATCTTTATAAAGAGATCTTTATTGCTGAGAAAATTTAGTTTTATAATTTGAACTTGAAATGTGTTCTCTATAGATCAACGAACACACACTCACAGAGCAGTGGGACCAGCAGGGTAAAGATGGTAAAGACCCGTTTCCCATCTACACAGTGATCGACAAGCAAAGCAAACAGCGCAATAACGCAGGTCTGTGTTTGTGTGAAAGAAAGACAGAGAGTTGATGTGTTTGTGTCAGCTGTTATATGGACGTGTCTCTGTCTGCAGACCCCTGGTTCGAGATCACTCCACATGAAGCAGGTTATTCTCTCACTGGAGCGTTTGTGGACGCCTCCAACTTTGGCAGTCAGTTTCACAACGGCTCTAAGAAAAATAAGCAGGATGAATTTGACATGCTGTACCTGCAAGGTAACTGTTAAAGGGGAGTTTAATATTTGTAATATCAGCCTATATTCTACACTGTACGTCATTGACCTAATACTCAATCTGTGTGATCAGGCCTGCATTACTAGCATATAGCATTAAACTATGTGGTATTTATGTTATATGTTAGGGTGTTATAGTACCTATGTCCATTGTTTTATTGTAAACTTTAAATCTTTACTGATATTGTGTGTTTTCTGCAGCTCTATGCGGCAGCGCTTTAGCTGATGAAGACGAGATTAAGAAACTCCTCTGGCAAAAGATAAAAGGTGCAGCTGCAATTATTCTGAGGACTGAATTCAGCTTAAATTTAAATGGTTAAAATCATTACCATCCATTTGATTTTTGTTTGTTTGATTTGTTTTTCAGATTTCTTTCAACAAAAGGAAAAAGTACTTGAGGAAATGAAGAAGGGTAAAGCATTTCTTAGGCTTTATTTACTTGAATGTTTAACAGCCCTGATTTGAAGTTTTAAAGACTCTTATGCTCACGAAAGCTGCTTTTATTTGATCAAAAATACAGCAAAAACAGTAATATTGTAAAATATTATTACAATTAAAAACAACTGTTTTCTGTGTGAATATATATTGTAAAATGTAATTTATTCCTGTGATCAAAGTTGAATTTTCAGCATCATTACTCCAGTCTTCAGTGTCACATGATCCTTCAGAAATCACTCTAATATGATGATTTGCTGCTCAAGAAACATTTATGATTATTATCAATGTTAAAAACAGCTGAGCTGGTTTATATTTTTATATAATCTTTTCTTTGATGAATAGAAAGTTCAAAAGAACAGCATAGAAATATGTATGTCTATATACTGTCACATTTGTTTTGATTAATTTAATGCATCTTTGCTGAATAAATGTTTTTTTTTTTTTAATCTTACTTACCCCAAACTTTTAAAGTGCATCATGGTTTCCAAAAATATTAAGCAGTACAACTGTTTTCAGCATTGATAATAATCAGAAATGTTTCTTGAGCATCAAATCATCATATTAGAATGATTTCTGAAGGATCATGTGACACTGAAGACTGGAGTAATGATGCTGAAAAGGTAATTAGGTCTGTATAATTATATATAGAACAGGACAAGAGGAGACAGGAAGAATTGAGAAGAGAGAAGGAAACAGGTTCGGGAAAAGACTTTGAGGCGGGATTCAAACTCGGGCCTCCAGAAGCGCTACTACACCCTTTATCAGAGCGAAGTCAACCAGATCCAAACTCTCCAGCTACAGACGAATGTTACCAGGTGCTCATGAAAACCGTGGACATGAACCTCTCTGTTTCGACTGCTCCTGATGAATCCTTCAGAACAACACTGAACGGTAACAAACCAATGAATGGTCTGTATGTGGTGCATATCTATAGCACAAATTTTATTTCTCGTGCCATTTATACGCCAAAAAATAGTTTTTGCGTGCAAATGGTACGAGAAATAAAATTTGTGCTATAGATACGTTCATGTCTTCATTAAATAAACCACGCGACAACATGTTATAGCTTTTATGTGCTATATAAGTCATCACAGCGAGAACCTGCTGTCAAGGCCCGTTCACACCAAGGACGATCACTATAACGATAAAGATATAAGCTAGTTCGAAATATCGTTCTAAATATAAAATAATAGCAGAGTCCACACCACAACTATAACGATAAGTAACGGAGCAGAATCACTTTCTGAATGTTTTTTTTCCATCTGATGATTAATAAAAACATCAACAGCCAATTAGAATTCATTCTGCTTTAAAGAGCTCGACCAAACTGCAGCTCGCGCTTGAAGAATTAGGATAGTTCACCCAAAATTATTATTTTTTTGTCATTAATTACTCACCCTTATGTTTTTCCAAACCTGTAATACTTTTGTTCATCTTCAGAACACAAATGAAGATATTTTGGATTAAATCTGAGAGCTTTCCATTGACAGCTACGCAACATTAAGCTACACTTTCAAGCTCTAGAAAGGTAGTAAAGACATCATTAAATAATCCATGTGACTCCAGTGGTTTAACCTCAATATTATGAAGTTACACAAGTGCCTTGTTTACATTAAAAAACCCTTTATTTTCATAATATTAATCTCCAGCGTGCGTTCACACATCATTGTCTGCTGTCAGGTCAACACAACATTCTGGGGCTTGAAAGTGAAAGTTGTGTAGCCGTCAACGGAGGGACAGAAATCTCTCAGATTTCATCAAAAAGATCTACATTTGTGTTCTGAAGATGAATGAAAGTATTGCGGGTTTGGAATGACATTTTTGGGTGAACTATCCCTTTAATAAACAGAACAATATTGTGCGTTGGTGTGGACAGTGTGAACGCTATAATAGTTATCGTCCTTGGTGTGAATGGGCCTTTATTGGGACAGATTTGAGAAGAAGTTTTCTTCTTTTTTATATGAAATACTATATAAAATACATATTTCACATATCTGCATTTCAAATTTGTTATTATTAGTCGCTTTGGATAAAAGCATCTGTTAATGATTAAATGTAGTTTTAATGTAATTTTTGTATTACAGTCTATCTTTGCTTTTTTGGCAAAAAAAAAACAAACAAAAAAACAATTATGAAAATCAAACCATGAAACAGAAAGGAAAAAAAAAACACTTGTGGATAAAAATGATTTAACTATAAGTAAATTATTATTGTAAATACACAAACTACAATAAGAAGAACTCAATAACATACGTGTCCCTCTTTTTACAGACCTCTCTGGAGGAAGACTGAAAACTGTTGATAAAAAAGCAGAAAAACTGAATGTGAAGCGTAACACCATCGATGTATGCAACAATTTGAGTGAACGGATTAACATCTGGCCATTTGGTAGGTTAAACTGTTTCTAATATCATCCCTTCATTCTCCACACCACCTTTCTAGAGTCGTGAGGATGCTGATCTACACTTTAAGATTTATGTGTTTGAATTTCTATAAAATGTCCATCCATTGTTTTAACATAAACAAACTGATAAACGTATTGTGATGCATATTTGTCAGTCATACATAAATAAAAACAGGTCAGATTTCTGCACTCAAAAAAAGTCATGGCCTAGTTTATTATTAACGATTTGATTTGATTTAAATCATAATATAAATCATATTTTAATTTATATAAATTATATTTGCAAAAAGCCTTTATTCAACTAACTTTTAGAATCAGCGTAAGTTCTGTAGACAGTCAAAGCATGGCTAGCTGTGGAAAAAGCGATTCAATTAGTTATAATGCATGAGATTTATCAATATATAAACCTGGTTATTGTGAATTTAAAAAAACATGTTAGCAGTAGCCTATTATAGAAATCTGAACCGTTTCAATTATGACTGACGAATATGTAATCACATGAAGTTTATTATAAAACTGTGTAATTCAGATGGATTGATATTGTATAGCCTATGCAATTCAAATACATTTAGGCCTGTTGTTGTTGTTGTTGTTGTTGTTATTTAGTAGGCTAAGTTAGTTAGTTAGTTAGTTTCAACTTTCCACTGTTGTCTGATAGCAATCATTGCCAAACTTTTGTAACATTATTTTAAAACAATTGATTTCAACAAGTCAAAACAACAGCTACATAAATACTTACTCATAATAGGCCAACATATTTTCCAGATATCCGCCTTTCTTTCATTATTGGGCGAGTTCAGTTTCGATGTCGTTACTCGTTAGTGACTTTAGCAGAATTTCGCACTAAAGATTCTTCCGCGCAGGAGCCGAAGCACAACTCACGAAAACGATCAAAACAATGTTCCTCCGCAAGTAACTTGTAGTTTTATGCGTCAACCGCTAAAGGGCGTTTAGTTTAAATCTATTTTAGCTTTAAGAACTATTTACTGAGCCTTAGAACTGAAGAACTTCAGAAAATTAATAATTATAATTATTAATAATAATTTTTTTAATACATTTAAAAAAATAAATAATAATAATTATACACCAAATAATTTTGATGAGTGTATTTATTTTACAGATGCTTGGATGAGCATTATTAAATCTATGAATCTGTGGATCTGGGGCAGGAATTATAACTTCCTCCACAACATGACAGGTAAGAACAGACTTGCTGACTGAAAATTCCCTGTGAATAATATAATAATGCTGTGATCCCTTCAGAAGAAGCAGTGCACTCCACTCTTTTGGAAAGTGAGACGAGAGACTTTGAAGACGCTGGACTGTTGCTCAACTCACCCTATTTCTCAGTGCTGAGGAAAGAGAGAGACATTGACCTCATCATTTCCCTGGATTTCAGTGATGGTGATCCTTTCATGGTATTATAGCCTATGCGTATTTAATTCTCTACAGCTTCACTCATATGTTTCAGAATCTGGAAAATGTTAGTAATTAAATAAGAGCACTTGTGATGCTTTTCCACTGCAGACAGTGAGGGACGCTGCCAAGACGTGCAGGGAACGAAACATCCCTTTCCCTGAGGTCAACATTGACGGTGAAGACCCAAAGAAACCGAAGGACTTCTATGTGTTCAAAGGCCAAAACGTTCCAACCGTGATTCACATCCCTCTATTTAATGTGGTCAACTGTGGAGGCAAGATAAAATCTTACAATATCCTGAATAAAATGTAATATAATATCAACTGTGTTCTGATTTAAGTGTGTTATCGTTCCATCAGATAAAATTGAGGCCTGGAGGAAAAAATATCGCACGTTTCAAGGATCTTACAGTGCTGAGATGATCACTGATCTAATGGAGGTCGCTGGAAAAAACATCTTGAACAACAGAGAGAAACTGGTGAAAGAGATTCGTGCGATCATTGGGCAAAAAAGATCCAGGCACTAACGTGAACACATTTAACACTATGACTAAAATCTGATAAGTGATTTTACAATAAATGTTTCATTTCTTTTTCTGTCATAGGGGCCATTTAAATTACACTATTTTTAAACAGAAAACTTTTTATGTGTTTTGTCCGTTCGTTTACACAACGACGGTGTTTTGGGGGCCTGAAGGCGCCAACTTTTTAAAACGATGTCGTTATAGTCTTCATGTAAACTACAAAAGCATGAATTTGTGAAACAGTGACGTGCATGCGTATTATGTTCAGTCTTTAGGTGCATTGTGTTTCTTTACAGTGACATCGCCATCTACTGGCCTGGCATGAATAATAGCGTTTGAGTGAACAGGGATCGTTTTGACAACGTTAAAAAAAATCCGTTTTTAGTACATTGAATACCTTGAATCAAGGTCCTTGATCATCACTTACGATAAATCAGCATTTTTACTTTTTCCGTCAAAATGTGATTTGTGTGGCATTAGAAGAGCATCAAATGTTAGTTATGTTTCCTTTTTGAAATGTTTCTGCTGTTTCTTCATGTTTGACCTTTTTTAAGCAATAAATTTCTGATCATCAACAGTAAAATCAGTGGACTGGATTATTACTTATTAAAATATTGTATTACTTTGCTTCTGTTTTTTTAATGAATTAATTAACTGTTCTCTAAAATAATTGATTTTATCCTTAAAATGCTGATTATAAGTGATTTCTCCCCCAAAGCCATTAAAAAAAAAAGCTTAACATGACAATGTATAAAGATAATATTAAAATAAGGTTATTATTGATATGCATACACATTATTGATATTCATATTCAAATTTATACACAAGGCAAGCACTGCAGGTGAGCCTATTTTATGAAAGCAATGCGCAAAATTATGTTAAGCGCTTTATTTATATATCATCTCATCATTTAGTAGGTTATCCCAGATAATGTTGATGTTTCTTAAAGAATCAATTATAAATTAAATTGCATTATTATTACATCCATATGCAATAATTTATCACATGTTTTACTGGTAATGTGTCTGAAGACTTTCGCCTTTTCTCAGTTAAAAGAGCCTTTTATAAACATGTTCAACCAGATCAACCTGCCACAAAAACTAAACTAAAAGGTCCGCGAGGTTGCATAATTAACTACAGTGAATGATTGTGTAATTTACAACCTCGCCCCTTTTGATTATGTCTGGACTTGCAATGTATTTTCAGAGCCATATAAAGAGCATCTTCTTTTCACATGTCAAGATAACAGCAGCTGTGTTGATACGGTATTGTTGGTGAAGACTCGGATTTACAGGAATAGTAAGTATATATTTTTAAAGCTTTAGGAAATAAAGTATTTTCAGCAATAGCAAGGCTAAGGTTTCATGGCATCATCATAGATTACATGTGACAATCATAGTATGAACGGATCCAGCATTTTTCAGCCATTTGCTTTAAAACCCAATTTAAACATTATCAAAACTGCATAAATATACAATCATGGTGAAAAATGATTTAGGTGATTTTGGTTCAGTGACAAGTTTTCTATCTTCTATACATCAAAATCGGTGTAATTTTATTTAAATATACTATTAATAATTGTACGTTTGTAACTTTTTTTTTTCAGTGTGCTGCTATTTTGATCAATACATTTTATTTATTTATCTGACTCTATTTGAGTAAAAACTATAAGGATGTAAGTAATCAGCTGTTTTATGGCCATCTTATATTTTATTTTAAAGTGACCTTAATTATAGTTGAATTTTTGTGTTTATCATGTTATTTAAATAGTCAATTGTTTATCTTTTGACACATACTTTATTCACATTTTCCTGTTAGACGATAGGTTACTATGACACTATATTTATCTCCATTTATCTCTATGCCGATGTGCTATTTGTATGTGTATATATACATACTCACCGGCCACTTTATTAGGTACAAGTTGCTAGTACCGGGTTGGACCCTTTTGCCTTCAGAACTGCCTTAATTATTCGTGGCACAGATTCAACAAGGTGCTGGAAACATTTCTTTTCAGAGATGTTGGTCCATATTGTCATGATAGCATCACACAGTTGCTGCAGATTTGTCGGATCTGAACATCCAGTTGCTCTACTAGATTGAGATCTGGTGACTAGCGGCCGGTTGAGTTTAGTGAACTCACTGTCATAAGATGATTTGAGCTTTGTGATGTGTGTTATCCTGCTGGAAGTATCCACCAAAACATGACATACGCTGTGGTCATAAAGGGATGGACAGGGTCAGCAACAGTACTAAGGTCAATACTATAACAATACTAGGGAAACCTGCAGTGTGTGGAAGCAAGATGGATTTATTAAAGTATCAGAAAATCCTAAGAGAAAACGTCACGCCGTCAGTGAGGAAGCTGAAGCTTGGATCTTCCAACAGGACTATGATCCCAAGCATTCCTCAAATTCCACCAAGGCTTGGTTGCAGAAGAAGTCCTGGAAGATTGTACAGTGGCCATCACAGTCACCTGACTTGAACCCCATGGAAAATCTCTGGTGGGATTTGAAGAAGGCGGTTGCAGCAGCAAACCCAAGAACATTACTGACCTGGAGGCCATTGCTCATGAGGAACAGGCTCAGATTCCTCAGAAACACTGCCAGAAGCTGGTGTCCGGTTATACATCTTGTCTGCAGCAGGTCATGACAGGACAAGGATACTTGCCATGACGGGGTTGAATAATTTTGAACAGCAGAAGTCATTAAAAGTTGCATTTTCAGTTGAATTTGGGGAAACCACTTGAAACATTTTGTTTGATTTGTTCATTTCAAACAGCTGAAAGTCTATAAATTTTACCAATAAACCTGATTTGCAATGGGTGTTTTCAATTTCAATTTCAAACACTTTATTTGTCCCCAAGGGGCAATTAATGAGGCCATGTAGAGTTACGTAAACAATATACATAAAAACATCATACATTAAATAAATAATAACAGTGTGCACGGAATACATATTAATAAAAATCCACTTCAAGTGGATACCTAAAAAAACAACAACTTGTCACGGAATAGTTGAACGTGAGACGAGGATTCAAATGCAGAGGAAATTTATTAGTCACTGGCAGACAAGGTACAAAACTCAGAAAGCAAGCGGGAAGGAAACACCAGCAACAGGTAACTTGGACAATGAACCAGCACAGGACTACAAACACAGGGAGGCTAAATAGGGGAACAAACAAAGAAGGGTAACGAGAAAGACAGGTGAGACAAATTAACCAATAATCAGATAACAAGATGGGAGGGGCTAGACAATAGACAGGAGAGCACATGGCACAAAACAACAAAACACCCATGTGCAGCACAAGACAGGACAGGCATGTGACACAACTAGTCCATACCATATATAAGAATGAATAAACACGTAAATATGTATGTATATAACAGAGTACAAAAAAACAACAAAAAAACCCTATAAAATCATGACTTGGTAACCCAGGGGGCCAGAGATGGTTGAGAATTTAAAAGCTGCACTGATTTTGGAACAAAGGTTGCCTTCCTCCTTTGAGTCCTACAACATGGACAACGAAGCCGTCGCCCTGAAGGGAGCCACTCAGAAAACATGACATGTGAAGTGTCTTGTAAAATCCTTCCAGCCAATCTCAATGTTTGCTGATCACTTATAGTAGAAAGAGCCCTAATAGGGAGTCCAATTATTTTTGAGCAGACTTTAACCGTGCGCTCCAGACTATTTCTATTTTGGAGGCTAATAGAATGAAACCAGCAGACAATGGAAAATGTAGTGACACTTTCAATGTAGGAGTAGTAGACCATGATAAGAATGTTCTTACTAACTCCAAAGGAATTGAGCTTCCTTAAAAGGTAAAAGGTTGAATAATTTCGATTGCAACTGAACATATATATAATTTCAAATAACAAAAACTGACTTGCATGTGGACTCTATTGTTTTATAGATGAGTGCATCCAAACCCCAGGAAAGGTACTGTATGTAATCCTGCTCAGATTCATGGAAGTATTAAAACAAGTGTAACAGTTATATAACTGTTCAAAATAAACTGCAGACTTAAATGCATTGAAATCTAGAATATTCAATATCAAAATATATCAAATAAAGTTAAATTCAGGACTGTTCTGTCTGTCGCTGCAGTGGTACGGTGCGAATCGAACCGTCTCTGAATAAGAACGAGGAGGAGTTTGTAGCCAGAAGGAGAAACTCGGTTCAACAAAGTCTGACGAAGCTTCAGATAGAGTGCAGTGAGGTAAAGCTTCATATATCTGAGATGACCTGCGAATGGTGCCAATGAACATCAGATGTCACATCAATTTCACTCTCGTGAACTATGCCATTAATAGCAAGCAACCATTGAAATAATGCTAAGTCAACACTGATGCATCATCATTAATAGCATTGATTAATAGTACAAGGTGACGTTAGTTCATCATCACTTTCACACACTCAGATAACGATGAAACGTATTAAGTTTTCAACTACACTTCAAATCTAAATATTAAAAAAATGCACATATATCTTCTGTGGAAGTCTCAGGACCAAAAAATATTTGGTCTACACTTTTTGCCACTCCCAGCAAACAAAAATATGTTCTAAGAATGTTTTGCTAACGTTCCCATTAAGTTATAAAAACGTTGGGCCCTATTTTAACGATCTGAAACGCAAGTGTCAAAGCGCAAAGCGCAAGTAACTTTGTGGGCGGGTCTTGGCGCTGTTGCTATTTTCCCAGCGGGATAAATGACTCTTGCGCCAGGCGCAAATCTAAAATGGGTTGGTCTGAAGTAGCTTCATTATTCATAGGTGTGGTTTGGGCGTAACGTGAAATAAACCAATCAGAGCGTCATCTCACATTCCCTTTAAGAGCAGACGCGCTTTGTTCTAAAGCGGATTCCTATTATAACGGCGTATTTGCCAGACGCGCGCCAGGAGCGGTTCACAGCCAAGGAGAGCAACGCTCTCGTCAGGGACGTTGGGGATGGAGAAACCCACCCAAATTAACTTCGGTTAAAAAGGTGTATGATAATTTGGGTAAATGTGTAAGCTAGATGTATGCTTTTATAATAAATTGTCTATCTATCTATCTATCTATCATAATAATGTATGATTTGCAAAAATGAAAACTGCTGCTTCTGTGTAGATGAGAGAATCAAAGTGTTTGCGCGTTGTGCACACGCTACATTGATTATGGCCAAGCATGCGCCCTTAAAATAGCATCTGAATAACATGCGCAACGCGCCACTGACTTTAAACTATTTTTTCCTGGTTAGTGGCGCAATTGTTTTCTAAACCTGCAAAATAGCATGAAGGAACGTTTGCGCCGGAACACGCCTCCTTTTTTGCGCTGAACCGCCCAGGGAGCGCAAGTTCATTCCCTAGTTTAGCGACGTGCTTCTGTGAAGGGAAAAGCGCGCTTTGCGCGGGTGCAAAATAGGAATGATACATGCGTCAGTGTAAAAAGTCAATTGCGCTGGGTGCAAGATAGGGCCCGTTATTTCTGAATGTTCTCTGAACGTTTAAAACGTCCAGTTTTTTAAATGTTTCAAAAACATTTTATCTTGGTTATGCGAAATACAGTAGTCAACATTTGAAGTGGATCAAAAAAGTTAATCAAAGTTGTCCTAAGACAAGAACGGGTATTGTTCAATATTCATGTATAACTTTGATGAAAGGTTTTGATCCACTTCAAATGTTGAATACTGTATTACATTTTGCCAACATTATTGAAAAGTTACTTTCGAATGTTTTCTGAACATTGATTTAAAAATGTTAGACAAACGTCCAACCAAACATTTTAGAAAAAAGAAAGCCCCATGAACGATGGATGGATATCATTTTGAGAGCATTTTTAAAGACCAGATAACATTGAATGAACATTCTATTAACGTTACTTGAAGAATGTTTGTTCAGAACTTTAAGACAACCTTCCCAGAACGTTAACTAAAATTCTTTACATTAAAAATAAGGTGGATATAATGCTTTGAGTAGTGTGTGTGTGTGTGTGTGTGTGTGTGTGTGTGTGTGTTTCAGAATGAGGTGCCAAACATTGCATTACTGGGTTCTGGAGGAGGACAAAGAGCCATGGTGGGTTTGCTGGGATCCCTGGATCAACTCCAGAAAACCTCCAGTCTTCTGGACTGTGTCCTTTATCTGAGCGGAGTCTCTGGATCCACCTGGTATGAACCCTGAGAAAGAACACACACACACATAGATGGGTTGAATGTCATAAATGACAGCAGTATGTTGTTCCTCTGAAGGTGCATGGCCTCCTTATATCAGGAGCCAGACTGGTCCACCAAACTAGAGTCTGTGAAAGACAAGATCATCCAGAGACTCAGCGGTCCTGAAGTCAGCTGGGGAGATTCATTAGCCAAACTGAAGAAATATTACTATGGGAAAGACTTCTTCAGCTTGACTGACTTCTGGGCAGTGATGGTCGTCACAACATTTGTGAAAGAGGTTTGTAACTATGCAATTCATGACCAGGGACAGATCTAGAAAATTATGTATAGTGTGGCATGAGGACTATGAGGAGAGACAACTCCAAAGCAAGCAATAATGCAGTCTTTGTGGATTTATAGCCTGACAGACATTGAAGATGCAAAACATTTGCATAATCATCTTACTGCTTAAAAATAATTAATTAATAAATAACAAATAGACATTGGCCTGGTTTCACAGACAGGGCTTAGATTAAGCTAGGATTAGGCCTTAGTTCAATTAGGACATTTAAGTAGCTTTTATAAATGTGCCTTAGACAAAAACATTACTGGTGTGCATCTTGAGACAAAACAATGACATTGACATATTTTAAGGTATGTCAGTGCAAGTTGCTTTCAGTTAAAACAGCTCAAACAGGCATTTTAGTCTGGGACTAGCTTAAGCCTTGTCTGTGAAACCGGGGGATTGTCTATTAAGCACATCAGCTGATTCTAAATGCTCTCTGAGCTTAAGGCCAATTCACACCGCACAGAAACACGTTTGTTGGGTTTTTTTTTCCCAGGATCAGTTTGTTACCCTTGTCAATGTCTGTTGTAGTTGGCCGGGGTTTGATTTCACCCGACTAAACATGTTTAAGTGTCTGTTGGGGCAGAGTTAATTTTCATAAAAATCTAACTAGTTTGTGAGTTTGTCTGTGCGGTGTGAATTGGTTTGTGACCACTACATAGAGAAGACAAGTTATAGCATTAATATGTTAATAATATATAACACAAAATGAATACATATGAAGAATTCAGATGCAAAAGCCTCTAAGTGCCATCTGAAATTTTCTTCTAGAATGATCATTTTTATCAAGCTCGTATATTTAAGTTCAGTAATTTCACTTAAATGGCAATGAAAATTACCTATTAATTGTCATTTAAGTGAAATTACTGAACTTAAATATATGAGCTTGATAAAAATGATCATTCTAGAAGAAAATTTCAGATGGCACTTAGAGGCTTTTGCATCTGAACTCTTCATATATAGCCTAGGTGTGAAAATTAGCCTACATGATATGAATATTAAACCCATTGAAATAAGAATTGTGTGACTAATTAACAAATGTAGCCTACAATAAAAATAATAATAATATTGTATACCATATTAAGTCAAAATAAATCAAATTTGTGCTTTTACCAATACACATACCACTTTAAAGCAGTGCGTCTGTCGTTATTATCGGAAGATCGAGTTTTTTATTAAACATTACAATGTTTTCTACACTGAACAAAATTAGAAGCGCAACACTTTTGTTTTTGCCCCCATTTTTCATGAGCTTAACTCAAAGATCTAAGACTTTTTCTATGTACACAAAAGGCCTATTTCTCTCAAATATTGTTCACAAATCTGTCTAAATCTGTGTTAGTGAGCACTTCTCCTTTGCCAAGATAATCCATCCACCTCACAGGTGTGGCATATCAAGATGCTGATTAGACAGCACGATTATCGCACAGGTGTGCCTTAGGCTGGCCACAATAAAAGGCCACTCTAAAATGTGCAGTTTTATCACACAGCACAATGCCACAGATGTCGCAAGTTTAGAGGGAGCGTGCAATTGGCATGCAGACTGCAGGAATGTCCACCAGAGCTGTTGCCCGTGAATTGAATGTTCATTTCTCAACCATAAGCCATCTCCAAAGGCGTTTCAGAGAATTTGGCAGTACATCCAACTGGCCTCACAACCGCAGACCACGTGTAACCACACGAGCACAGGACCTCCACATCCAGCATCTTCACCTCCAAGATCATCTGAGACCAGCCACCCGGACAGCTGCTGCAACAATCGGTTTGCATAACCAAAGAATTTCTGCACAAACTGTCAGAAACGTCTCAGGGAAGCTCATCTGCATGCTCGTCGTCCTCATCGGGGTCTCGACCTGACTGCAGTTCGTCGCTGTAACTGACTTGAGTGGGCAAATGCTCACATTCGATGGCATCTGGCACTTTGGAGAGGTGTTCTCTTAACGGATAAATCCCGGTTTTCAGGGCAGATATAGCAGGGCAGATAGCAGTACAGGGCAGATAGCAGACAGTGTGTATGGCATTGTGTGGGTGAGCAGTTTGCTGATGTCAGCGTTGTGGATCGAGTGGCCCATGGTGGCGGTGGGGTTATGATATGGGCAGGCGTATGTTATGGACAACGAACACAGGTGCATTTTATTGATGGCATTTTGAATGAGATCCTGAGGCCCATTGTTGTGCCATACATCCACGACCATCACCTCATGTTGCAGCATGATAATGCAAGGCCCCATGTTGCAAGGATCTGCTCTGGATCTGCGTATACGACAGCGTGTTCCTGGTCCTGCCAATATCCAGCAACTTCGCACAGCAATTGAAGAGGAGTGGACCAACATTCCACAACTGCTGCAGATTCATTTCGCCGTTGATAGTGTTGACGCATAAACGCATAAATCCGAGTCTGAGGACGTGAACAACTCCGGGTTGAACGTCACGGGTTGCTATCTCATAATTTCGGTTATGACATTGCATGAACGCAGCATAAGCTTGTTGATTTGGTTCAGGAGGAACAGTAAACGCGGCTGCTGTTTGTTTGCGGCGCTCTGTGACTAACGTCTGTCTAACTCTACATAGCTTGAAACGCCCTGATGACGTGTGAGGTCTGAGTGAACAGGTGCGCGGAGATATGAAAATATACATGTGGACAGGTGATAGGACATCGTATCGGTCCGAATGCAATGATTGGTCGAACATTTTTTGGTCCTGAGACTTCCACAGAAGATATATGTACATGTTTTAATACTTAGACCACTTCTATTATTGATTGCTATCAGGATGTGAAGAGTTTCAACCAGTATAACAAAAAGTGTTTATAAAACAAATTGCGTACCCTTCATGTAATCATGAATTGGGCAATACACGTGTGTGTACAAGCTGTGTTTTTGGTGCACTCTTTCATAAGAGTGATTTGTTCGTAAATCAGGCTAGACAGGTTATTGTGTGTTTCTGACTCAATAAAAATAACTGTTTCATGAGAGGCTTATATCTGAAAATATAAATGACAGTGTAAAGCATTGTCATTCATATTCACTTTTAACCAACATCATAGAGATAAAACTAAAGGGGGGGGGTCAAAAGTCATGAAGTACAAAAGTCATCCAAAAATGAAACAGTCAAACAGTCATATTTTTTTTTCCAAGCATGAATAAAATGGTGATGAAATTTACTCAACATTTTCTCAGTTAAATTCTTTTTATAAAGTCTCTCACTGCAGAAATGTAAAGATACTTGAGGCTCCATTTGTTCTGCAGATCTTTATAAATAGATCTTTATTGCTGAGAAAATGTTGTGCGAGTTTTAATGGGATGTATTTGTCCCCGGCAAAAACTGTGTTCTCTATAGATCGATGAGCGCACTCTCACAGAGCAGTGGAACCAGCACAGTAAAGACCCGCTTCCCATCTACACAGTGATCGACAAGCAAGGCAAACAGTTAAATGAAGGAGGTGTGTGTTTGTCTGAAAGAAAGACAGAGAGTGGATGTGTTTGTGTCAGCTGTTATATGGACGTGTTTCTGTCTGCAGACCCCTGGTTCGAGATCACTCCACATGAAGCAGGTTATTCTCTCACTGGAGCGTTTGTGGACGCCTCCAGCTTTGGCAGTCAGTTTCACAACGGCTCTAAGAAAAATGAGCAGGATGAATTTGACATGCTGTACCTGCAAGGTAACAAACTCTGTCTCATTGACCTTTATCTCAATCTGTTTTGTCAGGCCTGCATTATTAGCGTATTGCATTAAATATGTGGTATTTATGTTAGGGTGTTATAGTACCTGTGTCCACTGTTTTATTGTAAACTTTAAATCTTTGCTGATATTGTGTGTTTTCTGCAGCTCTATGCGGCAGCGCTTTAGCTGATGAAGACGAGATTAAGAAACTCCTCTGGCAAAAGATAAAAGGTGCAGCTGCAATTATTCTGAGGACTGAATTCAGCTTAAAATTAAATGGTTAAAATCATTACCATCCATTTGATTTTTGTTTGTTGTTTTGTTTTTCAGATTTCTTTCAAAAAAAGGAAAAAGTACTTGAGGAAATGAAGAAGGGTAAAACATGTCTTAGGCTTTATTTACTTAAATATTTAACAGCCCTGATTTGATGTTTTTAAAGAAGTCTCTTCTGCTCAACAAAGCTGCATTTATTCGATCAAAAATACAGCAAAAACAGTAATACCGTGAAATATTATTAGAATTTAAAATAACATTTCTGATTATTATCAATGTTGAAAACAGTTGTGTTGCTTCATATTTCTGGGAAGAAACATGATACATTTTATTTTTCAAGATTCTTTGATCAATAGAAAAGTAAATCCTTTAAAAGTATCATAAAAAGTATTATAAAAGTATCCTTTTTTTATCTTACACCAAACTTACAGCACAGCTGTTTCAAATGTTTCTCGAGCAGCAAATCAACATATTAGAATGATTTCTGAAGGTTCATGTGACTCTGAACTCTGGAGTAATGATGCTGAAAATGTAAATTATATATCTTTAGAACAGCAAGAGAGCAGTGAGGAAGCAGCAGGACTCGAAGAGTTGATTCAACCAGATTCATACTGTCCAGATACAGACGAATGCTACCGGAAGCTCATGGATATCTTGGATAGGAATCTCTCTGTTTTTAATAGTAATAATCCTTCTGCTCTTGGTGAACCACCCATCAATACTGAATGGTGACAAACCATTGAATGGTCTGTATGTCCATCACAGCCTTGTGTTCATGACTTCATTAAATACACCACGTGTCCACGGCGGCTTTTATGCTCAATAAGTCTTCACAGTGAGAACCTGCTGTTAAAAAGATTGAATGAAAATTACCCTATAATTGACCCACCTTCAAGACATCCTAGATGTATTTGACTTTCTTCTTTCAGCCAAACACAATCTGAGTTATATTAAAAAATATCCTGGATCTTTATAATATCCTCCAAGCTTAATAATGGGAGTAAACAGTACCTTCGATTTTGAAGGCCAAAAAAGTGCATCCATCCATCATAAAAGTAATCCATACTGCTCCTGAAGCTAAGCGTTTTTGTATGAAAAAAATCCATATTTATAACTTTATAAACTAATCACTGTCTTCTGGTAATGACCGTATGTGAGTCTAGTTCTGGTGGAAGAGTGACCCGACGCATGACGTATTGATGAACGCGGAAGCGCAGAGGATAGAGCAAAACAAAACACCAGTCACGAATTAAGCTGCGTTCACACTACAATCGACAAAGCGACACGATACCATTCATTTCAATGGAGAACGGACGATTTCCAGTGACACGAGTGACCGTTGGCGACCGGATGGGGCGTGTCCAGCAACGCAACAAAGTTGAGATCTGTCAGAGAATGTCTAATAAGGGGAGAACTTCCATTCTCAGTACACTTCTGGCTTCTGAACTGGTTGCAGTTCCACTCTCGTTCCATATGAGGGCGCTCACAGGACGAGTGCAGAATGAATGGAGGTCTATGGCGCTATACCCCTCAAAATCCACTTTTCTCAGGATATAATTTTTTGTCTAGTAATTTGAATGTTGTATTCGAAAGGAGATGCAAAGAAATTACACATTGCTGGGTGTTAAGATTTTTTAGAGTCACTTATTTGCTTTAAAAAGTCTTTTAAAATGTCAATGACGTCACACACATCGTACGACCAGAGATACTGCTTTACGGCAATCCTTCAGTCACTTTGGTGCTTTCGCGCTCTGCACTTTCTTTTCTCTCGAGGCATCGACAACACAGCTGACACAGGCAAACACACAACACAGCTGACACAGGGAAACACACGTGCTAGAAGAGTTTTTGTTTTAGTTTGTTTCTGGTCCCTCTTCGGATGCCATCAAGCGATATCTCTGGTCGTAATCAGTCCTTCACTGACCAATCAGCGTTCATTAGCAGAATGCTAGTGTGTTATGGGCAACAACAACTCGACCTGTAAGAAATCGAAAGGACATAAGTACTCGTTCATTCAACTTTCGATTTATAACCCATGTTGAACTTGCAAAACCTACAATCAAATCTGAGATTTCTCAACGGCAAACGGGTGAAAGAGACAAATTTAGCCGTCTAGCCCCATAGACTCCCATTCATTTTGCACTCATGGGTGATCGCCCCCAGTGGAACTCTGGTGGAACTACAACCAAAATTCGGTACAATAGGACTTAATAGGGAGTGGCCAGGCTCTCCGTAGACGGGCTCTGGATATGTTTTCTCTTGTTTGGTGGGTGTGTCAAAAATGTCAGCCCATGCATTATTATTAAAGAGACAGCTCGCACAAAGGGTCCAAGTAAAGTCGTTTACAAATATGTCCGCTGCAGCTCGGTATACGCAACAATTGAAGATATTAGAAGACATGTTTGTCGCAAAAGTTTTATTGTAAAATTATAGCATATCAACAGTGATCAGCAATAATTATAAGCCTAATACTCACAATAAAACATCCCTAATTATAAAGCTTGGAAGAGCCAGGATATTTTTAAATATAACTCTGATTGTGTTTGGCTGAAAGAAGAAAGCTACACCTAGGTTGGCTTGAGGGTGAGTCAATTATGGGATAATTTTAATTTTTGGGTGAGCTATCCCTTTAAGTCCCGTTCACACCAGGAACAATAATCATAACGATAAAGATACAGTTCTAAAAATTAACAGCTTTTTGACACAATTTAAAAACAATTATGAAAATCAAACCATGAAACAGAAGAAAAGTGCAAGATAACATGCAAAAATATCAACCCACTTTTGGCTAAAAATGTATTAATTATAAATAGATCGTACTTGTAGATACACAAACTACAGTAAGAACTCACTAACATACATGTCCCGTCTTTCTAAAGAACCCTCTCTAGAGAGAACTCTGAGTATTGATGAAAAAGAAGAAGAAAAACTGAATGTGAAGCGTTACTCCATGGATGTAATCAACAGTTTGAGTGAACGGAATAATATCTGGCTATATGGTAGGTTAAACTGTTTCTAATATCATCCCTTCATTCTCCACTCCACTTTTCTAGAGTCGTGAGGATGCTGATCTACACTTTAAGATGTATGTGTTTGAGTTTCATATAAAATTTCCATCCATTGTTTTAACATAAACTAATAAACGTAATGTGATGCATATTTGTCAGTCATACATAAATAATACAGGATTTCTGCACTCAAAAAAAAAAAAGAAAAAAAAGTCATGGCCTAGTTTATTATTAATGATTTGATTGAAATCATAATATAAATCATATTTTCATGTTTCAATTGATATAAATCATATTTTCAAAAAGCCTTGATTCAAATTGCTTAGAATCAGCATAAAAATGTGCATTGTGAAAATCTATGTATGAGATTTATCAATATATAAACTTGGTTGCTGTGAACTGTTTCACTTATGTGTGCAGTTATGCATTTATGAACAATTATGCATCACATTAAGCTTGATAGTTTGTATTAAAACTGTGTAGATCAAATGGATGGAAATTTAATATGCAATTCAATTACATTTAGGCCTAAATATTTTTGCCAGTCCATCAGTGTGTCTAATATTCAATAACTTTTTATTCTCTAGTTCTTTTGAAAACCAGTTGCATAGTTCTAGTAAAAAAAAAATGTTTTTACAAAAACTGGTCTAAAGATCCTGCAATGAAACTTGTTGACAAGAAGTAAAGTATACAAATCAAATCAAATCAAGTATATTTGTATAGCGCTTTTCACAATACTGATTGTATCAAAGCAGCTTCACAGTATTAAATTAAAATAAAATAATACAACAAAGTTTGTTTCTAGTGGAATTTATTGATTGATAGAATAAAATTAAATATTCCCAAAATATCCCCAACTGAGCAAGCCAAAGGCAACAAATACAGCCAGCATTGCTCTTGATAAGAACTCAAAACTACACTACGTAACTGCTAAATTAACACAATTTTAATAATGAGCGAGTACATTGAAAATCCATCTGTTTTTTGCCTTACCCCAAATCACTAAGTCCCCCCTTGTTGGCAGAGGCTATTTACACTAACTCGCGTGCACTTCTCCCTTTTTCCCCCGAAAGGCGTTTATTTTCAATAAAAATGAAGAAAATATTCGAAAAGTGGAAATAAATTGTTTAACGTGTGTTTAATAATAAAGTATTGATTAGTTAGGGTTAGGGTTAGTTGTAGGGAGGGCTTTATTGTTCCAATAAAGCGGCATCCATAATAATTTTCTTAAATATAATATACAATATTATAATATATAAAATATAATAATTTGCACTCTTTGTGATTATACCAATTAATGTACAACACTGAGGTGCAAATAGTATATGCCACTATTTATAAGTATAAATAGCATCTAACTACTATTTACACAAAAAACTGCTATTTTTATATTATTTTGCTATTGTAAATAGAATTTCACTTAGTGTAAATGGCATATAGCGCTAATCTATTGCTATTTGCCATTCTTATTTGAGAGCTGTAGGATTATGCGTGAAACTGCATATTTCCGTCGCTAATGTCATATCCATAAATAGCTTAATGAAAGAAGTTCAGGGTACTTTATGCAGTTGAAGAGTAATAGATGCACGACAAATGAACATTGAACCTAAATGGAAGCGCCAACCCTTAATAAATCAAAAATCAACATAGTTATAGCAAAGCAGCACATTTACTGCATTGACTAAGTTCACAAAACGATGTTTATGCTGGTAACTAGTTTCCACTGTGTTCTGATATGAATAGCAATCGTTATGTCAGCACTGCTAAACTTTTGTAACGTTATTTTAAAACAAAAAACAAAAAGTTGTCATTACTTGTGACATTCGCACTGATCAGATTCATCCGCGCAGGAGCCGAAGCACAACTCACATGATCATCAAAACAATGTTCCTCCGCAAGTAACTTGTAGTTGTATGCTTTAGCCGCTAGAGGGCCAAAAGTCACATATAATGTAGCTGTAACTGAGCCCAAGAACCGAATATTTAAAAAAAAAAAAAAAAAAAACCTACTTTATATGCATTTTGTTTTACAGATGCTTTAAGGAGCGTTATTGAATGCATCACTAATTGGATCTGGGGCAGGAATTATAACTTCCTCCACAACATGCCAGGTAAGAACAGACTTGCTGACTGCTGTGATCGCTGTGATCAGAGGGTTCCCAAACTTTTTACAATGAAGGGCCAAAAGTCAAATTGACTGAGATCCATGGGCCGAAAGTAAAAGTTGCATTATATGAAAATTTTATATTAAGTTGAAAGTGGTTAACTTTGGTTCCCCTGATTTATTTCATTATTTTAAAACATTAAGCAATCTGCTTTAACTAATCGAGTTTTAATTTTAAAGTTTTATAGTACAATGAACCTTAAGTGCAGTTTTTAATTATGCTTTAGATACTTTTTAAACACCCACTGACATTTTAAAAAGATGAAATAAAAAGAAAAGAATCTTGAACATTTAAGGAACTAAATGAACATTTAAATAAATCCACAAATAAATAATGACTTATAATATGCAAAGTAGATTTGTATTTCATGCAATAGAACATTTACTGATTAAAATATAAAGTCTATTAATAATAAGGGAATAATAATCATCTTTAACCCTTTAAGTGTCACCCCCTCCCCCTTAGACATTGACATGCATAGACATGAAAATGCACATCTTGAACTTAAATGGTTGTAATTCAAGAATGCTTTGGAGTATATATGTAAGATTGGTCTTGTCTTAAAGTTACAGCACAGTTGAGCTGCACGATTCTGGATCAATTGAGAATCACAATTTTTTTGTTCCAAATAGAGATCACAATTCTCCCACGATTCTGAACAAACTAAACAAAATTAATGAGAATGAATTAATGCAAATGAGCAGCTGATCCCCACCCCCTTATCCAGAAGAGGGTGGAGCCTTTACAGCTTGTGCCTCAGTCTATATACTCTACCAAAAACTAAAACATCCTTTTGGTGTTGATTATCATCAACCAATGAGGTTCATTCTCGTGTTACGCAGCACGTTTGAGCTAAAGCAGACTTAGAATGGTGATGCTAATTTCACAAGAGAGAGTTCAAATGTTAATTTCCAGAAAGTCCTTGACTTCTCGCTCCTCAACCAGACTGCCCGGCATTTTCTATTTTCTCAAGTGTTACACACGTCTCTGCCTCAGGTGAAGCAGTGCACTCCACTCTTCTGGAAAGTGAGACGAGAGACTATATAGACTCTGGACTGTTGCTCAACTCACCCTATTTCTCAGTGCTGAGAAAAGAGAGAAACATTGACCTCATCATTTCCCTGGATTTCAGTGATGGGGATCCTTTCATGGTATTATACGCGCATTTAATTCTCTACAGCTTCACTCATAAGTTTCAGAAATGTTAGTAATTAAATAAGAGCACTTGTGATGCTTTTCCACTGCAGACAGTGACAGAAGCTGCCAAGACGTGCAAGGAACGAAACATCCCTTTCCCTGAGGTCAACATTCCCAGTGAGGACTCGGAGAAACCGAAGGACTTCTATGTGTTCAAAGGCCAAAACACTCCAACCGTGATTCACATCCCTCTCTTTAATGTGGTCAACTGTGGAGGCAAGTTTTTACAGAGTCTTACAATATCCTGAATAAAACTGTGTTCTGATTTAAGTGTGTTATTGTTCCATCAGATCAAATTGAGGCCTGGAGGAACAAATATGGCACGTTTCAAGGTGCTTACAGCGCTGAGATGATCACTGATCTAATGGAGGTCACTGGAAAAAACATCACAAACAATCAAGCAAAAGTGGTGGAAGAGATTCGTGCGATCATTGGGCAAAAAAGATCCGGACACTAATGTGAATAAACTTAACACTACGACTAAAATCTGAATATAGATTAAATTGATCTGCATATCAGTAATTTTACAACAAATAGTGTTAAATTTCTTTTTCTGTCAGCATTATTTTTGTCTGAATGACAATTATTTCGGTTGAATATGTTCAAAATGTTTCTGCATGTTTTAATGTTTCTTCATGCATGCTGATTATAATAAAACTGTGTTGGTCCTGGATGCTGATTGGTCAATTCAAAGTTTCATAAGTTTTACTTTTCACCCCTAGTATTTTGGACATACAGTATTTAAAAGGGTTCGGAAAAGTTTTTTTTTTTCTTAGTGTAATTTCCCATAAATTCCTTACATGCCCTTAACAGAGTTAAATACACACCAAAAATAAAATAAAATGGATGAACGGCATATTTTAAAGTTATCTATTGGATTTAGTTTACCGGTAATCATTTTCAAAAATGTGTCTTCGATTCCTTAGAATCAGTATAAACCAATTTGAATCATGAATTGAATCTTGAACATGGTTTAAATGTATGTGAATTCAAATGTCAATTAGGTGAAATGTATGAGACTGATTTAATAAAAATAGATATGCAAACCTGGTTGTGCATTTAAATCCATACTGCTAATACTTAAGTCTAATTCTTGTTTCTTTTATGTACAACTGACAAATTATGTCTGTCAAATCTAATCCAAATGGATGGAAATTGTATATGAATTTAGAACGCACAAATATTAAACGCTAATAGGCCTAAATACTGTGTTTATCTATTTTGAGATTAGAAACTACAGAAAGGAGTAAAGGAACAAGCATAGAAATGTTTCTGCCCTACATTTCATGTTTAATTCATGCATTACATTAAAAATCCTGTGTAAAAGGGTTAATATTTTGTATCGTTCAACTTCTTTCTGAACCAAGTAAAACAGCTCCTGAAATGCTGGCACTATGAAAAATTAAGTTTTAAATGATATTTGTAATGTGCAACAGTATTGTGAACTATTCCTCAAGGACCTATTAATAAAGCTTCCTGCGCATTTAAAGACTAAAAGCTCTTTCCAATTTTTTATTTAAAGGAATTTATCAATATCAAGATTATATTTTCTACACACGAAACATGTGAACACACCAACCCAAAGACACAAGAGTCACAACGGCTGTTTCCAGATGTTTTATTGGTGTTAAACTGACATGGATGTTGATCCAGGAGTTTAATCGAAGGACTCCTCCTTGGGCGCCTCCACTTTGGCAGCAGGAGCGGCGGCTTTCTCCACGGCAGCAGAAGCAGCAGGAGCTGCAACAGCGAAAGCGGTGGGATCAGCCAGGAAGGCCTTCACCTGCGAGAGGAAATAACACACATTACAAATCAATCCCTTATGAGGAGAACTTAGAGCCTGATTTCTCAAAATATCCACATTCAGACCACAATAGCAGATTTCCTGTTGGTTGGAGCAAGTGACTGTGAATTAGAAAGTTGTCCAGCACGATGAGATCAGAATGTGAACAGAGTGTGGTGACTGTAGGATTAGGGCTGCATGATGTATCATTTTAGCATCGATATCACGATGTGCGCATCCACGATAGTCACATCGCAGTATAGGGTTCGTAGTGGATCCGTATGGACCAGCACAGTGGACAACACAATGTTCCTAAAAATGCTGATTATAAGTGATTTCTCCCCCAAAGCCATTAAAAAAAAAAAGCTTAACATGACAATGTATAAAGATAATATTAAAATAAGGTTATTATTGATATGCATACACATTATTGATATTCATATTCAAATGTATACACTTTGCATTAAGGCAAGCACTGCAGGTCAGCCTATTTTATGAAAGCAATGCGCAAAATTATGTTAAGCGCTTTATTTATATATCTGCCATCTCATCATTTAGTAGGTTATCCCAGATAATGTTGATGTTTCTTAAAGAATCAATTATAAATGAAATTGCATTATTATTACATCCATATGCAATAATTTATCACATGTTTTACTGGTAATGTGTCTGAAGACTTTCGCCTTTTCTCAGTTAAAAGAGCCTTTTATAAACATGCTCAATCAGATCAACCTGCCACAAAAACTAAACTAAAAGGTCCGCGAGGTTGCATAATTAACTACAGTGAATGATTGTGTAATTTACAACCTCGCCCTTTTGATTATGTCTGGACTTGCAATGTATTTTCAGAGCCATATAAAGAGCATCTTCTTTTCGCATGTCAAGATAACAGCAGCTGTGTTGATACGGTATTGTTGGTGAAGACTCGGATTTACAGGAATAGTAAGTATATATTTTTAAAGCTTTAGGAAATAAAGTATTTTCAGCAATAGCAAGGCTAAGGTTTCATGGCATCATCATAGATTACATGTGACAATCATAGTATGAACGGATCCAGCATTTTTCAGCCATTTGCTTTAAAACCCAATTTAAACATTATCAAAACTGCATAAATATACAATCATGGTGAAAAATGATTTAGGTGATTTTGGTTCAGTGACAAGTTTTCTATCTTCTATACATCAAAATCGGTGTAATTTTATTTAAATATACTATTAATAATTGTACGTTTGTAACTTTTTTTTCCCAGTGTGCTGCTATTTTGATCCATACATTTTATTTATTTATCTGACTCTATTTGAGTAAAAACTATAAGGATGTAAGTAATCAGCTGTTTTATGGCCATCTTATATTTTATTTTAAAGTGAATTTAATTATAGTTTATTATCAACTTAATTATAGTTTAATTTTTGTGTTTATCATGTTATTTAAATATTCAGTTGAATATTAGATGATAGGTTTGTAGTTACTATGATACTATATTTATCTCCATTTATCTCTATGCCGATTTGCTATTTGTATGTGTATATATACATACTTACCGGCCACTTTATTAGGTACAAGTTGCTAGTACCGGGTTGGACCCTTTTGCCTTCAGAACTGCCTTAATTATTCGTGACACAGATTCAACAAGGTGCTGGAAACATTTCTCCGAGATTTTGGTCCATATTGTCATGATAGCATCACACAGTTGCTGCAGATTTGTCGGATCTGAACATCCATGATGTGAATCTTCTGTTCCTCCACATCCCAAAGTTGCTCTACTAGATTGAGATCTGGTGACTAGAGGGCGGTTTAGTTTAGTGAACTCACTGTCATAAGATGATTTGAGCTTTGTGACGTGTGTTATCCTGCTGGAAGTATCCACCAGAAGATGATACGCTGTGGTCATAAAGGGATGGACAGGGTCAGCAACAATACTAAGGTCAATACTATAACAATACTAGTATCAGAAAAGTATGAGAAAACGTAATGCCGTTAGTGAGGAATCTGAAGCTTGGGTGTCATTGGACCTTCCAACAGGACTATGATCCCAAGCATTCCTCAAATTCCACCAAGGCTTTGTTGCAGAAGAAGTCCTGGAAGATTGTTCAGTGCATCACCATCACCTGACTCGAATCCCATAGAAAATCTCTGGTGGGATTTGAAGAAGGCGGTTGCAGCACGCAAACCCAAGAACATTACTGAACTGGAGGCCATTTCTCATGAGGAACGGGCTCAGATTCCTCAGAAACGCTGCCAGAAGTTGTGTCCGGTTATACATCTCATTTGCAACAGGTCATAACAGCAAAAGGGTGTTCTGCTAAGTACTAAAGATGCTTGCCATGAAGGGGTTGAATAATTTTGAACTGCAGAAGTCATTAAAAGCTGCATTTTCAGTTGAATTTGGGGAAACCACTTGAAACATTTGTTGTGTTGAGCTATTTCAATTACTTTTGTTTGATTTGTTCATTGCAAACAGCTGAAAGTCTGTAAGTTTTGCCAATAAACCTTTGCCTTTGCCAATAAAATTGCAACTGAACATATATATAATTTCAAATAACAAAAAGTGGCTTGCATGTGGACTCTATTGTTTTACAGATGAGTGCATCCAAACCCCAGGAAAGGTTTGTAATCCTGCTCAGATTCATGGAAGCATTACAACAAGTGTAACAGTTATATAACTGTTCAAAATAAACTGCAGACTTAAATGCATTGAAATCTAGAATATTCAATATCAAAATATATCAAATAAGTTCAGCACTGTTCTGTCTGTCTGTCGCTGCAGTGGTACGGTGCGAATCGAACCGTCTCTGAATAAGAACGAGGAGGAGTTTGTGGCCAGAAGGAGAAACTCGGTTCAACAAAGCCTGACGAAGCTTCAGATAGAGTGCAGTGAGGTAAAGCTTCATATATCTGAGATGACCTGCGAATGGTGCCAATGAACATCAGATGTCACATCAATTTCACTCTCTTGAACTATGCCATTAATAGCAAGCAACCGTTGAAATAATGCTAAGTCAACACCGATGCATCATCATTAATAGCATTGATTAATAGTACAAGGTGACGTTAGTTCATCATCACTTTCGCACACTCAGATAACGATGAAACGTATTAAGTTTTCAACTACACTTCAATGCTAAATACTAAAAAATGCACATATATCTTCTGTGGAAGTCTCAAAGTTGTCCTAAGACAAGAACGAGTATTGTTCAAAATTCATGTATAACTTTGATGAAAGGTTTTGATCCACTTCAAATGTTGACTACTGTATTACATTTTGCCAACGTTATTTAAAAGTTACTTTTGAATGTTTTCTGAACATTGATTTAAAAATGTTAGACAAACGTCCAACCAAACATTTTAGAAAAAAGAACGCTCCATGAACGATGGATGGATATCATTTTGAGAGCATTTTTAAAGATCAGATAACATTGAATGAACATTCTATTAACGTTACTTGAAGAATGTTTGTTCAGAACTTTAAGAGAACCTTCCCAGAACGTTACCTAAAATTCTTTACATTAAAAATAAGGTGGATATAATGCTTTGAGTTGTGTGTGTGTTTCAGGATGAAGTGCCAAACATTGCATTACTGGGTTCTGGAGGAGGAGAAAGAGCCATGGTGGGTTTGCTGGGATCCCTGGATCAACTCCAGAAAACCAGTCTTCTGGACTGTGTCCTTTATCTGAGCGGAGTCTCTGGATCCACCTGGTATGAACCCTGAGAAAGAACACACACACACACACACACACACACATAGATGGGTTGAATGTCAAAAATGACAGCAGTATGTTGTTCCTCTGAAGGTGCATGGCCTCCTTATATCAGGAACCAGACTGGTCCACCAAACTAGAGACTGTGAAAGACAAGATCATCCAGAGACTCAGCGGTCCTGCAGTCAGCTGGGGAGATTCATTAGACAAACTGAAGAAATATTACTATGGGAAAGACTTCTTCAGCTTGACTGACATCTGGGCAGTGATGGTCGTCACAACATTTGTGAAAGAGGTTTGTAACTATCCAATTCATGACCAGGGACAGATCTAGAAAATTATGTATAGTGTGGCATGAGGACTATGAGGAGAGACAACTCCAAAGCAAGCAATAATGCAGTCTTTGTGGATTTATAGCCTGACAGACATTGAAGATGCAAAACATTTGCATAATCATCTTACTGCTTAAAAATAATTAATTAATAAATAACAAATAGACATTGTCTATTAACTGATTCAACTGATTCAAACGGTACATCAACTGCACATCAGCTGATTCAAAATTATCTCTGAGCTTAAGGCCAATTCACACCGCACAGAAACACGTTTGTTGGGTTTTTTCCCAGGATCAGTTTGTTACCCTTGTCAGTGTCTGTTGCCGTTGGTCGGGGTTTGTTTGCACCTGACTTAACATGTTTAAGTGTCTGTTGGGGCAGAGTTATTTTTCATAAAAATCTATCTAGTTTGTGAGTGTTTGTCTGTGTGGTGTGAATTGGTACTCCACTACATAGAGAAGACAAGTTATAGCATTAATATGTTAATAATATATAACACAAAATGAATACATATATAGCCTAGGTGTGAAAATTAGCCTACATGATATGAATATTAAACCCATTGAAATAAGAATTATGTGACTAATTAACAAATGTAGCCTACAATAAAAATAAAAATAATATTTTATACCATATTAAGTCAAAATAAGTCAAATTTGTGCTTTTAACAATACACATACCACTTTAAAGCAGTGCGCCTGTCGTTATTATCGGAAGATCGAGGTTTTGATTAAACATTACAATGTTTTCTACACTGAACAAAATTAGAAGTGCAACACTTTTGTTTTTGCCCCCATTTTTCATGAGCTGAACTCAAAGATCTAAGACTTTTTCTATGTACACAAAAGGCCTATTTCTCTCAAATATTGTTCACAAATCTGTCTAAATCTGTGTTAGTGAGCACTTCTCCTTTGCCGAGATAATCCATCCACCTCACAGGTGTGGCATATCAAGATACTGATTAGACCGCATGATTATTGCACAGGTGTGCCTTAGGCTGGCCACAATAAAAGGCCACTCTAAAATGTGTAGTTTTATCACACAGCACAATGCCACAGATGTCGCAAGTTTTGAGGGAGCGTGCAATTGGCATGCAGACTGCAGGAATGTCCACCAGAACTGTTGCCCGTGAATTGAATGTTCATATCTCAACCATAAGCCGTCTCCAAAGGCGTTTCAGAGAATTTGGCAGTACATCCAACCGGCCTCACAACCGCAGAACACGTGTAACCACAACAGCCCAGGACCTCCACATCCAGCATATTCACCTCCAAGATCGTCTGAGACCAGCCACCCGGACAGCTGCTGCAACAATCGGTTTGCATAACCAAAGAATTTCTGCACAAACTATCAGAAACCGTCTCAGGGAAGCTCATCTGCATGCTCGTCGTCCTCATCGGGGTCTCGACCTGACTGCAGTTCGTCGTCGTAACTGACTTGAGTGGGCAAATGCTCTCATTCGATGGCGTCTGGCACTTTGGAGAGGTGTTCTCTTCACGGATGAATCCCGGTTTTCACTGTACAGGGCAGATGGCAGACGTTGTGTATTGCGTCGTGTGGGTGAGCGGTTTGCTGATGTCAGCATTCGAGTGGCCCATGGTGGCAGTGGGGTTATGATTAGGGCTGTCACTTTACGTTCGAAAATCGATTGCACAATCGATCGGACCAACCAACGCAAGTTTCGAAAACGAAAATAGGGAATCGATTTTAACGGTCTCTTCTCTGAGCGCGTCCAGCTCGTCACGATACGCCCGCAGCGAACGCGCGTCACACAGCAACTGCAGGCTCTGACAAACACGCATAACAGCAAATTATACTGCTGCATAATGTGTCTCTTTTTACAACAAAACTGTGAATTCTGCCGGTATTCAGACAGTCTCATGCAAACAGAGACAGATTCGGGCTACGCGTCTAATCGCCTATGCAGGTAAAATTTGTTTGACATTTCTAATCGTAAACACAGCCATGTTGAAGACTGCAGTAATGTTTTTCATTGATGTTATGGCAGTCCACTCAGCTTATTGTTTTTCGAGAATGTTGCACTCCTGTTTGTCATTGTGCACGAAACTTCACGCCAATAAATCATCAGGAATATTTGCTCACTTGTGCGCGTCTCAAGTGCCCTCTTTACGTTCGTCCTAATGCCTGTTAGTTGTCCGTGGATTTGCCCATATTTGGCGTTTAATATGGAAACGTCTTTAGACATGGAAAATCGATTTTACAATCGATTCAATGAACACTTATGTCTCAAAAATCGAACAGGATTTTTTCACAAAAGTGACAGCCCTAGTTATGATATGGGCAGGCCTATCTTATGGACAACGAACACAGGTGCATTTTATTGATGGCATTTTGAATGCACAGAGATACCGTGATGAGATCCTGAGGCCCATTGTTGTGCCATACATCCACGACCATCACCTCATGTTGCAGCATGATAATGCACGGCCCCATGTTGCAAGGATCTGCTCTGGATCGGCGTATACGACAGCGTGTTCCAGGTCCTGCCAATATCCAGCAACTTCGCACAGCCATTGACGGACCAACATTCCACAGGCCACAATCAACAACCTGATCAACTATGCGAAGGAGAAGTGTTGCACTGCGTGAGGCAAATGGTGGTCACAGATACTGACTGGTTTTCAGTACCTGGTGCACTGTTTCATAAGAGTGATTTGTCCATAAATCAGGCTAGACAGGTTACTGTGTGTTTCTGACTCAATAAAAATAACTGTTTCATGAGAGGCTTATATCTGAAAATATAAATGACAGTGTAAAGCATTGTCATTTATATTCACTTTTAACCAACATCATAGAGATAAAACTAAAGGGGGGGTCAAAAGTCATGAAGTACAAAAGTCATCCAAAAATTACTTTTGTACTTCAAAGTCGAAGTCAAACAGTCATATTTCTTTTTTTCCCAAGCATGAATAAAATGGTGAAATTTACTCAACATTTTCTCAGTTAAATTATTTTTATAAAGTCTCACTGCAGAAATCTAAAAATACTTGAGGCTCCATTTGTTCTGCAGATCTTTATAAATAGATCTTTATTGCTGAGAAAATGTTGTGCGAGTTTTAATGGGATGTATTTGTCCCCGGCAAAAACTGTGTTCTCTATAGATCGATGAGCGCACTCTCACAGAGCAGTGGAACCAGCACAGTAAAGACCCGCTTCCCATCTACACAGTGATCGACAAGCAAGGCAAACAGTTAAATGAAGGAGGTGTGTGTTTGTCTGAAAGAAAGACAGAGAGTGGATGTGTTTGTGTCAGCTGTTATATGGACGTGTCTCTGTCTGCAGACCCCTGGTTCGAGATCACTCCACATGAAGCAGGTTATTCTCTCACTGGAGCGTTTGTGGACGCCTCCAACTTTGGCAGTCAGTTTCACAACGGCTCTAAGAAAAATGAGCAGGATGAATTTGACATGCTGTACCTGCAAGGTAACAAACTCTGTCTCATTGACCTTTATCTCAATCTGTTTTGTCAGGCCTGCATTATTAGCGTATTGCATTAAATATGTGGTATTTATGTTAGGGTGTTATTTTGTACCTGTGTCCATTGTTTTACTGTAAACTTTATGTTTACTGATATTGTGTGTTTTCTGCAGCTCTATGCGGCAGCGCTTTAGCTGATGAAGACGAGATTAAGAAAGTCCTCTGGCAAAAGATAAAAGGTGCAGCTGCAATTATTCTGAGGACTGAATTCTGCTTAAATTTAAATGGTTAAAATCCTTACCATCCATTTGATTTTTGTTTGTTGTTTGTTTTGTTTTTCAGATTTCTTTCAAAAAAAGGAAGAAGTACTTGAGGAAATGAAGAAAGGTAAAACATGTCTTAGGCTTTATTTAAATATTTAACAGCCCTGATTTGATGTTTTTAAAGAAGTCTCTTCTGCTCAACAAAGCTGCATTTATTCGATCAAAAATACAGCAAAAACAGTAATACCGTGAAATATTATTAGAATTTAAAATAACATTTCTGATTATTATCAATGTTGAAAACAGTTGTGTTGCTTCATATTTCTGGGAAGAAACATGATACATTTTATTTTTCAGGATTCTTTGATCAATAGAAAAGTAAATCCTTTAAAAATATCATAAAAAGTATTATAAAAGTATCCTTTTTTATCTTACACCAAACTTACAGCACAGCTGTTTCAAATGTTTCTTGAGCAGCAAATCAACATAATAGAATGATTTCTGAAGGTTCATGTGACTCTGAAGACTGGAGTAATGATGCTGAAAATGTAAATTATATATATTTAGAACAGCAAGAGAGCAGTGAGGAAGCAGCAGGACTCGAAGCGTTGAGTCAACCAGATCCATACTCTCCAGATACAGACGAATGCTACCGGAAGCTCATGGATCTTGTGGATATGAATCTCTCTGTTTTTAATGGTAATAATCCTTCTGCTCTTGATGAACCATCCATGAGAACAACACTGAATGGTGACAAACCATTGAATGGTCTGTATGTCCATCACAGCCTTGTGTTCATGACTTCATTAAATACACCATGTGTCCACAGCGGCTTTTATGTTCAATAAGCCTTCACAGTGAGAACCTGCTGTTAAAAAGATTGAATGAAAATTACCCCATTATTGACCCACCCTCAAGACATCCTAGATGTATTTGACTTTCTTCTTTCAACACAATCTGAGTTATTTAAAAAAATATCCTGGATCTTTATAATATCCTCCAAGCTTAATAATCGGAGTAAATAGTACTTTCGATTTTGAAGGCCAAAAAAGTGCATCCATCCATCATAAAAGTAATCCATACTGCTCCAGGGGTTAATAAAGGCCTTCTGAAGCTAAGCATTTTTGTATGAAAAAAATCCATATTTATAACTTTATAAACTAATCACTGGCTTCTGGTAATGGCCGTATGTGAGTCTAGTTCTGGTGGAAGAGTGACATCTGTCCCGACGCATGACGTATTGATGAACGCGGAAGCGCAGAGGATAGAGCAAAACAAAACACCAGTCACGAATTAAGCTGCGTTCACACTACAATCGACAAAGCGACACGATACCATTCATTTCAATGGAGATCGGGCGATTTCCAGTGACACGAGTGACCGTTGGCGACCGGATGGGGCGTGTCCAGCAACGCAACAAAGTTGAGATCTGTCAGAGAATGTCTAATAAGGGGAGAACTTCCACTCTCAGTACACTTCTGGCTTCTGAACTTCCACTCTGACTCCATATGAGGGCGCTCACAGGACGAGTGCAGAATGAATGGAGGTCTATGGCGCTATACCCCTCAAAATCCACTTTTCTCAGGATATCATTTTTTGTCTAGTAATTTGAATGTTGTATTCGAAAGGAGATGCAAAGAAATTACACATTGCTGGGTGTTAGATTTTTTAGAGCTACTTATTTGCTTTAAAAAGTCTTTTAAAATGTCAATGACGTCATACACATCGTACGACCAGAGATACTGCTTTACGGCAATCCTTCACTCACTCTGGTGCTTTCGCGCTCTGCACTTTCTTTTCTCTCGAGGCATCGACAACACAGCTGACACAGGGAAACACACAACACAGCTGACACAGGTAAATACACGTGCTAGAAGAGTTTTTGTTTTGTTTGTTTCTGGTCCCGCTTCGGATGCCACGATGCCATCAAGCGGTATCTCTGGTCGTAATCAGTCCTTCACTGACCAATCAGCGTTCATTAGCAGAATGCTAGCGTGTTATGGGCAACAACAACTCAACCTGTAAGAAATCGAAAGGACATAAGTACTCATTCATTCAACTTTTGACCTATAACCCATGTTGAACTTGAACTACAATCAAATCTGAGATTTCTCAACGGCAATCGGGTGAAAGAGACAAATTTAGCCGTCTAGCCCCATAGACTCCCATTCATTTTGCACTCATGGGCGATCGCCCCCAGTGGAACTCTGGTGGAACTACAACCAAAATTCAGTACAATAGGACTTAATAGGGAGTGGGCAGGCTCTCCGTAGACGGGCTCTGGATACGTTTTCTCTTGTTTGGTGGGTGTGTCAAAAATGTCAGCCCACGCGTTATTATTAAAGAGACAGCTCGCACAAAGGGTCCAAGTAAAGTCGTTTACAAATATGTCCGCTGCAGCTCGGTATACGCAACAATTGAAGATATTAGAAGACATGTTTGTCGCAAAAGTTTTATTGTAAAATTATAGCATATCAACAGTGATCAGCAATAATTATAAGCCTAATACTCACAATAAAACATCCCTAATTATAAAGCTTGGAAGAGCCAGGATATTTTTAAATATAACTCCGATTGTGTTTGGCTGAAAGAAGAAAGTATAGCTACACCTAGGTTGGCTTGAGGGTGAGTAAATTATGGGATAATTTTCATTTTTGGGTGAGCTATCCCTTTAAGTCCCGTTCACACCAGGAACGATAACCATAACGATAAAGATACAGATACAGTACAATGACATCGGCAAAGAGGAACAATATCATGGCATTGGAATCACTTTCAGAATGATTTTTTCCAGCAACATTGACAGCCAATCAGAATCCATCCTGCAGACAACAAAACTGCAGTGTGCTTAATAAACAGAACGATATCATCCGCTGGTGTGGTCTATGTGAACGCTAAAATAGTTATCGTTATAGTTATCGTCCTTGGTGTGAACGGGCCTTTATTGACACAGATTTGAGAAGAAAACCAAATAATTTGTTTTAAATATGAAATGCTATCTACAGTACAAATTAAAAAATTGTCATTTGTACGTCATGTTGGTTAAAATGTGAACATTAAATGTATTACAGTCTATTTAACAGCTTTTTGGCACAATTTAAAAACAATTATGAAAATCAAACCATGAAACAGAAGAAAAGTGCAAGATAACATGCAAAAATATCAACCCACTTTTGGCTAAAAATGTATTAATTATAAATATATTGCACTTGTAGATACACAAACTACAGTAAGAACTCACTAACATACGTCACGTCTTTCTACAGAATCCTCTCTAGAGAGCACTCTGAGTATTGATGAAAAAGAAGAAGAAAAACTGAATGTGAAACGTAACACCATAGATGTAATCAACAATTTGAGTGGACGGATTCATGTCTGGCCATTGGGTAGGTTAAACTGTTCGTAATATATTCCCTTCATTCTTCACTCCACTTTTCTAGAGTCGTGGAGATGCTGATCTACACTTTAAGATGTATGTGTTTGAATTTCATATAAAATGTCCATCCATTGTTTTAACATAAACTAATAAACGTAATGTGATGCATATTTGTCAGTCATACATAAATAATACAGGACAGATTTCTGCACTAAAAAAAAAAAGTCATGGCCTAGTTTATTATTAATGATTTGATTGAAATCATAATATAAATCATATTTTCATGTTTTCATTGATATAAATCATATTTTCAAAAAGCCTTGATTCAAATTGCTTAGAATCAGCATAAAAAGTGCATTGTGAAAATCTATGTATGAGATTTATCAATATATAAACTCTGTGAATTAAAAAACACAGAAATGTGTTCACTTATGTGTGCAGTTATGCAGTTATGCATTTATGAACAATTATGCATCACATTAAGCTTGATAGTTTGTATTAAAACTGTGTAGATCAAATGGATGGGAATTTAATATGCAATTCAAATACATTTAGGCCTAAATATTCTTGCCAATCCATCAGTGTGTCTAATATTCAAATAACTTTTTATTCTGTAGTTCTTTTGAAAACCAGTTGCATAGTTCTAGTAAACATGTTTTTACAAAAACTGGTCTGAAGATCCTGCAATGAAACTTGTTGACAAGAAGTAAAGTATACAGCCAGCATTGCTCTTGATAAGAACTCAAAACTACACTATGTTACTGTTTTTGTGCTAAATTAACACAATTTTAATAATGAGCGAGTACATTGAAAATCCATCTGTTTTTGCCTTACCCCAAATCACTAAGTCCCCCCTTGTTGGCAGAGGCTATTTACACTAACTCGCACGCACTTCTCCCTTTTTCCCCTGAAAGGCGTTTATTTTCAATAAAAATGAAGAAAATATTCAAAAAGTGTAAATAAAGTGTTTAACGCGTGTTTAATAATAAAGTATTGATTGGTTAGGGTTAGGGGTAGTTGTAGGGAGGGCTTTATTGTTCCAATAAAGCGGCATCCATAATAATTGTATTAAATATAATATACAATATTATAATATATAAAATATGATAATTTGCACTCTTTGTTATTATACCAATTAATGTACAACACTGAGGTGCAAATAGTACATGCCACTATTTATAAGTATAAATAGCATCTAACTACTATTTACACAAAAAAACTGCTATTTTTATATTATTTTGCTATTATAAATAGAATTTCACTTAGTGTAAATGGCATATATCTATTGCTATTTGCCATTCATATTTGAGAGCTGTAGGATTTTGCGTGAAACTGCATATTTCCGTCACTCATCCTAGCGAGTTAATGTCATATCCATAAATAGCTTAATGAAAGAAGTTCAGGGTACTTTATGCAGTTGAAGAGTAATAGATGCACGACAAATGAACATTGAACCTAAATGGAAGCGCCAACCCTTAATAAATCAAAAATCAACATAGTTATAGCAAAGCAGCACATTTACTGCATTGACTAAGTTCACAAAACGATGTTTATGCTGGTAACTAGTTTCCACTGTGTTCTGATATGAATAGCAATCGTTATGTCAGCACTGCTAAGCTTTTGTAACGTTATTTTAAAACAATTGATTCCAAGTCCAGTCAAAACAACAGTTGAATATATATATAGTTACCTGCTCATAAGACATTATTTATCCGTCTTTCTTTCATTAATGGGGGAGTTGTCATTACTTCTGATATTCGCACTGATCAGATTCATCCGCACAGGAGCCGAAGCACAACTCGCATGATCATCAAAACAATGTTCCTCCGCAAGTAACTTGTAGTTGTATGCTTTAGCCGCTAGAGGGCCAAAAGTCACATATAATGTAGCTTTAAGACTGAGCCCAAGAACCGAAGATTAAAAAACAAAACAAAATTGTATGCATTTTGTTTTACAGATGCTTTAGGGAGCATTATTGAATGCATCACTAATTGGATCTGGGGCAGGAATTATAACTTCCTCCACAACATGCCAGGTAAGAACAGACCTGCTGACTGCTAAGATACTTTTTAAACACCCACTGACATTTTAAAAAGATGAAATAAAAAGAAAAGAATCTTGAACATTTAAGGAACTAAATGAACATTTAAATTAATCCACAAATAAATAATGACTTATAATATGCAAAGTAGATTTGTATTTCGTGCAATAGAACATTTACTGATTAAAATATAAAGTCTATTAATAATAAGGGAATAAAAATCATCTTTAACCGTTTAAGTAAGTGTTGAGCTAAAGCAGTTTAACAATGCCGCCGCACACGCTTGCTATCATTTGCTGACGGAAAGCATGAAATTACCGTCATAAGCCGTATATTGCCGAAAAGCACATGTTGTTTACTGTCAGGCAAACGGTTGAAGAGTTACGGTAAAATGAATACAGCTTGCTGGTATGTGTCGGCGACGACACAGCCGGTTCTAAAGGGTTAAAGCCCAAACAATAACCAGAGGTTATGGCTAGTACATTAAGATAATGCAGATTATCTAGAATTGTGTCTTTATTACATGCGAGAAAATAAATGATATGAGAGAAGAAAAAAAATAGTTTGAGAGAAAAAGTTATCACACTGATAGCAAAAAAGCATTTCATGACAGAAAAAAGAATATTTGAGAGAAAAAGTTTTCATACCAGTAGCAAAAAATAATAATATTTGAGACTAAAAAAAGTTTTGAGAGAAAGTATTTTCTCACAGAACATAAAAAAATATAAATTTGAATTTTTTTAAATTATTTCTGAGAAAAAAAATCTCTCTCAAAATACTTTGAAAAAAACCCTCTTAAATATATATTTTTTTGCTATCAGTGTGAAAACATTTTCTCTAAAAAAAAAGTGTTTCTCTCAAAACGCTTTTCTTTGCTCTCGATGCAATTTCTTGCTCTCGTGTCAGGATTTTGCTTTCGCTGTGAAAATTGTGTCATGGGCGGGGCCACGTTCCTATTGGCCAGTCGGGTGAGAAAATTGTGTCATGGGCGGGGCCACGTTCCTATTGGCCAGTCGGGTGAGCATCGTCTTGTCTTGGGAGTCGAACTGAATCATTACACCATTATTCGGTCACTTTTTTTCAACAGAAAATGTTTTCACACTGATAGCAAAAATATATATATTTGAGAGTTTTTTTCAAAGTATTTTGAGAGAGATTTTTTTTCTCAGAAATAATTTTAAAAATTTCAAATTTGTATTTTTTTATGTTCTATGAGAAAATACTTTCTCTCAAAACTTTTTTTAGTCTCAAATATTATTATTTTTTGCTATTTATTTTCTCGCATGTAATAAAGACACAATTCTAGCTCCATACTCCAAACGCTGCTATTATCTCAATTTTTTTATCTAGCCCCCTATTTGCGACTGCATGCCAGATTTTTGGGTGAATTTCAGGTGACCTCAGCATGAGAGAGAGAAGGAACGGTGGGATGGGGGTTCAATGGAAAGATATGTAAATTAGGATGATGCTTAGGTGAGACTTGCGAATGACTTGCTAATTTCACAAGAGAGAGTTCAAATGTTAATTTCCAGAAAGTCCTTGACTTCTCGCTCCTCAACCAGACTGCCCGGCATTTTCTATTTTCTCAAGTGTTACACACGTCTCTGCCTCAGGTGAAGCAGTGCACTCCACTCTTCTGGAAAGTGAGACGAGAGACTATATAGACTCTGGACTGTTGCTCAACTCACCCTATTTCTCAGTGCTGAGAAAAGAGAGAAACATTGACCTCATCATTTCCCTGGATTTCAGTGATGGGGATCCTTTCATGGTATTATACGCGTATTTAATTCAGCTTCACTCTTAAGTTTCAGAATCTGGAAAATGTTAGTAATTAAATAAGAGCACTTGTGATGCTTTTCCACTGCAGACAGTGACAGAAGCTGCCAAGACGTGCAGGGAACGAAACATCCCTTTCCCTGAGGTCAACATTCCCAGTGAGGACTCGGAGAAACCGAAGGACTTCTATGTGTTCAAAGGCCAAAACACTCCAACCGTGATTCACATCCCTCTCTTTAATGTGGTCAACTGTGGAGGCAAGTTTTTACAGAGTCTTACAATATCCTGAATAAAACTGTGTTCTGATTTAAGTGTGTTATTGTTCCATCAGATCAAATTGAGGCCTGGAGGAACAAATATGGCACGTTTCAAGGTGCTTACAGCGCTGAGATGATCACTGATCTAATGGAGGTCGCTGGAAAAAACATCACAAACAATCAAGCAAAAGTGGTGGAAGAGATTCGTGCGATCATTGGGCAAAAAAGATCCGGACACTAATGTGAATAAACTTAACACTACGACTAAAATCTGAATATAGATTAAATTGATCTGCATATCAGTAATTTTACAACAAATAGTGTTAAATTTCTTTTTCTGTCAGCATTATTTTTGTCTGAATGACAATTATTTCGGTTGAATATGTTCAAAATGTTTCTGCATGTTTTAATGTTTCTTCATGCATGCTGATTATAATAAAACTGTGTTGGTCCTGGATGCTGATTGGTCAATTCAAAGTTTCATAAGTTTTACTTTTCACCCCTAGTATTTTGGACATACAGTATTTAAAAGGGTTCGGAAAAGTTTTTTTTTTTCTTAGTGTAATTTCCCATAAATTCCTTACATGCCCTTAACAGAGTTAAATACACACCAAAAATAAAATAAAATGGATGAACGGCATATTTTAAAGTTATCTATTGGATTTAGTTTACCGGTAATCATTTTCAAAAATGTGTCTTCGATTCCTTAGAATCAGTATAAACCAATTTGAATCATGAATTGAATCTTGAACATGGTTTAAATGTATGTGAATTCAAATGTCAATTAGGTGAAATGTATGAGACTGATTTAATAAAAATAGATATGCAAACCTGGTTGTGCATTTAAATCCATACTGCTAATACTTAAGTCTAATTCTTGTTTCTTTTATGTACAACTGACAAATTATGTCTGTCAAATCTAATCCAAATGGATGGAAATTGTATATGAATTTAGAACGCACAAATATTAAACGCTAATAGGCCTAAATACTGTGTTTATCTATTTTGAGATTAGAAACTACAGAAAGGAGTAAAGGAACAAGCATAGAAATGTTTCTGCCCTACATTTCATGTTTAATTCATGCATTACATTAAAAATCCTGTGTAAAAGGGTTAATATTTTGTATCGTTCAACTTCTTTCTGAACCAAGTAAAACAGCTCCTGAAATGCTGGCACTATGAAAAATTAAGTTTTAAATGATATTTGTAATGTGCAACAGTATTGTGAACTATTCCTCAAGGACCTATTAATAAAGCTTCCTGCGCATTTAAAGACTAAAAGCTCTTTCCAATTTTTTATTTAAAGGAATTTATCAATATCAAGATTATATTTTCTACACACGAAACATGTGAACACACCAACCCAAAGACACAAGAGTCACAACGGCTGTTTCCAGATGTTTTATTGGTGTTAAACTGACATGGATGTTGATCCAGGAGTTTAATCGAAGAGGCCGAAGCCCATGTCCTCGTCAGACTCCTCGGACTCCTCCTTGGGCGCCTCCACTTTGGCAGCAGGAGCGGCGGCTTTCTCCACGGCAGCAGAAGCAGCAGGAGCTGCAACAGCGAAAGCGGTGGGATCAGCCAGGAAGGCCTTCACCTGCGAGAGGAAATAACACACATTACAAATCAATCCCTTATGAGGAGAACTTAGAGCCTGATTTCTCAAAATATCCACATTCAGACCACAATAGCAGATTTCCTGTTGGTTGGAGCAAGTGACTGTGAATTAGAAAGTTGTCCAGCACGATGAGATCAGAATGTGAACAGAGTTTGGTGACTGTAGGATTAGGGCTGCATGATGTATCATTTTAGCATCGATATCACGATGTGCGCATCCACGATAGTCACATCGCAGTATAGGGTTCGTAGTGGATCCGTATGGACCAGCACAGTGGACAACACAATGTTCCTAAAAATGCTGATTATAAGTGATTTCTCCCCCAAAGCCATTAAAAAAAAAAAGCTTAACATGACAATGTATAAAGATAATATTAAAATAAGGTTATTATTGATATGCATACACATTATTGATATTCATATTCAAATGTATACACTTTGCATTAAGGCAAGCACTGCAGGTCAGCCTATTTTATGAAAGCAATGCGCAAAATTATGTTAAGCGCTTTATTTATATATCTGCCATCTCATCATTTAGTAGGTTATCCCAGATAATGTTGATGTTTCTTAAAGAATCAATTATAAATGAAATTGCATTATTATTACATCCATATGCAATAATTTATCACATGTTTTACTGGTAATGTGTCTGAAGACTTTCGCCTTTTCTCAGTTAAAAGAGCCTTTTATAAACATGCTCAATCAGATCAACCTGCCACAAAAACTAAACTAAAAGGTCCGCGAGGTTGCATAATTAACTACAGTGAATGATTGTGTAATTTACAACCTCGCCCTTTTGATTATGTCTGGACTTGCAATGTATTTTCAGAGCCATATAAAGAGCATCTTCTTTTCGCATGTCAAGATAACAGCAGCTGTGTTGATACGGTATTGTTGGTGAAGACTCGGATTTACAGGAATAGTAAGTATATATTTTTAAAGCTTTAGGAAATAAAGTATTTTCAGCAATAGCAAGGCTAAGGTTTCATGGCATCATCATAGATTACATGTGACAATCATAGTATGAACGGATCCAGCATTTTTCAGCCATTTGCTTTAAAACCCAATTTAAACATTATCAAAACTGCATAAATATACAATCATGGTGAAAAATGATTTAGGTGATTTTGGTTCAGTGACAAGTTTTCTATCTTCTATACATCAAAATCGGTGTAATTTTATTTAAATATACTATTAATAATTGTACGTTTGTAACTTTTTTTTCCCAGTGTGCTGCTATTTTGATCCATACATTTTATTTATTTATCTGACTCTATTTGAGTAAAAACTATAAGGATGTAAGTAATCAGCTGTTTTATGGCCATCTTATATTTTATTTTAAAGTGAATTTAATTATAGTTTATTATCAACTTAATTATAGTTTAATTTTTGTGTTTATCATGTTATTTAAATATTCAGTTGAATATTAGATGATAGGTTTGTAGTTACTATGATACTATATTTATCTCCATTTATCTCTATGCCGATTTGCTATTTGTATGTGTATATATACATACTTACCGGCCACTTTATTAGGTACAAGTTGCTAGTACCGGGTTGGACCCTTTTGCCTTCAGAACTGCCTTAATTATTCGTGACACAGATTCAACAAGGTGCTGGAAACATTTCTCCGAGATTTTGGTCCATATTGTCATGATAGCATCACACAGTTGCTGCAGATTTGTCGGATCTGAACATCCATGATGTGAATCTTCTGTTCCTCCACATCCCAAAGTTGCTCTACTAGATTGAGATCTGGTGACTAGAGGGCGGTTTAGTTTAGTGAACTCACTGTCATAAGATGATTTGAGCTTTGTGACGTGTGTTATCCTGCTGGAAGTATCCACCAGAAGATGATACGCTGTGGTCATAAAGGGATGGACAGGGTCAGCAACAATACTAAGGTCAATACTATAACAATACTAGTATCAGAAAAGTATGAGAAAACGTAATGCCGTTAGTGAGGAATCTGAAGCTTGGGTGTCATTGGACCTTCCAACAGGACTATGATCCCAAGCATTCCTCAAATTCCACCAAGGCTTTGTTGCAGAAGAAGTCCTGGAAGATTGTTCAGTGCATCACCATCACCTGACTCGAATCCCATAGAAAATCTCTGGTGGGATTTGAAGAAGGCGGTTGCAGCACGCAAACCCAAGAACATTACTGAACTGGAGGCCATTTCTCATGAGGAACGGGCTCAGATTCCTCAGAAACGCTGCCAGAAGTTGTGTCCGGTTATACATCTCATTTGCAACAGGTCATAACAGCAAAAGGGTGTTCTGCTAAGTACTAAAGATGCTTGCCATGAAGGGGTTGAATAATTTTGAACTGCAGAAGTCATTAAAAGCTGCATTTTCAGTTGAATTTGGGGAAACCACTTGAAACATTTGTTGTGTTGAGCTATTTCAATTACTTTTGTTTGATTTGTTCATTGCAAACAGCTGAAAGTCTGTAAGTTTTGCCAATAAACCTTTGCCTTTGCCAATAAAATTGCAACTGAACATATATATAATTTCAAATAACAAAAAGTGGCTTGCATGTGGACTCTATTGTTTTACAGATGAGTGCATCCAAACCCCAGGAAAGGTTTGTAATCCTGCTCAGATTCATGGAAGCATTACAACAAGTGTAACAGTTATATAACTGTTCAAAATAAACTGCAGACTTAAATGCATTGAAATCTAGAATATTCAATATCAAAATATATCAAATAAGTTCAGCACTGTTCTGTCTGTCTGTCGCTGCAGTGGTACGGTGCGAATCGAACCGTCTCTGAATAAGAACGAGGAGGAGTTTGTGGCCAGAAGGAGAAACTCGGTTCAACAAAGCCTGACGAAGCTTCAGATAGAGTGCAGTGAGGTAAAGCTTCATATATCTGAGATGACCTGCGAATGGTGCCAATGAACATCAGATGTCACATCAATTTCACTCTCTTGAACTATGCCATTAATAGCAAGCAACCGTTGAAATAATGCTAAGTCAACACCGATGCATCATCATTAATAGCATTGATTAATAGTACAAGGTGACGTTAGTTCATCATCACTTTCGCACACTCAGATAACGATGAAACGTATTAAGTTTTCAACTACACTTCAATGCTAAATACTAAAAAATGCACATATATCTTCTGTGGAAGTCTCAAAGTTGTCCTAAGACAAGAACGAGTATTGTTCAAAATTCATGTATAACTTTGATGAAAGGTTTTGATCCACTTCAAATGTTGACTACTGTATTACATTTTGCCAACGTTATTTAAAAGTTACTTTTGAATGTTTTCTGAACATTGATTTAAAAATGTTAGACAAACGTCCAACCAAACATTTTAGAAAAAAGAACGCTCCATGAACGATGGATGGATATCATTTTGAGAGCATTTTTAAAGACCAGATAACATTGAATGAACATTCTATTAACGTTACTTGAAGAATGTTTGTTCAGAACTTTAAGAGAACCTTCCCAGAACGTTACCTAAAATTCTTTACATTAAAAATAAGGTGGATATAATGCTTTGAGTTGTGTGTGTGTTTCAGGATGAAGTGCCAAACATTGCATTACTGGGTTCTGGAGGAGGAGAAAGAGCCATGGTGGGTTTGCTGGGATCCCTGGTTCAACTCCATAAAACCAGTCTTCTGGACTGTGTCCTTTATCTGAGTGGAGTCTCTGGATCCACCTGGTATGAACCCTGAGAAAGAACACACACACACACACACACACATACACACATAGATGGGTTGAATGTCAAAAATGACAGCAGTATGTTGTTCCTCTGAAGGTGCATGGCCTCCTTATATCAGGAGCCAGACTGGTCCACCAAACTAGAGACTGTGAAAGACAAGATCATCCAAAGACTCAGCGGTCCTGCCGTCAGCTGGGGAGATTCATTAGCCAAACTGAAGAAATATTACTATGGGAAAGACTTCTTCAGCTTGACTGACATCTGGGCAGTGATGGTCGTCACAACATTTGTGAAAGAGGTTTGTAACTATCCAATTCATGACCAGGGACAGATCTAGAAAATTATGTATAGTGTGGCATGAGGACTATGAGGAGAGACAACTCCAAAGCAAGCAATAATGCAGTCTTTGTGGATTTATAGCCTGACAGACATTGAAGATGCAAAACATTTGCATAATCATCTTACTGCTTAAAAATAATTAATTAATAAATAACAAATAGACATTGTCTATTAACTGATTCAACTGATTCAAACGGTACATCAACTGCGGTACATCAACTGCACATCAGCTGATTCAAAATTATCTCTGAGCTTAAGGCCAATTCACACCGCACAGAAACACGTTTGTTGGGTTTTTTCCCAGGATCAGTTTGTTACCCTTGTCAGTGTCTGTTGCCGTTGGCCGGGGTTTGTTTTCACCTGACTTAACATGTTTAAGTGTCTGTTGGGGCAGAGTTATTTTTCATAAAAATCTATCTAGTTTGTGAGTGTTTGTCTGTGTGGTGTGAATTGGTACTCCACTACATAGAAGACAAGTTATAGCATTAATATGTTAATAATATATAACACAAAATGAATACATATATAGCCTAGGTGTGAAAATTAGCCTACATGATATGAATATTAAACCCATTGAAATAAGAATTATGTGACTAATTAACAAATGTAGCCTACAATAAAAATAAAAATAATATTTTATACCATATTAAGTCAAAATAAGTCAAATTTGTGCTTTTAACAATACACATACCACTTTAAAGCAGTGTGTCTGTCGTTATTATCGGAAGATCGAGTTTTTGATTAAATGAAGTTTTATGTAACAAAGTTCGGGAGGAGCATGTTCAGGTAATCATCCAATCAGCACAAGAAGAAACCAGTATAAATAAAGCCTTCCCTTACCTCCTGTCTCATGACAATTTTCTCAGCATCCCGCCACCACCCCATCACCTCACATTCGGCTGGGTCTACTCATAGATACCTATGATCTATACATTCATAGGGGGGAGTACTCTGGGGTCGGGCCGAATTCCGAGCTCGGAGCCCTCCCCCCGGACAGCAAGCCAAATACGCATTATAATCTTATATCAGATTTCATTAACATGTGAACTCGTGAAACATTACAATGTTTTCTACACTGAACAAAATTAGAAGTGCAACACTTTTGTTTTTGCCCCCATTTTTCATGAGATGAACTCAAAGATCTAAGACTTTTTCTATGTACACAAAAGGCCTATTTCTCTCAAATATTGTTCACAAATCTGTCTAAAACTGTGTTAGTGAGCACTTCTCCTTTGCCGAGATAATCCATCCACCTCACAGGTGTGGCATATCAAGATGCTGATTAGACAGCATGATTATTGCACAGGTGTGCCTTAGGCTGGCCACAATAAAAGGCCACTCTAAAATGTGCAGTTTTATCACACAGCACAATGCCACAGATGTCGCAAGTTTTGAGGGAGCGTGCAATTGGCATGCTGACCGCAGGAATGTCCACCAGAGATGTTTCCCATGAATTGAATGTTCATATCTCAACCATAAGCCATCTCCAAAGGCGTTTCAGAGAATTTGGCAGTACATCCAACTGGCCTCACAACCACAGACCACGTGTAACCACACCAGCCCAGGACCTCCACATCCAGCATATTCACCTCCAAGATCGTCTGACACCAGCCACCCGGACAGCTGCTGCAACAATCGGTTTGCATAACCAAAGAATTTCTGCACAAACTATCAGAAACCGTCTCAGGGAAGCTCATCTGCATGCTCGTCGTCCTCATCGGGGTCTCGACCTGACTGCAGTTCGTCGTCGTAACCGACTTGAGTGGGCAAATGCTCACATTCGATGGCGTCTGGCACTTTGGAGAGGTGTTCTCTTCACGGATGAATCCCGGTTTTCACTGTACAGGGCAGATGGCAGACGTTGTGTATTGCGTCGTGTGGGTGAGCGGTTTGCTGATGTCAGCATTCGAGTGGCCCATGGTGGCAGTGGGGTTATGATTAGGGCTGTCACTTTACGTTCGAAAATCGATTGCACAATCGATCGGACCAACCAACGCAAGTTTCGAAAACGAAAATAGGGAATCGATTTTAACGGTCTTTTCTCGGAGCGCGTCCAGCTCGTCACGATACGCCCGCACCGAACGCGCGTCACACAGCAACTGCAGGCTCTGACAAACACGCATAACAGCAAATTATACTGCTGCATAATGTGTCTCTTTTTACAACAAAACTGTGAATTCTGCCGGTATTCAGACAGTCTCATGCAAACAGATACAGATTCGGGCTACGCGTCTAATCGCCTATGCAGGTGAAATTTGTTTGACATTTCTAATCGTAAACACAGCCATGTTGAAGACTGCAGTAATGTTTTTCATTGATGTTATGGCAGTCCACTCAGCTTATTGTTTTTCGAGAATGTTGCACTCCTGTTTGTCATTGTGCACGAAACTTCACGCCAATAAATCATCAGGAATATTTGCTCACTTGTGCGCGTCTCAAGTGCCCTCTTTACGTTCGTCCTAATGCCTGTTAGTTGTCCGTGGATTTGCCCATATTTGGCGTTTAATATGGAAACGTCTTTAGACATGGAAAATCGATTTTACAATCGATTCAATGAACACTTATGTCTCAAAAATCGAACAGGATTTTTTCACAAAAGTGACAGCCCTAGTTATGATATGGGCAGGCCTATCTTATGGACAACGAACACAGGTGCATTTTATTGATGGCATTTTGAATGCACAGAGATACCGTGATGAGATCCTGAGGCCCATTGTTGTGCCATACATCCACGACCATCACCTCATGTTGCAGCATGATAATGCACGGCCCCATGTTGCAAGGATCTGCTCTGGATCGGCGTATACGACAGCGTGTTCCTGGTCCTGCCAATATCCAGCAACTTCGCACAGCCATTGACGGACCAACATTCCACAGGCCACAATCAACAACCTGATCAACTATGCGAAGGAGAAGTGTTGCACTGCGTGAGGCAAATGGTGGTCACACCAGATACTGACTGGTTTTCGGACCCCCCCCCCATGACATTGCATGAACGCAGCATAAGCTCGTTGATTTGGTTCAGGAGGAACAGTAAACGCGGCTGCTGTTTGTTTGCGGCGCTCTGTGACTAACGTCTGTCTAACTCTACATAGCTTGAAACGCCCTGATGACGTGTGAGGTCTGAGTGAACAGGTGCGCGGAGGTATGAAAATATACATGTGGACAGGTGATAGGACATCGTATCGGACCGAATGCAATGATTGGTCGAACATTTTTTGGTCCTGAGACTTCCACAGAAGATATATGTACATGTTTTAATATTTAGACCACTTCTATTATTGATTGCTATCAGGATGTGAAGAGTTTCAACCAGTATAACAAAAAGTGTTTATAAAACAAATTGCGTACCCTTCATGTAATCATGAATTGGGCAATACACGTGTGTGTACAAGCTGTGTTTTTGGTGCACTCTTTCATAAGAGTGATTTGTCCATAAATCAGGCTAGACAGGTTACTGTGTGTTTCTGACTCAATAAAAATAACTGTTTCATGAGAGGCTTATATCTGAAAATATAAATGACAGTGTAAAGCATTGTCATTTATATTCACTTTTAACCAACATCATAGAGATAAAACTAAAGGGGGGGTCAAAAGTCATGAAGTACAAAAGTCATCCAAAAATTACTTTTGTACTTCAAAGTCGAAGTCAAACAGTCATATTTCTTTTTTTCCAAGCATGAATAAAATGGTGATGAAATTTACTCAACATTTTCTCAGTTAAATTATTTTTATAAAGTCTCACTGCAGAAATCTAAAGATACTTGAGGCTCCATTTGTTCTGCAGATCTTTATAAATAGATCTTTATTGCTGAGAAAATGTTGTGCGAGTTTTAATGGGATGTATTTGTCCCCGGCAAAAACTGTGTTCTCTATAGATCGATGAGCGCACTCTCACAGAGCAGTGGGACCAGCAGAGTAAAGACCCGCTTCCCATCTACACAGTGATCGACAAGCAAGGCAAACAGTTAAATGAAGGAGGTGTGTGTTTGTCTGAAAGAAAGACAGAGAGTGGATGTGATTGTGTCAGCTGTTATATGGACGTGTCTCTGTCTGCAGACCCCTGGTTCGAGATCACTCCGCATGAAGCAGGTTATTCTCTCACTGGAGCGTTTGTGGACGCCTCCAAGTTTGGCAGTCAGTTTCACAACGGCTCTAAGAAAAATGAGCAGGATGAATTTGACATGCTGTACCTGCAAGGTAACAAACTCTGTCTCATTGACCTTTATCTCAATCTGTTTTGTCAGGCCTGCATTATTAGCGTATTGCATTAAATATGTGGTATTTATGTTAGGGTGTTATAGTACCTGTGTCCACTGTTTTACTGTAAACTTTATGTTTACTGATATTGTGTGTTTTCTGCAGCTCTATGCGGCAGCGCTTTAGCTGATGAAGACGAGATTAAGAAAGTCCTCTGGCAAAAGATAAAAGGTGCAGCTGCAATTATTCTGAGGACTGAATTCTGCTTAAATTTAAATGGTTAAAATCCTTACCATCCATTTGATTTTTTTGTTTGTTTGTTTGTTTTGTTTTTCAGATTTCTTTCAAAAAAAGGAAGAAGTACTTGAGGAAATGAAGAAAGGTAAAACATGTCTTAGGCTTTATTTAAATATTTAACAGCCCTGATTTGATGTTTTTAAAGAAGTCTCTTCTGCTCAACAAAGCTGCATTTATTCGATCAAAAATACAGCAAAAACAGTAATACCGTGAAATATTATTAGAATTTAAAATAACATTTCTGATTATTATCAATGTTGAAAACAGTTGTGTTGCTTCATATTTCTGGGAAGAAACATGATACATTTTATTTTTCAGGATTCTTTGATCAATAGAAAAGTAAATCCTTTAAAAGTATCATAAAAAGTATTATAAAAGTATCCTTTTTTATCTTACACCAAACTTACAGCACAGCTGTTTCAAATGTTTCTTGAGCAGCAAATCAACATAATAGAATGATTTCTGAAGGTTCATGTGACTCTGAAGACTGGAGTAATGATGCTGAAAATGTAAATTATATATTTAGAACAGCAAGAGAGCAGTGAGGAAGCAGCAGGACTCGAAGAGTTGAGTCAACCAGATCCATACTCTCCAGATACAGACGAATGCTACCGGGAGCTCATGGATCTTGTGGATATGAATCTCTCTGTTTTTAATGGTAATAATCCTTCTGCTCTTGATGAACCATCCATCAGAACAACACTGAATGGTGACAAACCATTGAATGGTCTGTATGTCCATCACAGCCTTGTGTTCATGACTTCATTAAATACACCACGTATCCACAGCGGCTTTTATGTTCAATAAGCCTTCACAGTGAGAACCTGCTGTTAAAAAGATTAAAACGACCCCATAATTGACCCACCCTCAAGACATACTAGATGTATATGTCTTCTTTCAGGCAAACACAATCTGAGTTATATTAAAAAATATCCTGGATCTTTATAATATCCTCCAAGCTTAATAATCGGAGTAAATAGTACTTTCGATTTTGAAGGCCAAAAAAAGTGCATCCATCCATCATAAAAGTAATCCATACTGCTCCAGGGGTTAATAAAGGCCTTCTGAAGCTAAGCGTTTTTGTGTGAAAAAAATCCATATTTATAACTTTATAAACTAATCACTGGCTTCTGGTAATGGCCGTATGTGAGTCTAGTTCTGGTGGAAGAGTGACATCTGTCCCGCCGCATGACGTATTGATGAACGCGGAAGCGCAGAAGATAGAGCAAAACAAAACACCAGTCACGAATTAAGCTGCGTTCACACTACAATCGACAAAGCGACACGATACCATTCATTTCAATGGAGATCGGGCGATTTCCAGTGACACGAGTGACCGTTGGCGACCGGATGGGGCGTGTCCAGCAACGCAACAAAGTTGAGATACGTCAGAGAATGTCTAATAAGGGGAGAACTTCCATTCTCAGTACACTTCTGGCTTCTGAACTGGTTGCAGTTCCACTCTCGTTCCATATGAGGGCGCTCACAGGACGAGTGCAGAATGAATGGAGGTCTATGGCGCTATACCCCTCAAAATCCACTTTTCTCAGGATATAATTTTTTGTCTAGTAATTTGAATGTTGTATTCGAAAGGAGATGCAAAGAAATTACACATTGCTGGGTGTTAGATTTTTTAGAGTCACTTATTTGCTTTAAAAAGTCGACCACGAGATACTGCTTTACGGCAATCCTTCAGTCACTTTGGTGCTTTCGCGCTCTGCACTTTCTTTTCTCTCGAGGCATCGACAACACAGCTGACACAGGTAAACACACAACACAGCTGACACAGGTAAACACACAACACAGCCGACACAGGTAAACACACAACACAGCTGACACAGGGAAACACACAACACAGCTGACACAGGTAAATACACGTGCTAGAAGAGTTTTTGTTTTGTTTGTTTCTGGTCCCGCTTCGGATGCCACGATGCCATCAAGCGGCATCTCTGGTCGTAATCAGTCCTTCACTGACCAATCAGCGTTCATTAGCAGAATGCTAGCGTGTTATGGGCAACAACAACTCAACCTGTAAGAAATCGAAAGGACATAAGTACTCGTTCATTCAACTTTTGACCTATAACCCATGTTGAACTTGAACTACAATCAAATCTGAGATTTCTCAACGGCAATCGGGTGAAAGAGACAAATTTAGCCGTCTAGCCCCATAGACTCCCATTCATTCTGCACTCATGGGCGATCGCCCCCAGTGGAACTCTGGTGGAACTACAACCAAAATTCAGTACAATAGGACTTAATAGGGAGTGGGCAGGCTCTCCGTAGACGGGCTCTGGATACGTTTTCTCTTGTTTGGTGGGTGTGTCAAAAATGTCAGCCCACGCGTTATTATTAAAGAGACAGCTCGCACAAAGGGTCCAAGTAAAGTCGTTTACAAATATGTCCGCTGCAGCTCGGTATACACAACAATTGAAGATATTAGAAGACATGTTTGTCGTAAAAGTTTTATTGTAAAATTATAGCATATCAACAGTGATCAGCAATAATTATAAGCCTAATACTCACAATAAAACATCCCTAATTAAAAAGCTTGGAAGAGCCAGGATATTTTTAAATATAACTCCGATTGTGTTTGGCTGAAAGAAGAAAGTATAGCTACACCTAGGTTGGCTTGAGGGTGAGTAAATTATGGGATAATTTTCATTTTTGGGTGAGCTATCCCTTTAAGTCCCGTTCACACCAGGGACGATAACCATAACGATAAAGATACAGATACAGTACAATGACATCGGCAAAGAGGAACAATATCATGGCATTGGAATCACTTTCAGAATGATTTTTTCCAGCAACATTGACAGCCAATCAGAATCCATCCTGCAGACAACAAAACTGCAGTGTGCTTAATAAACAGAACGATATCATCCGCTGGTGTGGTCTATGTGAACGCTAAAATAGTTATCGTTATAGTTATCGTCCTTGGTGTGAACGGGCCTTTATTGACACAGATTTGAGAAGAAAACCAAATAATTTGTTTTAAATATGAAATGCTATCTACAGTACAAATTAAAAAATTGTCATTTGTACGTCATGTTGGTTAAAATGTGAACATTAAATGTATTACAGTCTATTTAACAGCTTTTTGGCACAATTTAAAAACAATTATGAAAATCAAACCATGAAACAGAAGAAAAGTGCAAGATAACATGCAAAAATATCAACCCACTTTTGGCTAAAAATGTATTAATTATAAATAGATTGCACTTGTAGATACACAAACTACAGTAAGAACTCACTAACATACATGTCACGTCTTTCTACAGAATCCTCTCTGGAGAGCACTCTGAGTATTGATGAAAAAGAAGAAGAAAAACTGAATGTGAAGCGTAACACCATGGATGTAATCAACAATTTGAGTGGACGGATTCATGTCTGGCCATTGGGTAGGTTAAACTGTTCGTAATATATTCCCTTCATTCTTCACTCCACTTGTCTAGAGTCGTGAGGATGCTGATCTACACTTTAAGATGTATGTGTTTGAATTTCATATAAAATGTCCATCCATTGTTTTAACATAAACTAATAAACGTAATGTGATGCAAATTTGTCAGTCATACATAAATAATACAGGACAGATTTCTGCACTCAAAAAAAAAAAAAAGTCATGGCCTAGTTTATTATTAATGATTTGATTGAAATCATAATATAAATCATATTTTCATGTTTTCATTGATATAAATCATATTTTCAAAAAGCCTTGATTCAAATTGCTTAGAATCAGCATAAAAAGTGCATTGTGAAAATCTATGTATGAGATTTATCAATATATAAACTCTGTGAATTAAAAAACACAGAAATGTGTTCACTTATGTGTGCAGTTATGCATTTATGAACAATTATGCATCACATTAAGCTTGATAGTTTGTATTAAAACTGTGTAGATCAAATGGATTTAGGCCTAAATATTCTTGCCAATCCATCAGTGTGTCTAATATTCAAATAACTTTTTATTCTCTAATTCTCTTTTGAAAACCAGTTGCATAGTTCTAGTAAACATGTTTTTACAAAAACTGGTCTGAAGATCCTGCAATGAAACTTGTTGACAAGAAGTAAAGTATACAGCCAGCATTGCTCTTGATAAGAACTCAAAACTACACTATGTTACTGTTTTTGTGCTAAATTAACACAATTTTAATAATGAGCGAGTACATTGAAAATCCATCTGTTTTTTGCCTTACCCCAAATCACTAAGTCCCCCCTTGTTGGCAGAGGCTATTTACACTAACTCGCACGCACTTCTCCCTTTTTCCCCTGAAAGGCATTTATTTTCAATAAAAATGAAGAAAATATTCAAAAAGTGTAAATAAAGTGTTTAACGCGTGTTTAATAATAAAGTATTGATTGGTTAGGGTTAGGGGTAGTTGTAGGGAGGGCTTTATTGTTCCAATAAAGCGGCATCCATAATAATTGTATTAAATATAATATACAATATTATAATATATAAAATATGATAATTTGCACTCTTTGTTATTATACCAATTAATGTACAACCTGCTCATAAGACATTATTTATCCGTCTTTCTTTCATTAATGGGGGAGTTGTCATTACTTCTGATATTCGCACTGATCAGATTCATCCGCACAGGAGCCGAAGCACAACTCGCATGATCATCAAAACAATGTTCCTCCGCAAGTAACTTGTAGTTGTATGCTTTAGCCGCTAGAGGGCCAAAAGTCACATATAATGTAGCTTTAAGACTGAGCCCAAGAACCGAAGATTAAAAAACAAAACAAAATTGTATGCATTTTGTTTTACAGATGCTTTAGGGAGCATTATTGAATGCATCACTAATTGGATCTGGGGCAGGAATTATAACTTCCTCCACAACATGCCAGGTAAGAACAGACTTGCTGACTGCTAAGATACTTTTTAAACACCCACTGACATTTTTAAAAGATGAAATAAAAAGAAAAGAATCTTGAACATTTAAGGAACTAAATGAACATTTAAATTAATCCACAAATAAATAATGACTTATAATATGCAAAGTAGATTTGTATTTCGTGCAATAGAACATTTACTGATTAAAATATAAAGTCTATTAATAATAAGGGAATAAAAATCATCTTTAACCGTTTAAGTAAGTGTTGAGCTAAAGCAGTTTAACAATGCCGCCGCACACGATTGCTATCATTTGCTGACGGAAAGCATGAAATTACCGTCATAAGCCGTATATTGCCGAAAAGCACATGTTGTTTACTGTCAGGCAAACGGTTGAAGAGTTACGGTAAAATGAATACAGCTTGCTGGTATGTGTCGGCGACGACACAGCCCGTTCTAAAGGGTTAAAGCCCAAACAATAACCAGAGGTTATGGCTAGTACATTAAGATAATGCAGATTATCTAGAATTGTGTCTTTATTACATGCGAGAAAATAAATGATATGAGAGAAGAAAAAAAATAGTTTGAGAGAAAAAGTTATCACACTGATAGCAAAAAATCATTTCATGACAGAAAAAAGAATATTTGAGAGAAAAAGTTTTCATACCAGTAGCAAAAAATAATAATATTTGAGACTAAAAAAAGTTTTGAGAGAAAGTATTTTCTCACAGAACATAAAAAAATATAAATTTGAATTTTTTTTAATTATTTCTGAGAAAAAAAATCTCTCTCAAAATACTTTGAAAAAAAACCTCTTAAATATATATTTTTTTGCTATCAGTGTGAAAACATTTTCTCTAAAAAAAAAGTGTTTCTCTCAAAACGCTTTTCTTTGCTCTCGATGCAATTTCTTGCTCTCGTGTCAGGATTTTGCTTTCGCTGTGAAAATTGTGTCATGGGCGGGGCCACGTTTCTATTGGCCAGTCGGGTGAGAAAATTGTGTCATGGGCGGGGCCACGTTCCTATTGGCCAGTCGGGTGAGCATCGTCTTGTCTTGGGAGTCGAACTGAATCATTACACCATTATTCGGTCACTTTTTTTCAACAGAAAATGTTTTCACACTGATAGCAAAAATATATATATTTGAAAGTTTTTTTCAAAGTATTTTGAGAGAGATTTTTTTTCTCAGAAATAATTTTAAAAATTTCAAATTTGTATTTTTTTATGTTCTATGAGAAAATACTTTCTCTCAAAACTTTTTTTAGTCTCAAATATTATTATTTTTTGCTATTTATTTTCTCGCATGTAATAAAGACACAATTCTAGCTCCATACTCCAAACGCTGCTATTATCTCAATTTTTTTATCTAGCCCCCTATTTGCGACTGCATGCCAGATTTTTGGGTGAATTTCAGGTGACCTCAGCATGAGAGAGAGAAGGAACGGTGGGATGGGGGTTCAATGGAAAGATATGTAAATTAGGATGATGCTTAGGTGAGACTTGCGAATGACTTGCTAATTTCACAAGAGAGAGTTCAAATGTTAATTTCCATTTCGCTCCTCAACCAGACTGCCCGGCATTTTCTATTTTCTCAAGTGTTACACACGTCTCTGCCTCAGGTGAAGCAGTGCACTCCACTCTTCTGGAAAGTGAGACGAGAGACTTTGAAGACGCTGGACTGTTGCTGAACTCACCCTATTTCTCAGTGCTGAGAAAAGAGAGAAACATTGACCTCATCATTTCCCTGGATTTCAGTGATGGGGATCCTTTCATGGTATTATACGCGTATTTAATTCAGCTTCACTCTTAAGTTTCAGAATCTGGAAAATGTTAGTAATTAAATAAGAGCACTTGTGATGCTTTTCCACTGCAGACAGTGACAGAAGCTGCCAAGACGTGCAGGGAACGAAACATCCCTTTCCCTGAGGTCAACATTCCCAGTGAGGACTCGGAGAAACCGAAGGACTTCTATGTGTTCAAAGGCCAAAACACTCCAACCGTGATTCACATCCCTCTCTTTAATGTGGTCAACTGTGGAGGCAAGTTTTTACAGAGTCTTACAATATCCTGAATAAAACTGTGTTCTGATTTAAGTGTGTTATTGTTCCATCAGATCAAATTAAGGCCTGGAGGAACAAATATGGCACGTTTCAAGGTGCTTACAGCGCTGAGATGATCACTGATCTAATGGAGGTCACTGGAAAAAACATCACAAACAATCAAGCAAAAGTGGTGGAAGAGATTCGTGCGATCATTGGGCAAAAAAGATCCGGACACTAATGTGAATAAACTTAACACTACGACTAAAATCTGAATATAGATTAAATTGATCTGCATATCAGTAATTTTACAACAAATAGTGTTAAATTTCTTTTTCTGTCAGCATTATTTTCGTCTGAATGACAATTATTTCGGTTGAATATGTTCAAAATGTTTCTGCATGTTTTAATGTTTCTTCATGCATGCTGATTATAATAAAACTGTGTTGGTCCTGGATGCTGATTGGTCAATTCAAAGTTTCATAAGTTTGACTTTTCACCCCTAGTATTTTGGACATACAGTATTTAAAAGGGTTCGGAAAAGTTTTTTTTTTTCTTAGTGTAATTTCCCATAAATTCCTTACATGCCCTTAACAGAGTTAAATACACACCAAAAATAAAATAAAATGGATGAACGGCATATTTTAAAGTTATCTATTGGATTTAGTTTACCGGTAATCATTTTCAAAAATGTGTCTTCGATTCCTTAGAATCAGTATAAACCAATTTGAATCATGAATTGAATCTTGAACATGGTTTAAATGTATGTGAATTCAAATGTCAATTAGGTGAAATGTATGAGACTGATTTAATAAAAATAGATACGCAAACCTGGTTGTGCATTTAAATCCATACTGCTAATACTTAAGTCTAATTCTTGTTTCTTTTATGTACAACTGACAAATTATGTCTGTCAAATCTAATCCAAATGGATGGAAATTGTATATGAATTTAGAACGCACAAATATTAAACGCTAATAGGCCTAAATACTGTGTTTATCTATTTTGAGATTAGAAACTACAGAAAGGAGTAAAGGAACAAGCATAGAAATGTTTCTGCCCTACATTTCATGTTTAATTCATAAATTACATTAAAAATCCTGTGTAAATGGGGTAATAATTATTATCCTTCAACTTCTTTCTGAACCAAGTAAAACAGCTCCTGAAATGCTGGCACTATGAAAAATTAAGTTTTAAATGATATTTGTAATGTGCAACAGTATTGTGAACTATTCCTCAAGGACCTATTAATAAAGCTTCCTGCGCATTTAAAGACTAAAAGCTCTTTCCAATTTTTTATTTAAAGGAATTTATCAATATCAAGATTATATTTTCTACACACGAAACATGTGAACACACCAACCCAAAGACACAAGAGTCACAACGGCTGTTTCCAGATGTTTTATTGGTGTTAAACTGACATGGATGTTGATCCAGGAGTTTAATCGAAGAGGCCGAAGCCCATGTCCTCGTCAGACTCCTCGGACTCCTCCTTGGGCGCCTCCACTTTGGCAGCAGGAGCGGCGGCTTTCTCCACGGCAGCGGAAGCAGCAGGAGCTGCAACAGCGAAAGCGGTGGGATCAGCCAGGAAGGCCTTCACCTGCGAGAGGAAATAACACACATTACAAATCAATCCCTTATGAGGAGAACTTAGAGCCTGATTTCTCAAAATATCCACATTCAGACCACAATAGCAGATTTCCTGTTGGTTGGAGCAAGTGACTGTGAATTAGAAAGTTGTCCAGCACGATGAGATCAGAATGTGAACAGAGTTTGGTGACTGTAGGATTAGGGCTGCATGATGTATCATTTTAGCATCGATATCACGATGTGCGCATCCACGATAGTCACATCGCAGTATAGGGTTCGTAGTGGATCCGTATGGACCAGCACAGTGGACAACACAATGTTCCGTGCACATTCACACACAAATTAAGTCAAAACGCCGGTCTCGACGAGGTTCCTCGTAAACCCATTCGGAGTTATAAACAGAAAATGGATGTTTCCGGCATTGGATAGTGCATTCATCTCAAAGTGACAGCAGCCCAATATACCCCAAGCTGTTTGTGTCACCAAAGTTAAACAAAAAGAGCAAAAGGGAAGCAGCCTGCAAAAACAGGAATATTTAAAACCCCAAATAATACATGCAGTGTGTAGAAAAGGCCCCAAAGTTATGTTTGTGTTCATATTATTTAGTACAGTTGACCATATTGTGAGTTATGTTTTACGTTTACTGCCGTTTATTCAGTGCTTGTAATAGGATAGCGGACGCGCGCTGGTTTGTATATTGTATGTGACGTCACGCAGTTAGTATGCCGTATGAAAGATGGTCGGTTGTCAAAGTTAGTACGCAGTACGATAGAGATCGTCAGTCAGCTGGATTCTCATTGTGAGCGACATTTTCCTCAGAGTGTGCGTGAATGAGAAAAGTAAGTATTTTTGCTGTATTACTCGTGATGTTGCATTTCTTTGTTAGCTGTTATTTCTGTTATTTGATATGGATGAGAGTTAGGAGTTTAAGGGTCGCTACGCGAGCGTTGTGTTCATTATATTCGCGTTCGGACGTTACTTTCTAGCTTTGGTCCACCTGATTTATACTTTACTACGTATCAGTGCTTTGTGGTTGAGTAAAATATGAAGTAAGTTGTGTTAAATATTATCTGGACCATTATAGGCTATCTAGGCTATTGAGTAGCTATATCATAGATGACAAAGTTCGTTATTGGTGACTTAATGCATAGAAAATCTGAGAATCCCATGTAAGTGTTTGAATCTTTATCTGCCAACATTTTAGAGTTTAAGATATATATAGTCATATTCTGACTATTGTTTATTTTATATTGTAATGTATATTAGTGCTTAAGGAGGAATTATGTGTATGCATATGTTTCCTTTATTCATTTGTATTTTGTTTCTCTCTGTATAGAAACCACACTCAAATTACACACTGAAAATTACTGAGACAAGAAAGAGGAAAGAATAAACAGAATAATAACTCTCTCTCAGCTCGTCATTTCATACTCTGGAATATTTGGCCTTAAGTGGTGTTCTGGCCGACACTCCTGAGTGAACCTGGTGATAAACCCAGAATTAGCACCTAGACTGAGCGTCTACCCATTGTCTTCACTTCACAGTGAACACAGAATGTCTGAGACCAAGCGTCCCTGTGAGCCGTGGGATGCAGACACTCAGGGATAGTAGGAAACATGTTGATTTGTGCAGGGGGAACGACAAACAGGCACTGACACAGCCGGTCCGTAACTTATCCTGCACTGAAAACCACTTTTGTAGCTTTAACAAAGATAAACCATATTATGAATCAATTTATATAGCAAAGACTTCGCAGTGTTATTTTACATTTGTGACCCTGGACCACAAAACCAGTCACATGGGTCAAATTTTTTTTTTTTTAATAAATGTTTTATTGATGTATGGTTTGTTAGGATAGGATAATATTTGGCCGAGATATAGCTAATTGAACATCTGGAATCTGGAGGAAAAAAACAAACAAACAAAAAAACCTCCTTTAAAGTTGTCGATTTGTGTCTACGATTGTGCTGCATTCACTCACAAAAATAAATGTTTTATATATTTACGGTAGGAAATTTACTAAATATCTTCATGGAACATGATCTTTACTTAATATCCTAATGATTTTTGGCATAAAAGAAATCAATATTTTGACCTATACAATGTATTGTTGGCTATTGCCACAAATATACCCATGTGACTGGTTTTGTGATCCAGGGTCACGTTTGATTCAATGTGTGTACTGGAATAGTTCAATTTACCTGAAAAACAACTGATTTCATCCATCTTTGTTCTATCGTATTCATCGATGCTTGTAATTTGTTTATTTTCTATGCAGATGCACGACCCTACAAAATTACCACAATCATCCTAGAACGATTTACAAATAGAGCCATTCAAATCATCAGGTGAATTGTTTATATCGTAATATATACACCGAAAAGACCGGGACAAAAAGACCCGACGCAGACAGACTCGGGACTGACGGATGGACAGAACGACACGGATCAGCCGTTTTGTAACCTAGCCTGAGGAGGAGCACATGTGTGGGAATCACAGCAGAAGTCGTACCTTCTCGGCCATGGGGAAGGAGTAGTCAGTCTCCACAGCGACAGCCAGGACCCTCTTGTAAGCATTGATGATGGAGTGAGGGATGGAGGCGAGCGTGGGGTAGCCGATCTGCAGACACACACTGGCGATGTTCCTCACACCCTGAGAGGAAAACAGTGAACAGGTTATAGGCAGTGTTTTCCAAGCCTGAAGGTTAGGGGGCAACCCTATTAAAATGTCTGAGACCAAGCGTCCCTGTGAGCCGTGGGATGCAGACACTCAGGGATAGTAGGAAACATGTTGATTTGTGCAGGGGGAACGACAAACAGGCACTGACACAGCCGGTCCGTAACTTATCCTGCATTTTACACTCAATAGTAGTAGTTTAAGTGCACGAACCTCCAGGAACCTCTGGTGCAGAGCATCTTCAGTGATGTCCAGCACCTCTGGGCTGTAGACGCTGCCGTTATCATACACCTGCTGGATGATCAGCCCGTAAGAGAAGGGCGAGATGTTCAGCATGTTGAGCAGCGTGGCCTCGCTGGCGCCCACCTTGTCTCCAGGTTTGATCAGTTGAACGTCGCTCTGCAGGCGGAACAGGGCCGTTAGTTCATGTGCAGTATTAAGAGAAGGAAATCAGCCTAATATACCAGCTAAAGTCTATTAACAATAAACAAATGAATAAAAAAAAGAAAACTCACTGATCTTGACTGAAAAAATTAACCAAATATCTAGGGCCAATCCCAATTCTACCCCTTACCCCTTCACTTTCCCCTTCCCCTCTGTTTTGCGTGTGCACGTGAAGGGGTAGGGCTGTCTCAATTCTCTTTTGGTTGGAGGGGTAGGGGTAAGGGGAAGGGCCAGATAGCCCTTGAAACGAAGATTTTTCGGGACCACACTTCAAACGAAGGGGTATGAGAAATGTACCTGCATACACCGGCTACAGAGGCAACATGACTGCCAATAATCAGTTTCTTTGTCACATTCAATCTTGTGTTCATATTTACGGTCATGTTCTTCAAAGAAACGGTTGCAAAAAAATCGTTAAAGTTCATTAACAATATGACGCGTGTAAAAAGCAAAAGTTTGAAGCGAAGTGGACGCGCGAATGAGGCGAATTCGCGTCCACCGCGCCGCACTAAACGCCTCATTCGCGCTGCAAGACCTCCAGACGCACGTAAACGCGTCTTAACATTGAAATCACTCGCGCCAGACGCTCTATTCGCGTTTGGTGTGAACGCAGCTTTAGGCGTCGAAGATATCGTCATCTCCGTTGTTTTCTGCGAACTTCAGAAGAAAAATACAAAAATAGCTGTAACTCACGCAAGACTACAGCTGACGACGGCATCTTGGAAGTTTGTGATAAACATTGGCGCATCTCCTGTGACGTAGGCGCTAGCGACGATGTATAATGACATGTAACGGTGTAGTAGTGGTGTCCCATTTCTTAGGGGAATATTTTCACCCCTACGCCTTGACACTGTTTCAAGGGGCAAGGGTTAGGGGTAGGCGAAGGGGTATAAAATAGAATTGGGATTGGCCCTTAATGTGCGCAAGACTTATTTTACATTCAATTAATTTGTTGTAGACTGTGTACATCTTCCTGAAAAACTCAGTTTATTTAATTTGCATATTTATTCTGTTGTCTTCATCCATTTTGCTTGTAATTAGTTTGTTCCCATTGCATTGCTGACGGTTGTCTTGTGTAATTGAGGACCTTTTCCTTACATTAGTTAACCTTGTTTTTGCTGAAGTATCGATAATTGTGAAATTTCACTGATATTTAAAACTTCTCCCATCATGAAATAAGACTGATCGTATCGCTCACCAATAATGGTGTTAAATAATCAATTAAAAATATTGAAATAAAAAAATAATCTGGAATATGATTTGCCATAAATCAAGCAGCCCTACCACACACACTACTACTACTTACAGGAAGTTAAGTTAAATTATTTAACATGAATGCTCAGTATATTTGGAAACATCATGCATTTATTGAACTTTTCTGTGGAAAAAAAAAGCCTTTAATAGATACTTTAAATACAAGAAAGAAATTGTATGATTTATAACATCATTGCAAAATAGAATACAGCACAATAATGATCTTGTTGCCATAATTATTGGAAACCAAAAAAAATAAAAAAATCATACTCACCAAGATTTCAATGGTTCCTCTGGAGATCTTGGTGGTGATTCCCAAAGCCTGGAAGAAGGAGGTCTTCTCAGGGCCGAGACCGGTGTTCTGCGCCGGCACGGTGACCTCACAGGGGGCGATGGCACCGGCACGGGCAGCGGCGGGCACCTAACACCAGAGATCACCAGAGTTACACCAGAAGAGACGCATTCAAGCCCTGAACGCTCAGCCGCTCAACAGTCATACTCACTTTGTTTGCCAGCAGCAGATCCCTGACCTCAGGCAGATCCTCCTTAGTGAAGACGAAGCCGACATTCCCACGGATGTGGGGAAGCAGCCTGCAAAAACACAGGAATAATTAAAACCCCAAATAATACATGCAGTGAATACAGAATGTCTGAGACCAAGCGTCCCTGTGAGCCGTGGGATGCAGACACTCAGGGATAGTAGGAAACATGTTGATTTGTGCAGGGGGAACGACAAACAGGCACTGACACAGCCGGTCCGTAACTTATCCTGCATACCCGTATTCATCAGTGCTGTATTAATCACGCTGCTCGAACCACTGTTTAAAATCTGCTTATTCACAGCAATATTAAAGGTGATTTATCACTAAATAGAGATTGCAGATTAGAAACAGCAATTTCTAGTGAATAAAAATGTTTGTGACTAGACTTTATAGACTTCAGAAACTCTGAAAACCTGGAGCCTCATTTATAAAGACGTGCATAAGATGATCCGAAATGTGAACGTACGACTAAACACTTCCAGAAATGTCCCTATGAATGATTTATAAAATGTTGACATGTACAAAAATGTTCCTGAATGCATCTCTTTCTAAATGGCAGTTTGTTTATAATAGCTTTGGGACATTGTTTGATTTGTATTGCTTTGATCTTATGCTACAAGGTGACCTTGAGTGCCTTGAAAGCCACCTATAAATAAAAGCTATTATTATTATTATTATTATTATTATTATTGTTCATCTTATGGTTCAGATTCAACGGGCAAGGAAATCCAAGCACGCTCTCAGTACACATGGCTCGGTTTAATTCCTCAAAAGAACAGGAAAGCAAACACCTTACAAGGTGCACATTAAAGGGAAAAACAAAACTTGATGCAAAGAAAAAATAACTGCACACTCTTAAGCACATTTATAACCAACATTTTGTGCCGAAACATGGGCAATAAATGTGATTAAGAGAGTGTGCAGTTATCTTAATCTAGATTCTCACTTTTGATGGAGGATAAAATAGTCAAATCCTGTCCTATGGGTGTTTTATAAATAAGGCCCCACAACTTTAAAAGCCCTTAATTTTTCTACCGTGGATCATCCTTGTGCCCAGACTGACACGCACCTCTCCAGAGCCGGGTTGTTCTCCAGGTGGCCACGGATGGCCTTGCGCATCATGGTGTTTTTGCCCATGAGCACGACGGCCTTGCCCCGCAGGGACAGACGGATGGTCTGCATCTGCTTGGAGCCGACATTGTCTGCGCCCACGATGAAGCACTTCGGGAAGTCATCCAGCAGTTGCTGCACACATGGAGAAAGACTATCAGAAACGACTCAACCCGATGGGGGTCACGATTAAAACATGTCTGAGACCAAGCGTCCCTGTGAGCTGTGGGATGCAAACACTCAGGGATAGTAGGAAACAGTTTCATTTCAGCAGGGGGAACGACCAATCAGCACTGACACAGCTGATCTGTAGATGACCTGCTGTACTTCGTGCCATAAAGCGCTGATAACTTACGATGATTTTCAGAAAATAGTTGGACTTCCACGTGGCCCTGTCTTCCCTGGGCATCTTTGCAGTGCTTCCAAGGATCGGTGAACAGCCGGTTTAAAGACAAGGTTGAAAAATCTGAGAAACAAGAGATTGAATAACATTTAGACAACCTTGTCTTTGTATAAAGCTTCAGTGCTAAAATACAGCTGGTTAAATCTCAAAACCAAATCAACCCCAAAATCAAAGGTTTTCAACACTTAGAAGCATTGACCTTAAAACATTTTCACAATTAAAGCACTATTATTTGATTTATTGGCCTTAATTTACTATAAGAATGTCTGAAACCAAGCGTCCCTGTGAGCTGTGGGATGCAAACACTCAGGGATAGTAGGAAACAGTTTTATTTCAGCAGGGGGAACGACCAATCAGCACTGACACAGCTGATCTGTAGATGACCTGCTGTACTTCATTTTGTGTGTGTATAATTCATATACACAAACACAGACTAAATACATTATATATGCATACATATGTATTATCCACCTCTATAATCGAAACAAGAAACAATCTACAACGAAAAAATAAGTATAAAACGTTTCACGTCTCATCTCACGTGGTGCAAAGGCCTAAGCTAACAGGCTAATGCTAACCTTTTCCTCAAACAATTATTATTATATACATATCGAGTAAGAATTACATCTTCTCACGATTCTTAATACAGTTATGATATATTTACAACTCGTATGGTCACGGGTATGTTTAAAATTAGGAAAGCAGCAGAGGGCCGCACTGCACCTCACCTCACTGTAGGGACGCGTGAAAGAAAGAGAACGTTGCGGGAAGCGGAACAATATTAGTACAAGTCCGACATCCAATCAGAATGTCGCAGGAGAGCGTATCTGTGCGCTGATTGGTCAATACACATGTCTCTCACTCTGTAGCAGCGATGGGCGCTTTCCAAAGCGAGCTAAGAATAAATAAAATTAAAGTTTAAAGAAAATAATTCGACATAAAGTCCAACTCGTTAAAACATGAAAAAATATTTCCCTATTTTTTCCCCATTTAATTTGATTAGCCTGCCATTGCGTACTATGTGTTCGAACTGAACAACCTATACAATGCGGCTTTTTTCTTCAAATAAAGTCATAAAGTATCTTATCTGAATCCTTAACCACATAAGGAGGCACATGTCATGATAAAGAAAAATAAACATGAAAATAATTGTGAGAGATGCACCATGAGGCGCAGCGACGTCATCAGTGCGCGCCGCCAGCAGAGCCACATGAACACACGGATGATGTAAACAACTGCAGCGCGAGACTCCTCTGCTGTCCGTCTTACTTCTTTCTTTCTTTATCAGCCCTTCTCGGTGAGTGAGACGGATTCACAGTGCTGCGCGTCTCCTGCAGATCATGCCCCACGACCCCGACCCTCCTCCGGCGAAGAGATTTAAGCCGGGCTCTCCCTTCTTCCGCCTGGATAAGAAGCCCGGCATGCTGTTGCCCAGAGCGGGACACGCGCCCGTCAGCGTGGACGCGCAGCGGAGACAGTTGCCCATCTACCCGAGCAGAACACAAGTCATCAACCAACTCCGACAACTGCACAATGCTGTGTTCATCGGTAAGACTTCATATGGGTCTGTAAGCTGACAGTATTCTCAAAGTATAGCATGGTAATACCTTGGCACCGTGGTAATGCTATGCATGTTTTACGTGTATTGTGACAATACACTACTACTTCTTGGACATTGGGCTGGTAATTTCAAATGGTGAAATTTCACAATTATTATCGATGCTTCATCAAAAACTAATACTAGGTTAACTAATGTAAGGAAAAGGTCCTCAAAATTACACAAACAGTCATCAATGCAATAGGAACAAAGACTAATTACAAACAAAATCGACAAATAAATACAACAGAAGAAATATACAATGTTTTTGTATATGTACCATTGTAATATCATGCATTTTGGATATTTACCAATGTAAAAGCATGCATTTTGGACATGCACCATGGTAATACCATGCATTTTGGACATGTACCATAGTAATACCATGCATTTTGTACACGTACCATGGTAATACCATGCATTTTGGACATTTACCAATGTAAAAGCATGCATTTTGGACATGCACCATGGTAATACCATGCATTTTGCAAATCTACCGTGGTATTACTATGAATTTTGGACATGTACCATGGTAACACCGTGGATTTTTGGACATGTACCATTAGTAATACCATGCATTATACAAGTACCATGGTAATACCATATATTATTTGACGTGTGTTGCATCAGCTGTAATTATTCTATAGCTCAATACAGTATATATCAAAGTACAATGGTATTACTAAAGTTCCACCACAATACATTTTGAAAGGGACATTTCCTATGAAGTTGCAGTTTATCGTAGCATTCTTAATGTTGAAAACCACATTGTTTTAACGTGTTCTGCAGGTTTTTCACATGAAACAAACTGTACATAATGCACATACAGTGAGGAAAATAAGTATTTGAACACCCTGCTATTTTGCAAGTTCTCCCACTTGGAAATCATGGAGGGGTCTGAAATTGTCATCGTAGGTGCATGTCCACTGTGAGAGACATAATCTAAAAAAAAAAATCCAGAAATCACAATATATGATTTTTTTAACTATTTATTTGTATGATACAGCTGCAAATAAGTATTTGAACACCTGTCTATCAGCTAGAATTCTGACCCTCAAAGACCTGTTAGTCTGCCTTTAAAATGTCCACCTCCACTCCATTTATTATCCTAAATTAGATGCACCTGTTTGAGGTCGTTAGCTGCATAAAGACACCTGTCCACCTCATACAATCAGTAAGAATCCAACTACTAACATGGCCAAGACCAAAGAGCTGTCCAAAGACACTAGAGACAAAATTGTACACCTCCACAAGGCTGGAAAGGGCTACGGGGAAATTGCCAAGCAGCTTGGTGAAAAAAGGTCCACTGTTGGAGCAATAATTAGAAAATGGAAGAAGCTAAACATGACTGTCAATCTCCCTCGGACTGGGGCTCCATGCAAGATCTCACTTCGTGGGGTCTCAATGATCCTAAGAAAGGTGAGAAATCAGCCCAGAACTACACGGGAGGAGCTGGTCAATGACCTGAAAAGAGCTGGGACCACCGTTTCCAAGGTTACTGTTGGTAATACACTAAGACGTCATGGTTTGAAATCATGCATGGCACGGAAGGTTCCCCTGCTTAAACCAGCACATGTCAAGGCCCGTCTTAAGTTTGCCAATGACCATTTGGATGATCCAGAGGAGTCATGGAAGAAAGTCATGTGGTCAGATGAGACCAAAATAGAACTTTTTGGTCATAATTCCACTAAACGTGTTTGGAGGAAGAAGAATGATGAGTACCATCCCAAGAACACCATCCCTACTGTGAAGCATGGGGGTGGTAGCATCATGCTTTGGGGGTGTTTTTCTGCACATGGGACAGGGCGACTGCACTGTATTAAGGAGAGGATGACCGGGGCCATGTATTGCGAGATTTTGGGGAACAACCTCCTTCCCTCAGTTAGAGCATTGAAGATGGGTCGAGGCTGGGTCTTCCAACATGATAATGACCCGAAGCACACAGCCAGGATAACCAAGGAGTGGCTCTGTAAGAAGCATATCAAGGTTCTGGCGTGGCCTAGCCAGTCTCCAGACCTAAACCCAATAGAGAATCTTTGGAGGGAGCTCAAACTCCGTGTTTCTCAGCGACAGCCCAGAAACCTGACTGATCTAGAGAAGATCTGTGTGGAGGAGTGGGCCAAAATCCCTCCTGCAGTGTGTGCAAACCTGGTGAAAAACTACAGGAAACGTTTGACCTCTGTAATTGCAAACAAAGGCTACTGTACCAAATATTAACATTGATTTTCTCAGGTGTTCAAATACTTATTTGCAGCTGTATCATACAAATAAATAGTAAAAAAATCATACATTGTGATTTCTGGATTTTTTTTTTAAGATTATGTCTCTCACAGTGGACATGCACCTACGATGACAATTTCAGACCCCTCCATGATTTCTAAGTGGGAGAACTTGCAAAATAGCAGGGTGTTCAAATACTTATTTTCCTCACTGTATGTTTATCTCCTGTAGCTTAAACAGTAGAGCAACACCAAAGTCATGGGTTCGATTCTCAGGGAATGCACGAACAATAAAATAAGTTTAATGTTTATTTCATTTTTCATACATATAATAAAATGTAAACTTTCAACGCAGGGTATGTTGCTTTGGATAAAAGCATCTGCCAAATGCAGAAATGGAAACTTCCTAAACCTTACAGGAGCATTTTGGCAGTTCTTATTTACTAAACGCCACACTCAAGTTGCCATTTTTCTGTATTTGCGAGGATATTTTTTTGGAAATGTGATCCTCACTATTTTAGCAAAAGAAGTGCACACATGATGCTTTCCTGTTGCAGGTGAGACGGGCTCAGGTAAAACCACGCAGATACCGCAGTACCTGTATGAGGCGGGCATCGGGCGGCAGGGCGTCATCGCCATCACTCAACCCCGCCGGGTGGCTGCCATATCTCTGGCTGGAAGAGTGGCCGAGGAAAAGAGAGTTCAGCTGGGAAAACTGGTGCGTTTTCATTCGTTATTCAAGTAAAGCCCACGTTCTCTATTTGCATCATCCTAAATGAATTTGATTGTTATTACACAATTTATTATTGAATAATGACACTATTACACTGGGTGTCAAAAGCTTGGAATAATTCAGATTTTTTAAAATGTTTTTGAATGAAGTTTCTTCTACTCACCAAGGCTGCTTTTTGATTAATGAAAAATACAGTAAAAACAGTAAAATTGTGAAATATTATTACAATTTAAATTAGCTGTTTTCTATGTGAATATATAGTAAAGTGAAATTTATTCCTGTGATCAAAGCTGAATTTTCAGCGTCATTACTCCAGTCTTCAGTGTCACATGATCCTTCACAAATCATATGTGACCCTGGACCACAAAATCAGTCACATGGGTCCATTTTTTGACATCATATACATCATCTGAAATAAATACGTTTTCCATTGATGTATGGTTTGTTAGGATAGGACAATATTTGATCGAGATACAACTATTGAAAATCTGGAATCTGAGGGTGCAAAAAAAATTGAAACATTGAGAAAATCTCCTTTAAAGTTGTGCATTTATGTTCACGATTGTGCTGAATTCACTCACAAAAATAAATGTTTTATATATGTACGGTAGGAAATTTACAAAATATCTTCATGGAACATGATCATTACTTAATATCCTAAAGATTTTTGGCATGTTGGCTATTGCCACAGATATACCCGTGCGACTCGTGACTGGTTCTGTGATCCAGGGTCACATTTGATGATTTTCTGCTTAAGAAACATTTTTGATTATCATCAATGTTGAAAACAGTTGTGCTGCTCATATTTCTGTGGAAACCATGATACACTTTATTTTATATATAAAAAAAAAAAAAAAAAATATATATATATATATATATATATATATATATATATATAATTTATTACTTTTATTCAAAAAGGATGCATGAAATTGATTAAAGTGATAGTAAAGACATTTATAATATTTAAAAGATTTATATTAAAATAAATGCTGTTCTTTTTGAACTCTCTATTCAACAAAGAATCCCGGACAAAATGTATCACAGTTTCCACAAAGATATAAACATGTATATGTTACCGGAGCAGTAAATCATCATATTAGAGTGATTTCTGAAGGATCATGTGACACTGAAGACTGGAGTAATGATGCTGAAAATTCAGCTTTGATCACAGGAATAAATTACATTTCAATATATTACAATAGACAAAACACAATTTTACAGTCCAAACCAGACCGCCAGTGTATGCTCTGTAAAGCTGCTTATAAGTGAACTTATTTCAATTTTGATGAACTTTACACAGTTATTGAACTGAACTAAATCAACACTGAACTGAATAATGACACGATTGTGTTTTTAGAGCTGCTTTATTTGATGAAGCATGTGTTATTGTCCTGTTCATCACTGTAAAGCTGCTGTAGAAGTAAAGGTGACTTGACTATTGGACGTTTGCTGACGACACGTGTCCTCTTCATCACGGTTGTTCCTCAGGTTGGCTACACGGTGCGCTTTGAAGACGTCACGTCGTCGGAGACCAAGCTGAAGTTCATGACGGACGGGATGTTGTTGCGAGAGGCGATCGGGGATCCGCTATTACTGCGCTACACTGTGGTGATCCTGGACGAGGCTCACGAGCGCACCGTACACACTGATGTCCTGTTCGGCGTGGTGAAGGCCGCCCAGCGCAAACGCACAGAACAGAACAAAATCCCTCTGAAGGTACGAGACGAGACAATCAGACCGATTCTTAAAGAGTATGGCAAGCCGTTTTAGCTTAAATTGTACCCAACGTTACTCGTCGTAATTGCATTTTTACTAGTAAGAATTAAATTTGAGAGCTCTACAAATGAATTTTTACTAGTCATATGTCTCCATTGACTTCCATTCATTTTTAATTACGGCGCTCTACAATTGAATTGTTACTAGTAAGAATTACAATTAGAGAGCTCTAATTGTAGTTTTCAATAACACTTGTATTATTCATGAGATATTTATTTAACATGCATATATAATTAACAGTAAATAATCTCCTCTCCAGTATTTATTAATTGATAACTAATGAATTGAACATTGGGTAACCTTCCTGATGTTACATGACATATTGTTCACAAGCTGTTTTATTGACGTGTTGAAACACTGATTGAGAGAGTATTTGAGACATGATACATTTCTGTATCTTTCAACACACCTTTTGATGTTCATACATGTTTTATAACTTGTATTAAAGTGGAAGAAAAGACTCACGCTCCACACTGCATTCAACATCCATGTTTTAATGAACTAGTGACTTTTTAAACAAAAGAAATGTAGGATTTAAATTTGAAAAGCTCTCATGGAATGTTCAGCATTCAAAAAGTAACAGACACTAATGACATCATGCATTCTAAATTTTGATTGGTCTATAGACCAATCAAAATTTAGAATGCATGATGTCATTAGTGTCTGTTACTTTTTGAATGCTGAACATTCCATGAGTATCCACCTTATTCCTACAGCCTCATGACGCTTTGCGCGAATTATGGGGTGTAACTTCCGTTAAGCTGTAAACAATCAGTGAAACGCTCGCTCTATGAACGCAATACGTTTAAAAAGTGTCACAATGAGATGATATTAATCTACTCACCCTTCAACCCTCGAACATTAAAAGGAAATTTAAAAGTGTAAAAGCATCAACAAGGTTCTTTCAACACATCAAACAACCCCAAAAGCGCGAGTCTTTGGTTAAATATCACCGTAGTAATATCTGTATCATGTAACATATGTTGCCTTAATCAAAAATGTTCATTAACTTCAGCATTACATGATACTATTTCAAAGTGATTTCCGTCATTTTGATTGATTATAAATTGCATTTACCTGTGAAAACAAACCTGGAAAGAGACGTGAGGATTTGAGGAGAATAACGAGAGATTATTCGTGCGTTCCAGTGAATTATTAATGGAATATATCGTAAATTAAATTCGGGAGAACAGACCACAGATGTGCAGGATATGTTGTCCTTTTTCATACTTTAACAGCGGATTGCAAAGGGAAAAAATAAAATAAATCATGAGGAAAAGAAAGCAGCGAGTGAAAAGAGCTCTTGCCATAAATATTCTTTGTTATAACGTCACGTTAAAATACCAAGTATAACGTTATTCTCATGATGTCTGAAAATAAATCATGAAGGAAAATTGACAGCTCATCCAGTCAAACTGACGGTCAGCTTTATTTGTAGGGCAACCTTATGATTTGAAATGATTCGTTTCAGCCCTTTTGAATGGAAGTTCCCCAAACCGGAAGTGTAAGATCAGTAAGATCGTCAGGAATAAGGTCTATAAACACTTCTCAGACTTTCTAATTCTGAAAACAAGCTCCGATAGACGCCAACAGACTAGTTGCAACACACTGATCCGACAAAACCAGACGAAGTGTGTGTTGCCGTCTGTCGATGCAGTGAATTGTCCTTAATTGTTTATGTGTAGCATCTTTATTCAGCTTTACGCTGCAGATATGCTGTTAGGTTGTGTGTTGATTCTCATACTCGGCTGACAGAAAACCAGCTCTGTCGTTCTGCTGCGTCAGTGAATGGATGCTGTGTGTCTGCAGGTGTTTGTGATGTCCGCCACCATGGACGTGGATCTGTTCTCTCAGTACTTCAATAAATCACCCGTTCTGTATCTGGAGGGCCGACAGCATCCCATTCAGATCTACTACACCAAACAGCCTCAGTCCGACTATCTCCAGGCAGCGCTGGTCTCCATCTTTCAGATTCACCAGGTCAGTCCACACACACACACACAGAAGAGGCAAATGTATGATTTGTGTCCGTATCATCTTGTCCCTGAATTGTTTGCGTTCACAGCAGGTTTTTTAGCTTCTTCAAATGGTTAGTGAGTAAAATACAGTTCTGGATTCAAAAAAGGATATTTAGTTTCTTGAAAAATGGTGCTTGTTTTGTTTAAAATAAAAATAAAACAATACTTGTTTAAAAAAAAAATTCTTTAAGAAATGACACTTAATTTCTTAAAAAAAAAAAATATATATATATGTACAAAGAAAATAGTTTTACCACTTTTAAGTAGTTTTTTAAAATTAGTATAATTGTTTAGAATAAATATAATTTTTATAGAAAATGTTTTTTATTTTCTTAATTTTATTCTTAATTTTTTTGAAAATAAATACTGTTTTAACATTTTCTAAAGTAAAAAATATTATATATATATATATATATATATTATTTTTTACTTTAGAAAATTATACTAATTTTAAAAAACTACTTAAAAGTGGTAAAACTATTTTCTTTAAAAAATGATTTATTTTCTATAAAAATTATACTCATGTAAAAAAAAACTAATATTTATTTCTTTAAAAAAAAAAAAACTTATTTTCTGTACAAATTATACTTGTTTTCATTAACAAACAACACTTTTTTATGATAAAACGATATTTATTTTCTTAAGAAAACTATACTTGTTTTTAACACAATATTTGTCTTTAAAAAAAAAAAGATGCTTATTTTCAAATTTGTATCTAAAGTATTAAAAAAGCAACTTATTTCTTAAAAAATAAATAAATAAAATGTATGTCTTTTAATGTTACTTCTTTTCTTAAAGGAAGCTCCTCCGTCCCATGATATCCTGGTGTTCATGACGGGCCAGGAGGAGATTGAGGCGCTGGCGCGCACCTGTCGGGACATATCGAAACACCTTCCTGAGACCTGTGCACCAATGACAGTCGTCCCCCTGTACGCCTCGCTGCCGCCCACCCAACAGCTCCGGGTCTTTCAGCCCGCGCCAAAGGTCACGACCCCAAACGCTTCGACACACCTGATGCTGAACCTGCACTTCCACTCACTCACACACACTCCTTTCTGTGACCGTTACAGGGATCCAGGAAAGTGATTCTCTCCACAAACATCGCCGAAACGTCCATCACCATCTCCGGCATCAAATACGTCATAGACACGGGGATGGTGAAGGCCAAACGCTACAATCCAGGTGAAACGCTCAAGCCTCCTCTCTGAAGTCCTTGCACACTGAGTCCGAAATTATGTTGTGTCAATCATGTTTGCTTTCACACTGCCTTCAAAACTTTTGTCCATCATTAAAAAAATTGGATCAGGTTCGATTTTCTGCATTTTTCGCATCCATAGCAAACATTTTGAGGTGTTTTGACACTTCAGAGCCACTGAATAACAAATACGAAAAAACGCACATGAAAATTTCGGACTCAGTGTGCAAGGACATGTTTTCATTAAAAATACTTACAAATGGTAAAACTTTATTTTCTTTAAAAAAATATTTATTTTCTCTAAAAAAAATTGTTTTAAATTTTTTTTATTTCTTTAAAAAATATACTTATTTTCTTTACAAATTATACCTGTTTTCATTAAAAAATAATATATATTTTTTAAATGATAAAACAATATTTATTTTCTTAAGCAAACTATACTTGTTTCTTATAAAATAACACAATATTTATGTCTTTAAAAAATGTATACTTATTTTCTTTAAAAAAACTAAACTAAACTTTTTTTTTTTTAAATGATAAAATACTTCTCAATTTTTTGTCTTTTAATGTTACTTCTTTTCTTAAAGGAAGCTCCTCCGTCCCATGATATTTTTGTTCGTTTTGGTTCGTTCACCCAAAAATGAAGATTCTGTCAGTAATTACTCTCCGTCATGTTGTTCCAACCATTTAAGACTTTCGTTCATCTTCAGAACACAAATGAAGATATTTTTGATTAAATCTGAGAGCTGGCTCACTCCTCCATAGGCTTAGTAAATAGTAAATGAAACTTGCCGGGCCAGAAAGTTAGTAAAGACAATGTTTAAAATAGTCCAAGTGACTACAGTGGCTCAACCTTAAGTTTATCAAGCGACGAGAATACTTTTTGTGCGCAAAAAAACCCAAAAATAACAACTTTATTCCACTATTCATTTTTTTTTCTCTGGGCCTCGAGTTTTTTCACGTAGTGTTTTAGCGTAGCGCGCATCACACACATGACCAGCGTCGGCCAATAGTGAGCCTACGTGTGACATACAGTGCTATGCATAAGTTAATACACCCATGCTAAAGTTGACTAAAAAGAGGAATAAAAAATCATCTTTTGGAAATTGAACTCAATGCCTTAATTAAAAAATTAGGAAAAATCCAACCTTTAAGGACACCAGTTTTCTTTGTAAATGAATAATGTATCGTAAATAAATAATTTTTCTTCCTTAAAATACAGGGTGCATAAGTCTGGACACTAAAAATAGCCCCACATCATCACATAGCCTTCACCAAACCTAGAGATTGGCATGGGGTACTTTCCATAAGATCATCTCTCAATGCAAATCAAAGCAGCTATTAGGCTAACTGAAATAAAACCATGCCAATCTCTAGGTATGGTGAAGGCTATGTGATGATGTGGGGCTATTTTTAGTGTCCAGACTTATGCACCCTGTATTTTAAGGAAGAAAAATTATTTATTTACGATATTTAATTCCAAAGGCCAAGGGAACTTTATCAGGATGCATATTATCCTGGATCCATGAAGTAACTGGCCTTTAAAAATAAAAATCTGCCTGCCTCTATGGGAATTTAACATAGGGGTGTCCAGACTTATGCACCCTGTATTTTATGGAAGAACATTTATTTATTTACGATACATTATTCATTCACAAAGAAAATTGGTGTCCTTAAAGGTTGGATTTTTCCTATTTTATTAAATTAAGGCATTAAGTTCAATTTCCAAAAGATGATTATTTATTCCTCTCTTTAGTCAACTTTAGCATGGGTGTCTAAACTTATGCATAGCACTGTACAACACAGATGCGCTGCGCAGTTATACTACGTGAAAAGACTCGAAGCCCAGAGAGAAAGAAATGAAAAGTGGCTTTATAAACTTAAGATTGAGCCACTGTAGTCACTTGGACTATATTAACGATGTCTTTAATACATTTTCTGGGCCAGCAAGTTATAATGTCTTGGAAGCCTATGGAGGAGTGATCCAGCTCTCAGATTTAATCAAAAATATCTTAATTTGTGTTCTGAAGATGAACGAAAATCTTACGGGGTTGGAACAACATGAGTAATTACTGACAGAATCTTCATGTTTGGCTGAACGAACCCTTTAAGTCCAAGGCATTCCTGTTGAGGAGTGTTGCTGATGTCCTGGTGTTTGTGTGATCTGACGTTAAATAACACATTACCTGTACTGACTCAGAGAGTGGTCTGGAGGTGCTGGCGGTGCAGCGAGTGTCTAAAGCCCAGGCGTGGCAGCGGGCCGGTCGAGCCGGCAGAGAAGAGGCCGGGTCATGCTACCGTCTCTACACTGAAGACGAGTTCGACAGCCTCGCCAACATGACCGTGCCTGAGATACAGAGGTACAGCGCCCTGGCATCACGTGCTGATTCCTAAAGCTGGAGTTGTGTTGTGGTGATAAAACAGACATTATCTGACAGTATTTATTGCCGTTCACACAGGGACATGTTCTTGCATTTCATTTGCACATTTTTTTTAAAAAAAGGTTGAAGCCTTTGTGTACTGAGTTGCATTTCCCTGTTGGTCAGAATCAATGATGCTTATTTTTCTAAAAACAAAAAACTTTATTTTTTATTTTTTATTATACTTATTTTCTTTGAAAATGCTTATTTTCTGAAATACTTATTTTCCTAAAAACAAAAAACTTTTTTTTTTTTAAATTATACTTATTTTCTTAGAACAATTGACTTATTTTCTTTAAAAAAATACTTATTTTCTTTGAACATGCTTATTTTCTGAAATGATACTTATTTTCATAGAAAAATCTATACATATACTTTTTAAATTATACTTTATTTAGAAAAAAATACTTATTTTCATTAAAAATAATAATTATTTATTTAAAAATTATACTTTTTTCTTAGAAAAAAATATTGTTATTTTCTTTAAAGAAGATCCTTAATTTCTTAAATGTAACTCATTTTCCTAAATATACTACAATTATTTTTTTAAATACAATGATACTTATTTTCTTTAATAAAGCTATATTTTTTTTTTCAAATGATACTTATTTTCTAATACAATACAAATACAAATTCTAATACAAATTTTCCTAAAAAGCTATACTTTTTTTTCTTAGAAAAATTATACTTCTTTTCCTAAAAAAAGATAAATATATATATTATATTATATTATGCTATATTATTTTTCGAAATAAATATATATCATACTATGCTATATTATACTATTTTTTAAAAACAATACTTATTTTCTTAAAAAAATACTTCTTATCTAAAAAAATAATTTTTTTTTTTAATATTTAATTTTTTTCTTAGTTTCTGCAATACTGTTTTTAAAGTGTCGTTTCAAATGCAAGAACGCCGCGTCCGGTGTGAATGTAGCTGCATACTAAGACAAGCTAGCTGTACTTTCATAGATCCTGCCTGTGTTCAGTAATGAGTATTAATGACTCTGCAGGTGTAATCTGGCCAGTGTCGTTCTGCAGCTGCTCGCTCTGGGAGTTCCTGATGTCCTCAACTTTGACTTCATGTCTAAACCGTCACCTGGTATGAACTCTCCAACATATTATACCAGACACTGCAATAATGATTTCCTTTATCTCGTTTCCGGAAGAAATATCTAAACATTCTTGAATCAAGATACTTTTACTTGAGAAGTAAAATTATTTGAGATATTAAGTCTTGTTTTCTGAAAAATTTATCAGAATGAAGTGAGTTTGAGTTTAAAATAGGAAAATGAAAATCTGCCAATGAAGTTAAAAATAATAATAATCTTGTTTTCCATTTGAATTAAGATTCCACTAGGAGATATTTGTTCTTGTTTTAAGCATAAACTCACTTCATTTTGATTAATGCTTTACAAAACAAGACTTAATATCTCAAGTAATTTTACTTCTCAAGTAAACATATCTTATTCTTAGTGTAATGTATGTAATGTACTGAAAAAAAAAAAAAATTAAGTTAATATTTCAATAATTTATCAAATCATTCACATGTTCACAGTTCTCTGATTTCCATTAATGACTTTCAGGTACACAAATAAAAAAAAAATTTTTTTAGTTATTGCTTGATTTTAGATTTGTTTTTATTTTACAATTATTTATATTAATTTTTTAGATTTTCCTCAACTCACAAACCCTAGTTTGCTGTAATATATTACCTTCACCAGGTTGTTGCTATTATAAAAACCGCAACAACAAAAAACAAAAAAAACGACACAAATGTTCAATAATTAATAGATGATAATCACTATAAACAATTTTTTTCAATGGTTGCAATCAGCTTTCATGTGCAATTGTTTATGTTAAAGATATTTTCCCTGTGGTGTGTGCAGAGTCGATGCGGACGGCTGTGGATCAGCTCAGTATCCTCGGGGCCGTCGAGAGGAAAGATGACCAGGTGTCATTAACGCCCCTGGGCAAGAAGATGGCCTGTTTCCCTCTAGAGCCTCGCTTCTCCAAAGTAGGAAATACTCATTCACTTGTAATTTGATAATGCAAAGTGATTCTGTTGTTTTTGTCTCTCTTTTTTTTTGTCTATATAGTTTTAAATATTTTTTTATTTGATTTGATAATGCATTAAAATACTAATGTGACCCTGGATCACAGAACCAGTCACGAGTCGCACGGGTATATTTGTGGCAATAGCCAACAATACATTGTATGGGTCAAAATTATAGATTTTTCTTTCATGCCAAAAATCATTAGGATATTAAAGGGATAGTTCGCCCAAAAATGATATTTAAGCCATGATTTACTCACCCTCAAGCCGTTCGAGATGCATATGTCAATCTTTTTTCAGACGAACACATTTTCAGTTATTTTAGAAAATGTCTTCGATCTTCCAGTGGTTATAATGTGAAGCAATGGGGTCCACCTCATTCAAGTCCCAAAATGTGCATGCATCCTTCACAAAAGTAATCCATCCGTCTCCAGGGGGATAAGCGAAGGCCTTCTGAGGGTAATCCGCGCAGTTTTGTCATAAAAATATATATATTTAAAACTTTATAAACGAAAATAACTGGCTTCCGGTGGCGGTCGGCGTGCGTTCATGGAGATGGATGCTGGCGTATGACGTAGGACGTAGCGTAACGTTGAGTTTTGTTTTGCTCTGCGCTATATATATATAACACTTACCTTTTTTATTCTATAATATTATTTTTTCTGATAAAAAATAAATTCAATAAAAAATACCTTGCTCTGTGTTCTGTGCTAGACTAACTGAGACTTGTTACAGCACTTTTATACTTTTGCCCTCTTGTTGGTCTGATTCTATTGCTCTCCTCATTTGGATAAAAGCTTCTGCTAAATTATTAAATGTAAATGTAAAATGAATAACATATATACAGACATAATCAGGGTTTGAAATGAACACCCACCAACCCGCCAAATTGAATTTTACCTGACCTATGCAGGGGTGTCATGAACCTAGTTTTATGAGAGACTGCAGAGACAATGGGTGGAGCTTGATGTCCAGCTCCACCCCTGTTGGACATAATGGGTGGAGCTAGATGGTCCAACCACACCCTTATAACCAGGGTTTGAAATTAGCACCCACCAAATATGGGTAAAAATGAACCGTGGTGGGTAATGCTGTCAAATCACTAGTGTTGTCACGATACCAAAATTATTGTTTCGATACCGATACCAAGTCAAGTATTGCGATTTCGATACTTTTCCTGAAAAGGAAAACTCTCAAATATCATTGCTGTGCTTTATTTTAAAACCGGGACAACATTCTAATCATATAACACACTAATAAATGAACATATGAACAGCAGATATATTAAAC